>NC_134687.1:380196493-380502743 GCF_050947455.1 Rhinoderma darwinii
TCAATGCACAAGCGCGGGATTTTGTGTGCTGGGGGAAGGCGAGGAGCTGTCAATCAAACGTAAGGAGGTGGGGTAAGCTCGGAAAGACTTGAGGAATGAAGATATGACTCTTTTCAAATGAAGATTTGACTCTTTTATGCTCATTTGCATACGGTGTGGGAACACTAAAAAACTAGGTTATATAGAAATTATTTTTCACCCACTACCACCAGGTATTGCTGGTTTAATAGGTCAAATGCTGGTGACAGGTTCCCTTTAACTCCTTTAATTCCTTAAGGTCTACATGTCCTCTTCCTATTGTCACGCTAAGAGCAGTGGCGTAGCTATAGGGGTTGCAGTTGCGACCGGGCCCTTAAGCCTGGGGGACCCGCGGGCCCCACTCGCCACACTTAGAGTGACCGTATCATTACTTAGATAAATCTTTACACAGCGCAGGTGCAGCAGCGTGTGTATCAGCGTGTGTAATCCCCCTCCCTTCTTGTGCTCTGAGGCACTGGATTGGAGGAGACAGGGGAGGAGGAGTCTAGATACACACGCTGCCGCACGCAGTGTAAGGAAGAAGCTCATGTTGTCTCATGGCAGCTCGTTTCCCCCAACATCTATGTGATCGCGGGACAGGCGTCATTCATCTAGTTATATTGTCTTTCGTTTTTTTTCCTATACTGTGTTGGATCTTTGCTGTTTCTCTCTGTTCTTTCTATCCTGCAAATAGAGGACAGAACGGGAGGATTCAGCAGTGAGAGCGGCGCAGACAGGACACTGATGACAGAGGTTACTGAGGGTCATAATTCATTACATGACAGCTCCAGCCTCCAGTTATGGAGAAGACACTGGTAAGGAGGCTAGAGGTTACTATGGGTCATGATTGCACATTACTGGAGGTCTGGAGCTGTGCTGTAATATGAAATACAAAGCCCTGCTGTGCCAGTGTCCATTGGGAAACTATAGATAATAAAGAGGCTGCTCCTACAGGTTTATTAGATAATATCTAGTAACAGGGGCATTTTCTTAATTTTTTTTTATTTGCCAGACTCATAAATTATCACCTATCCTTAGGATAAGTGATCATTTTGTTATCGCTGGGACCAGTGGCGTAACTACCGCCGTAGCAGCAGTAGCGGCTGCTACGGGGCCCGCGGCATGAGGGGGCCCGTGTCGCCCGCCGACACGGGCCCCCACCATGGCCGCAGGCTCCGCTAGCAGCCGCTATGGCTGCTACAGCGGGACGCCACTGAACAGTACGGCAGAGCAGGGAGGTATCTCCCCGCTCTGCCATTAAACAAAAGACATGTATCCCCTATGCACAGGATATGGGATACATGTGTGATCGCCTGCAGCGATAGGGAGAACGGGGGACTGAAAGTCCCCTGACGTTCTCCATCACAAACCTCGGACTTCCGGGGTCTGTGTCGGCAGCTCCGGAGAAATGAATGGAGCGCCGGTCCCGCTTGTGCGCATGCGTGACCAGCGCTCCTTTCATTTTTAGTGAGCTGCCGACACAGACTCCGGAAGTCAGAGGTTTGTGATGAAGAACTTCAGGGGACTTTCAGTCCCCCGTTCTCCCTATCGCTGCCAGCGATCACACATGTATCCCCTATCCTGTGGATAGGGGATGCATGTCTTTTATTAGGACACACTGTAGGTCGCATTTTTTTGGGAGGGGGCACGCTGTATGGCGTTCCCTACAGGGCGGGACGACGCTGTATGGCGTTCCCTACAGGGGGGGGGACAACGCTGTATGGCGTTCCCTACAGGGGGGACGGACGCTGTATGGCGTTTCCTACAGGGGGGACGGACGCTGTATGGCGTTCCCTACAGGGGGGGGGACGCTGTATGGCGTTCCCTACAGGGGGGGGACGCTGTGTGGCGTTCCCTACAGGGGGGGACGCTGTGTGGCGTTCCCTACAGGGGGGGACGCTGTGTGGCGTTCCCTACAGGGGGGACGACGCTGTGTGGCGTTCCCTACAGGGACGACGACGCTGTGTGGCGTTCCCTACAGGGGGGACGACGCTGTGTGGCGTTCCCTACAGGGGGGACGACGCTGAGTGGCGTTCCCTACAGGGGGGACGACGCTGTATGGCGTTCCCTACAGGGGGGACGACGCTGTATGGCGTTCCCTACAGGGGGGACGACGCTGTATGGCGTTCCCTACAGGGGGGACGACGCTGTATGGCGTTCCCTACAGGGGGGGACGACGACGCTGTATGGCGTTCCCTACAGGGGGGACGACGCTGTATGGCGTTCCCTACAGGGGGGACGAGGCTGTATGGCGTTCTCTACAGGGGGGGACGCTGTATGGCATTCCCTACAGGGGGGGATGCTGTATGGCGTTCCCTACAGGGGGTGACGCTGTATGGCGTTCCCTACAGTGGGGGGCTGTATGGCGTTCCCTACAGCCCCCCCGTAGATAACGCCATACAGCCCCCTCTGTAGATAACGCCATACAGCCCCCTCTGTAGATAGCACCATACAGCCCCCTCTGTAGATAGCGCCATACAGCCCCCTCTGTAGATATCTACAAAGGGGGCTGTATGGCGTTATCTACAGGGGGGCTGTATGGCGTTATCAAAAGGGGGGGGGGTTTGTAAAAAAGGCACTATCTACAAGGGGGGGGGTTGTGTGACACCCAGGGGAGGGGGGGGCCCCAGTCAAAAGTTTGCTATGGGGCCCAGTCTTTCCTAGTTACGCCCCTGGCTGGGACCCCCACCAATCATGAGAACTGGGGTCCCGAACCCCCCATTCCTCCTCACTGTAAGCAGGACATTGAATGGAGCAGTGGTCGTGCATGCACTCTACTGCTCCATTCAAAGTCTATGGGAATGACAGTGTAGCGCCCATGGCCGCGGGCCGTCAGGTTTACTCACCTCCCGACGCCCGAAGCCATGGATCTGTGAGCGCTGGCCTCCGTCTCCCTCCTAGGAGATGCCAGCGCTCACATCCGCTCCGTTCGGCTGGGTCCCGTAGGGTGCGCGCGCACGCTCGCGCCCGGCCTTAAAGGGCCAGCGCGCGCAATTAGGAAATCGTCATCACAATCAACTGCCACGATTTACCGGTCTATAAGAAGGCCCCTGGCCTTCTAATCCTTGCCTGAGCGTTGTTAGTCTTTCCCAGTCTGTCTCGCAAATGGTTCCTTAGTGTCTCCCGTTCCATCTGTTACCCGTGCCCTGTTACCGTTCCTGTATTCCATATTGTTCCTGTGCTTACCAGCGTTCAAGTGTCTTCTGCCACGCCAAGTGCCATCTGCCACGTCAAGTGCCATCTGCCACGTCTAGTGCCATCTGCCACGTCTAGTGCCATCTGCCATGTCTAGTGTCATCTGCCACGTCAAGTGCCATCTGCCACGTCTAGTGTCATCTGCCACGTCAAGTGTCTACCGCTTCATCGGATACTGCCCGCCACGTCTGGCGCTACTTGCCGCACCTGCCTCCATCCGTGCTGAAGCCGCAGCCAACGCCCGGACTATTTCAGGTACCCAAGCATTACTGTCTGCCATTTACTTCCGCATAGACTGTGTCCTGGTAAGCTGCCTCCTCGCTACGGCGGAGCGGCTTAGTGGGTCCACATACCCTGTGCCCGTGACAGACAGAAACAGCCGAGTACAGTGCTCGGATATTTACATCATTGTCATAGACAGTGAATGGTGCGGCGGGCATATGCTCAACAGCCTCTCCATTCAAGCTCCTCTTTACTGCAGGGGTGCAGTGAGGAGGATCTGAGGGTTAGGGACCCCTGGTCTCTCGATCGCCTCCAGCAATAAGAAAATGATCAAATATACTGTGGATAGGTGATAATTTATGATTCTGAGAAAACCATTTTAAATATGTTGCAATTAATAAAATTATCAACTGCCCAGATGGAATTTATCCTGTGTAGGAGGACATAGGGGGCAGCAATCCCTTTGTGGGGGCAAAAAAGTTGGTATTATTACTGTATAAGGCACAAAGGAGGGTATTACTGTGGGGCACAAAAAAGGCATTATGATTTTGTGGTGGGACACTATTACTTTGTCGTGGGGGCACTATTACTTTGTAGGGCACAAAAGGGGGCACTAGTACAGTTTGGGGCACAAATGGGGCCACTAAGGTGGAGGGGGCACTAAGAGGGCTATTGGGGCTAGCAGCATAATTTGTAGTTTGTGTGAAGAGACAAGTTGTGGCTGGAAGAAGTCATGGCGGTCTGGCCTGGATAGAGAAGAAAAAGGAAATCGGAGAAGACGTCTCCTGTGAGTCACGGGATACAACTATAGTGTATTCATTTTTCACTGTGTAGAGCTGGTATATGACCATTATTTGGTGACTTTATTATTTAGGTATACTATCATACATAGAACTGCGCCGCTTTAAGCATGCTGTGTTATAAAAGTTGTTTTATTAGTCTCTGATGTATATATTTTTGTTTTGAGGGAGAAGCAAAACATACGAGTTGGGGCTTGTGCCCCTGATATTTTAAGACTGTAACAACCTCCCTGGCTGCTAGTGCTGCATTGATGGGTTACTTTACAGACCCAGCAATGCAGCTGAAAGTTATAGGGAAGATGCGTAGGGGGGCCCCAAACTGAACTTTTGCACCTGGGCCCATGAGACTTTAGCTACGCCCCTGGCTAAGAGCCTACATCACGGTGATCCCTAAAGCTGAGAAAGATCCTTCCTAATGTGCTAACTACCGGCTGATCTTACTACTTAACGTAGATATTAAACTAATGGCGAAAATTACATTTACTAGACTGATACCACTATTGCAGGATGTCATCCATCCGGACTAGGCAGGTTTTTTTAGCAGGGCGGGAAGTTCAAGACCACACCACTAAGGCTTTTAATCTCATTTATATGGCGAAGTCTATGGACACACCACTTATGCTCTTATCTATTGATGCAGAAAAAGCTTTTGATAGAGTATATTGGATATTTATGGAGGAAACTCTGCGTCATCTGGGACTCAAAGATAAAATGCTTAAGTGGCTAATGTTCCTATATACCAATCCGTCAGCTAGAGTCCGGGTGAATGGCATCCTCTCGGACCCTTTTACTATATATAATGGAACTAGGCAGGGGTGTCCTCTTTCTCCCTTGATCTTTATTTTGACTCTTGAACCTTTCCTTAGACGTGTACGGGCGCATCCTGATATATCAAGCAAAGAGAGGAAGGAGTTGGCACTACTGCAAGAGAGGGTTTAAATTGCCAACAGATTTTTATAACAAGGGTTCCATATCTATTTTTTCTCGGTGATATATTAGGATAGGGTCACGGGCAGATAAGGTGGCTGCATATGCCGATGACCTACTGTTCTTTGTGACCAATCTGGTTATTTCCATCCTAAATTTTTTACAGGAATTTAATTTATTCTCTCAGCTTTCGAATTTCAAGATAAACCTTAATAAATCAGAAGCAATGAATGTGATAAGAAGGAATAAGAAGGCTCTGAAATATTTGGGAGTGTTCCTCCCCCCAAATCCAAAATATATCTATATAGACTGAATTTCCATCCTCTTCTTGCTAACATTAAACCTGACTGTTCAAGATGGACTAATTTTTTTAAAAGATTGAAATTAATATATTGCCTCGCATCCTATACATGTTTCAGACGCTCCCGATTATGATTCCTACCGCTTTTTTCAGAATGATAAATTCCTTAGATACTACCTTTTATTTTGACCGGGAAGTCACCACGCCTAAGGTGTACATTGCTGTGTAGATCAAAGAAGAGAGGAGGAATCGCCCTTTCAGATATAAAATCTTATCACTTAGCTACTCATCTAGCACGGGTCTTACATTGGTGCAGACACATGAAGGAAAAACCTCGGGTGGCCTTAGAGCAAACATTTACATCTATACCACTTAAGGCCTCCCCATGGATTGAGTTCAAATACCTAAAAAACCTTCGGTCCCAACCAACTATTTGGCCAACCGTGGCATGCTGTACATCGACAATAGTCAGGACATAATTTCTCCCTATACGCTACTCCCTATACCCCATCCTAGTGAATCTTCGCTTTAACTGCAGCTTGGAAGACCCGATCTTTAATATTTTTTTTTTTTTTAAATTCTGTGCATCCTTTTTTATGTCGGATGTAGATTGGTTTATGACTTCTGAACTGTCCACTTTATTGGATCCTAGCCCCTTGTGGCTTTGGAGAACTTTTCAATTTCGGGACTTTTCATCTCTATCTCAAAGCTGCCTATTTAGAGGTACAGAAACACCATGTGAGGCCTTCTGTGTGGGTTCAGGGCTAATGTGACATACTATGTCCACGGTTTACTCCTTTCTCCAGAATCCTCCAGGCCAACCTCCCCCTACATACTTAAATGGGAAAAGGATTTAGGTCTCTATCTCCCACACAACAGACTTGTATTCTTACGTGAGCTCACACGACCTTTATTAGTTCCTGCTATCAGGAAATTAGCCAAAAACAGTGGTCCTTCCTACCCTGGTAATGCTAGCCTGCTGCTGCTATGTTGAATCTGGCTAGTTATGAAAATTGGGGGGGGGGGGGGGACAGCACAACATTTATTCCATTTAAAAAAAATAATAATTACGTTGGCTCCCCCCCATTTTTGATAACCAGCCAGATACAATATAGCAGCAGCAGCCTAGCATTACCAGGGTGGGACGGGTCACTGTTTTAGGCCTTTCCCAGCCCAAATAATACCAGCCTGCGGCTGCCTCAGTGACCAGCCATCACTACAGGTGGGTACCGGGGTAATAAAGGGGGTTAGTGTTAGCCTTTGCACTGGCTAACACTAAGCCCCGCCTTAGTAATAGACGCTGTCAATCAGCCAGAGGCCATTACTAAGGCAGTGGTAATGAAGTTTAAAAGAAAATACAAAGACATAGAAAAAATATATTTTTTAAAATAAAAACCTCCCCACACAACCCTCATTATCCATTTAATTGAAAATAAAAGCCATCATCGAAGTAGTCCTCGAATCCGACGTAGTCCATCAACTGAACTTGTAAAAAAAACACCCAAAAAACCCCCATTAGTAACACATGTGGTAGGCTTAGATACAGAGCCCATGTGTGATACTGTATGTTAGACCATGTATCTAAGCCTACCACAAGGCAGGCTTAGATACAGGACCTCAGCAAACAGTAATCTTATACTGTATCAGATTACTGTCTGCTGGGGTCCTGTATCTAAGCCTGCCTTGTGGTAAGCTTAGATACATGGTGCAACAGACCGTATCACACATGGGCCCTGTATCTAAGCCCATGTGTGATGCTGTCTGTTGGACATTGTATCTAAGCTTACCACAAGGCAGGCTTAGATACAGGACCCCAGCAGGTAGTAATGATGTTACACTTACCCAGCTCTTCGGTGCAGCGGATGTCCCGACACCATCCAGCGTCGTGACATCATGCGCAGCAGACAGCGTCATGACATGTGAAGACGTCAGGACATCCGCTGCGCTCGGGAAGGAGGGTAAGTATAGTGGTGTTACTATAGTAACAGGGTCCCGTGTATTTTATGACATAGGCTCCAGTTACTATAGTAAATTTCTATAGACGCGGTGCGAGGGCCGTGGCGATCGCCACTGCTGCCCGGTCGCAATTTCGTCCCCTGTAGAGGCAGTCCCGGGGATCCGGGGCACCGGGCAAAGGTCCGGGGCTAGCGATGCTCCTGACCACAAGACCTCTTTTAACCTGAAAAGGATCTTAAAATATATTCTAATAAAAAGAAGGCATTAAAATCTACAAGGCGCACCATTGCTTCTGAGGCCTGTTTCAATACATTAGCACACTAGGGCCACATGTGGGATATTTATAAGAACTGCAGAATCTGGGCAATAAATATGGAGTTGTGTTTATCTGGTAAAACCTGGTAAAACCTGTAAAAATATATGTTACATATTCACCTGCCCTGTTCCCACGCTGTTTTCCAGTGATGCAGGCCTGACTGTGCCACACACACTGTGTCCCTGAATATAATACCACCATACACTGTACCCCTGAATATACTGCCACAAACTGTGCCCTGAAATACAATCGTGTCACACACTGTGAAATACATTTTTATCGCAATTTGGTGCGTTTTTCTATTCGGTTATGTTTTTTTTACGCAACAAAATTGCGTTAAAATTTGTGGATGCGTTTATTATAAAGAGAGACCAGGCAGCACATCCAAAATATAAGGGAATTTTATTCATCCATACGTGCAACGTTTCAGCCCAATAGGGCCTTTCTCAAGCATGTGAAAATACAAATACAAATAATGGTCAATATATAAGAACTCAGAGTCATTCGTGATCATGAAATACAATTAGTAATAAAGTGCAAAAATATACATATTTAGAAATACAGAGAGTAAAATATCAATCATTAACCCCTTCCCGACATTTGCCGTATGGATACGTCATGGAAAGCCAGTTCTTCCCGCATTTTGCTGTATCCATACGACAAATGCTGGGCGTTGGCTCAGAGGCTGAGCCAGAGCCATGATCACCGGATGTCAGCGGTATCGTACAGCTGACATCCGACTGTAATGGCAGGGACCGAAATTAGCTTCGATCCCCGCCATTAACCCCTTAAATGCAGCGCTCAAACCCGATCACTCCATTTAAGGTGTTTGCAGCTCATCCCAACCCCAGCAATGAAATTGCCAGTGTTCCAGGGGCTGCAAAGGCAACCGGAGGCCTAATACTGAGTCGGTATCATCAGCGGTGCATGTCAGCTGTATGTTACAGCTGACATCCACCTGTAATGGCAGGAACCGGAGCTAGCTCCGATCCCTGCCATTAACCCCTTCGATGCAGCGATCGCTGCATCTTAGCAGTTGCTAGCAGTTCGCCAGCTCTGACAGGCAATCAGGACTGGCGACTGCTGCTACGGCAACAGGAGACCCAATGGCCTCCTGCTCTGCCTTTACAGAAGCCGATTAGGCCCCGCCGGGAGGCGTAGCCTAATCAGCTTGCTGTCAGTGAATAACTGACAGATCTGAGGGTATGTTCACACGCTGAGTCAAAAACGTCTGAAAATACAGAGCTGTTTTCAAGGGAAAACAGCTCCTGATTTTCAGACTTTTTTAAGACACTCGCGTTTTTCGCTGCGTTTTTTACGGCCGTTTTTGGAGATTCAATAGATTCAATAGTCTATGAAAAATGCCTCCAAAAACGTCCCAAGAAGTGGTCTGCACTTCTTTTTTGCTGACGTTTTTTTAAGCGGCTGTTTTTCCAGACGGCCGCATAAAAAAACAGGCCATCTGCTTCCGATTTTTCGCCGTTTTTCGGGCGTTTACGGCAGTTGGACCTACAAGTCCCCTAGAGGGACTTGGAAAAAAAAGTGTCAAAAAAGTATAAATAGCGTGTTTGAGAAAGTCTTGTTCCCCTGGTGTTTCCGCGAGGGTTAAGTTACAAGGGATACAGGTCTCAACTCAAGCGTGGTCTTATTTGCTTAGATCCCATACTATTGATGATAGTGGGTCCTTAAAAGCTATGCCCCTTAGATATCTGTATTCGATGTTGGACAACGTTAAAATTGACGCCTGGGAGACTGCAGGTATGACGACTATTTTGTCTCTTTATAAGGATTCGTCCTTTCGATCGTTTCAGGACCTGTCCTCTTGTTATGTTATTCCTAGAACAGATTTCTATAAGTACCTCTGTATCAGACATGCGCTTTCTTCAGCGGATGTCTCCAGCCCGTTTCTTCCACGTCAGGCTATACATTTTTATGCTAATAAGCTCCCTAAGGTTAAAAGTATTTCCTTATTCTATGGTTTATTTACCACTCATACCCCTGCTGCTAAACTTTTGTATATGTCCTCATGTGATATTGATCTAGGTTTGGATATCTCTCTCCCAGATTGGTTTAAAGCATTGGCATGGGTGAGAAGATCCTCCAAAAGTTCGATACACTGGGAAATGTCTCGGAAAATTGTTTTCCGATGATACCTTACACCTGTACGTGTGGCTAAAATGTCTGGCTCTTTATCGGAATTAGGTTGGATTCACACGAGCACATTACGTCCGTAATGGACGGACGTATTTCGGTCGCAAGTCCCGGACCGAACACACTGCAGGGAGCCGGGCTCCTAGCATCATACTTATGTACGATGCTAGGAGTACCTGCCTCGCTGCCGGACAACTGTCCCGTACTGTAATCATGTTTTCAGTATGGGACAGTAGTTCCACGGAGAGGCAGGGACTCCTAGCATCGTACATAAGTATGATGCTAGGAGCCCGGCTCCCTGCAGTGTGTTTGGTCCGGGACTTGCGGCTGAAATACATCCGTCCATTACGGACGTAATGTGCTCGTGTGAATCCAGCCTTATGCTGGAGTGGATGTGGATTAACCCCAAAAGGACGCAGCCTAGTTTGGGCCTTAAGGCTCAGAGCCCATTTTTCAAATCTGACATATTTCACTTTATGTTGTAATAACGTTGGAATGCTTAAACCTATCCAAGCGATTCTGAGATTGTTTTCTCGTGACACATTAGGCTTTATGTTAGGGGTGAAATTTGGACGATATATTCAGTGTTTATTGGTGAAAAATTGCAAAATTTAGAGAAAATTTATAAAAAATAGCATTTTTCTGAATTTAAACGCATCTGCTTGTAAAACAGACGGTTATACTACCCACAATAGTCACTAGTTCACATTTCCCATATGTCTACTTTAGATTGGCATTGTTTTTTGAACATTCTTTTATTTTTCTTGGACGTTACAAGACTTAGAACATAAACAGCAATTTCTCATATTTTTAAGAAAATGTAAAAAGCCTTTTTTTTAAGGTACCTCTTCAGTTCTGAAGTGGCTTTAAGAGGCCTATGTATTAGAAACCCATTTTGAAAACTAGACCCCTCAAAGTATTCAAAACAGCATTTAGAAAGTTAATTTAACCCTTTAGGCATTTCACAGGAATTAAAGCAAAGTGGAGGTGAAATTTGCAAATTTAATTTTTCTTGCTGAATTTCAATTGTATTCATTTTTTTTCTGTAACACAGAAGATGTTACCAGAGAAACACTACTAAATATGTATTGTCCAGATTCTGCAGTTTTTAGAAATGTCCCACATGTGTCTCTAGTGCACCCGTGGACTAAAACACAAGCCCCAGAAGCAAAGAAGCACCTAGTGGATTTTGAGGCCTCTTTTTTATTAGAATATATTTTAGGCAGCATGCTAGGTTTGAAGAGGTGTTGAGGTGCCAAAACAGGAGGAATCCCCCAAAAGTGACCACATTTCAGAAACTGCACCCCTCAAGGAATTCATTTATGGTTGTTGTTATCATTTTGACCGCACAGTTTTTACACGGCACGTATTTGAATTGGGCTGTGAAATTTAAAAAAATGAAATATTTTTCCAATAAAATGTCATTTTTCATCAAAATTTCTTATTTTCACAGGGAACAAAATACCCTATTTTGTTGCCCAATTTATCCTAAATGCAGCAATACCCCATTTGTGGCGATAAACTGCCGTTTGAGCCCATGGGAGGCCTCAGAAGGGAAGGAGCGCTGTGTGTTCTTTGGAGTGCAGATTTTGCTGGATTGGTTTTTGGGTGCCATGGCGCATTTGCAGAGCCCCAAAGGTATCAAAGCAATGGAAACCCACCAGAAGTGACCCCATTTTGGAAACCACACCCCTCAAGGAATTCATTTATGGGTAATGTCACCATTTAGACCCCATAGTTTCTTCACAGAACTTATTTGAATTGGGCTGGGAATTTAAAAAAATATAATTTTTTCCAATAATATGTAGTTTTAGCTCAAAATTTCTTATTTTCACAAGAAATAAAGTACTCCATTTTGTTGCCCAATTTGTCCTGAGTGCAGCAATACCCCATTTGTGGTGATAAACTGCCCATGGGAGGGCTCAGAAGGAAAGGAGCGCTATTTGTTCTTTGGAGTCCAGATTTTGCTGGATTGGTTTTCGGGTGCCATGTCGCATTTGCAGAGCCCCAGAGATATCAAAGCAATGGAAACCCACTAGAAGTGACCCCATTTTGGAAACTACACCCCTCAGGGAATTGATTTATGGTTGTTGTTACCATTTTGACCGCACAGTTTTTTCACAGCACCTATTTCATTTTGGATGTGAAATGAAAAAAATTTCATTTTTTCCAATAAGATGTAATTTCTGATCAAAATGTCTTATTTTCACAGGCAATAAAATACCCCATTTTGTTGCCCAAACTGTCCTGAGTGCGGCAATACCCCATTTGTGGTGATAAACTGCCGTTTGGGCCCATGGGAGGGCTCAGAAGGAAAGGACCACCATTTGGCCTACTGGGGATTTTCTGGTGCGAAGTCATGTATGCAGAAGCCCCTGAGGTACCAGTACAGTTGAAACCCCTGAGAAGTGACCCCGTTTTAAAACTACACCCCTTAAAGCATTCATCTAGAGGTGTAGTGAGCATTTTGACCGGAGACATACACCCCATAAACTGTAATGTGGGTTCTCACGGGTACGTCAATACCCTCCATGTGGCTGTTAACAGCTGCCTGGGCACACAGCAGGGCCCAGAGGGGAAAGATGAAGGGGGATAAGCTGTGCAGAGTGCATCAGTGTAAGTAAAACTGGCATAGATTAAAAATCAAGGGATGTATGATAAATTTTAAAACACTCTTTCATACAGAGCCTTAGTTTTTCGGGACACATGTCACATTGATATATTGTGTCCTCCCTTATCCCCCTCTTATAACAGACTTTGCACCTCTCTTGACTTTTTCCATTCTTGCCAGTTTGGGGAACTTCTCCTGGAAAGTGTTGCCCTGGTGTGATGCGTGTGGCCTCGCTTCCAGAAGTACTGGGTGCCCCCCCTTCCTGGTCCCTAGAAATTAGTTTCTTCATAACCACCTCTTGAAATTCCAGGAAAGTTCCTTCTGGCCTGTACATCGACGTAGCACGTACACATTGTACAATGCCATCTGTATGATGTGCCCGGCCAACTTCTTATACCACACCGTATGGCGCTGTAGGGCTTCAGGACTTGTTCTGACAAGTCCACCCCTCCCATGTACCTATTGTAGTCCAGGATGCAGTCTGGTTTGGGGGTCTCTGTACTGGTACCTCGTGCAGGTACATGGGTACTGGTATGGCATCTCTCTTGTCTTGTACGTGACACACAATATGTTGCTGCTAGATTGTGCCCTGCTCTCACTCCTTCTGAGTGTTTGCCCAAGCAGAGTCTTAGGGAGGCCTCTCAGATTTCTTCTAGCAGTGCCGCATGCCGCAGGACTTCTGGAAGAGAGGCAGTTGAAGAGCGGGACGCTGGTATAAAAATGATCCAGGTAGAGGTGGTAAATCTGATCCAGCAGTGGGTGCACCAAATCCCACACAATTTTTGCATTAACTCCCAGTAAGGGCGGGGGCATTCTGGGGGCTGAATACTGGTGTCCTTCCCTTCATACATCCTAAATTTGTAGGTATACCCTGATGCACTCTCGCACAGCTTACACATCTTCACGCCATACCTTGCCCTCTTACTCGGCAGGTACTGGTGGAATTGAAGCCTCCCTTTAAAATGTACTAAGGACTCATCAATAGAAATACACGTCTCTGGGGTGAATGCTTGGGAAAACCGGGAACTGAAACGGTCTAATAGGGGTCTCTGTTTATACAAACGGTCAAAACTGGGGTCATCTCGGGGTGGGCACGGCTCATTATCAGCATAATGTAAGTGTAATGATGGGGGTAGGGAAACAGACAAGTGAGCCCTAATCTACCCGCCACTCAGTCCGTGCCTACTTGCAACGACCCGCCCTAGGCGAAGGGGTACAACTGGGCGACAGTCCCTACGCTCAATAAGTGCACGACAGACAAACAGACAAGGGTACAAAGAAGCTAAGGGAGATGAGTCAGTTGCCCACGGCAACACCGTGAGCAACAAGAGTGGTGAACGGGCCGAGTCAAACCAGGAGTGTACGAGGTACCAAACGCAGAGCAGGAGAGTAGTGAACAAGCCTAGTCAAACCAGGAGTGTACGAGGTACCAAACGCAGAGCAGGAGAGTAGTCAGTAAGCCAGGGTCAATATGAAGCAGGGTCAAATAGTTCAGAAGCTGCAGCAGGGCCAGGAAATCAAACGAGAAGAATCACAAGCAAGGAGGAACAGGAAAGGCAGATATAAATAGACAGAGGGCGGGAGCTAGCTCCTTCTGGCCAGGCTGTGATAGGCTCTCCCACTCCTAAGCCTGCCATCCTGAGTGGTGGAAGATGGAGTCAGTCTCACAGACATAGAAGCAGGTGCAGACTGATTACCTATGGGCGTTGACACAGAAGCTGTGCCTGGCAGATCCTTTACAGTACCCCCCCTTTTATGAGGGGCCACCGGACTCTTACTAGGTGGACCTGGTTTATTGGGGAAACGAAGGTGGAACCTCCTGACCAATACCCCAGCGTGAACATCCCGGGCGGGTACCAAAGTCCTCTCCTCAGGCCCGTATCCTCTCCAATGGACCAGGTACTGGAGGGAGCCTTGGACCATCTTGCTGTCCACAATCTTGGCCACCTCGAATTCCACCCCCTCAGGGGTGAGAACGGGGACAGGAGGTTTCCTCGAGGGAGCCAAGGACGGGGAGCAGCGTTTAAGGAGGGAGGCATGAAACACGTTGTGTACTCGAAGAGATGGGGGCAACTCCTGTCGGAAGGAGACAGGATTGAGGACTTCAATGACCTTGTACGGACCTATAAACCGGGGAGCAAACTTCTTGGACGGGACTTTAAGGCGCAAGTTCTTAGACGATAGCCACACCAGATCCCCGACCATAAACAAGGGGTTAGTAGAACGTCTTCTATCTGCCTGAGTTTTTTGTATGCTCTGGGACGCCTCTAGGTTCTTCTGAACCTGGGCCCAGACTGTGCACAGTTCCTGATGAACGACCTCTACCTCGGGATTGTTGGAATTACCAGGTGAAACGGAGGAGAACCGTGGATTAAACCCAAAATTACAGAAAAAGGGGGAGACGCCTGACGAGTTACTGACCCGGTTATTAAGGGAAAATTCGGTGAGGGGAATGAATGAGACCCAATCATATTGACAGTCAGAGATAAAACACCTTAAATTTTGTTCTAGACACTGATTAGTCCTCTCAGTTTGGCCATTAGTTTCAGGATGGAAGGCAGAGGAGAAGGACAGATCAATCGCCAACTTTTTACAGAATGATCTCCAAAGCAATGAAACAAATTGTACCCCTCTGTCAGAAACAATATTGACAGGGACCCCATGGAGACGCAGGATGTGTTTGACAAACAAGGTAGCTAACGTCTTAGCATTGGGTAGTTTCTTGAGGGGCACAAAGTGGCACATCTTACTGAAGCGGTCTACTACAACCCAAACCACAGACTTGCCTTGAGATAGAGGCAAATTGGTGATAAAATCCATGGAGATATGGGTCCAAGGTCCCTGGGGAATGGGCAAAGAACATAGTAAGCCCGCTGGTCGGGACCTGGGAGTCTTGGACCTAGCACAATCCTCACAAGCGGCGACGTAGGCCTTAACGTCTTTATGCAACCCAGGCCACCAATAGTTTCTGGCAATGAGGTGCTTGGTACCCAGGATGCCGGGATGACCAGATAGTGCGGAGTCATGATTTTCCCTAAGTACCCTTAGCTGGAATTGCAGGGGAACAAACAGCTTGTTCTCAGGAAGGTTCCCGGGAGCTGAACCTTGATCAGCCGCAATTTCAGAGACTAAATCAGAATCAATAGAGGAAATGATTATACCTGGAGGCAAAATACAAGCAGGATCTTCCTCCGAAGGAGGGCTGGCCATGAAGCTACGTGACAGTGCATCAGCCTTAATATTTTTAGACCCAGCCCTATAAGTAACCAAAAAGTTGAATCTGGTAAAAAATAACGCCCATCGAGCTTGTCTCGGGTTTAGCCTCTGGGCAGATTCTAGGAAAACCAGATTCTTGTGGTCGGTAAGGACCGTTACCTGGTGCCTAGTCCCCTCCAGGAAGTGGTGCCACTCTTCAAATGCCCATTTAATGGCTAAGAGTTCGCGGTTGCCAATATTATAGTTACTCTCAGTGGGCGAAAACTTCCTGGAGAAGTAGGCACAGAGAAAGAAATGGGTGAGGGACCTGGTACCCTGGGACAACACAGCCCCCACTCCCACCTCGGATGCGTCAACCTCCACGATAAATGGCTACATTTGGTTGGGCTTAACCAGCACCGGGGCCGAGATAAAGCACTTCTTAAGGACCTCAAAAGCCTGGACAGCCTCAGGAGGCCAGTGGAGGAGATCAGCACCTTTGCGAGTGAGGTCCGTAAGAGGCTTAGCGATGACCGAGAAGTTAGCAATAAATCTCCTGTAATAATTAGCGAACCCCAAGAAGCACTGTAACGCCTTCAGGGAGGCAGGTTGGACCCATTCCGCCACAGCCTGGACCTTGGCGGGGTCCATGCGGAATTCATGAGGAGTGAGGATTTGACCCAAAAATGGTATCTCCTGCACCCCAAACACACATTTTTCGGTCTTCGCAAACAGTTTGTTTTCCCGAAGGACCTGGAGCACCTTCCTGACATGCTCAATGTGGGAGGACCAGTCCTTGGAAAACACAAGTATGTCATCAAGGTACACTACAAGAAATACCCCCAGGTAATCTCTTAAAATCTCATTTATGAAATTCTGGAAGACCGCGGGAGCATTACACAACCCAAAGGGCATGACGAGGTATTCGAAATGACCTTCGGGCGTGTTAAACGCAGTCTTCCACTCATCCCCCTCTTTGATGCGGATAAGGTTATACGCCCCCCGTAGATCAAACTTAGAGAACCATTGGGCCCCCTGAACCTGATTAAAGAGATCGGGAATCAAAGGAAGGGGATACTGGTTCCTTACAGTGACCTTATTCAAGTTACGGGAGTCAATGCATCGCCTAAGACCACCATCCTTCCCTACGAAGAAGAAGCCAGCACCTACCGGAGAAGTAGAGGGGCGAATGTAACCATTGGCCAGGCATTCCTGGATATACTCTCTCATGGCTTCACGTTCGGGACAAGAGAGATTAAATATCCTACCCTTAGGGAGCTTAGCTCCTGGTACCAAATCGATAGCGCAATCGTATTCTCTATGAGGAGGTAACACTTCGGAGGTCTCCTTAGAGAAAACATCAGCGAAGTCCAGAACAAACTCAGGTAGCGTGTTCACCTCCTCAGGGGGAGAAATAGAATTAACAGAAAAACAGGACGTCAAACATTCATTACCCCATTTGGTAAGCTCCCCAGTATTCCAGTCAAACGTGGGATTATGCAACTGCAACCAGGGAAGGCCTAAAACCAAATCGGACGATAATCCCTGCATCAACAGTACAGAGCACTGCTCCAAATGCATGGAGCCAACAAGGAGTTCAAAAACAGGGGTATGCTGTGTAAAATAACCATTGGCAAGAGGAGTGGAGTCGATACCCACTACCGGGACAGGTTTAGGCAAAACAATCAAAGGCATAGCTAGAGACATAGCAAATTCCACAGACATGATATTAGCAGAAAACCCTGAATCCACGAAGGCACTGCCGGTAGCAGACCTACCACCAAAAGAGACCTGAAAGGGAAGCAAGATTTTATTATGTTTCATATTTACGGGAAATACCTGTGCGCCCTAGTGACCTCCCCGATGATCACTTAGGCGCGGAAGTTTTCCGGCTGCTTATTCTTACGCCTAGGACAGGTGTTCACTTGATGCTTGTCATCCCCACAATAGAAGCAGAGACCATTCTTCCTGCGGAACTCTCTACGTTGTCGGGGGGACACGGAGGCCCCGAGTTGCATAGGTACCTCCGAGTCTTCCGCGGAAGAGCGAAGCAACGGAACCTCAGGAGGCATCATGGGGGAGTCAGAGGGGAAAACACAAAAACGTTCAAGTTGTCGTTCCCTGAGACGTCGGTCAAGTCGTACCGCTAAAGCCATAACCTGGTCTAGGGAGTCAGAAGAGGGATAGCTAACTAGCAGGTCTTTCAGGGCGTTCGACAGACCCAACCTAAACTGGCACCTTAAGGCAGGGTCATTCCAGAGCAGGAGAGTAGTCAGTAAGCCAGGGTCAATATAAAGCAGGGTCAAATAGTTTAGAAGCTGCAGCAGGGCCAGGAAACCAAACGAGAAGAATCACAAGCAAGGAGGAACAGGAAAGGCAGGTATAAATAGACAGAGGGCGGGAGCTAGCTCCGTCTGGCCAGGCTGTGATAGGCTCTCCCACTCCTAAGCCTGCCATCCTGAGTGGTGGAACATGGAGTCAGTCTCACAGACATAGAAGCAGGTGCAGACTGATTACCTATGGGCGTTGACACAGAAGCTGTGCCTTGCAGATCCTTTACAGTAAGAAGCGAAGTATTGCCTCATTTTTTTTTTTTTTAGGTTCCAGTTCAGTTCTGAAGTTGCTTTGAGGGGCCCATATATTAGAAACCCCTATGAAACACCCCATTTTAGAAACTAGACCCCTCAAAGTATTCACAGCAGCATTTAGAAAGTTTATGAAACCTGTGCTATTGTTTTTTCATTCCATTTTTTTTACAGCGTTCACCGTGCGCTATTAATTACATATTCACTTAATTCTGCGGGGCGATACGATTACGGCGATACCATATGTTTATCGTTTTTTTAGGTCTTATGGCGTTTGCACGATAAAATACTTTTTGTAAACAATCATTCACTTTTTGTGTTACCTTATTCTAAGAGCCATAACTTTTTTATTTTTCCATCAATAAATCCGTGCGATGACTTATTTTTTGCGTAACGAACTGTAGTTTTGATCAGTACCATTTTTAGGTACATGCGACTTTTTGATCTCTTTTTATTCCATTTTTTGGGAGGTGAAGTGACCAAACAATTGTGATTCTGGTACGGTTTATTATTATTTTCTTTTACGGCGTTCACCGCACGGAATAAATAACGAAATAATTTGTAGTTCAGGCCATTACGGACGCGGCGATACTAATTATGTATAGTTTATTTGTTTGTTTATATATTTTTATTAATAATAAAGGACTGATAATGGAAAAAGGGGGATTTTTACTATTATTACTTTTAAAACTTTTATTTTCTTATTTTTACAAATCTTTTTTTTACTTCTTTTTTACTTTATTACTTTGTCCCACTAGGGGACTTGAGGGCAGGAGGCCCTGATCACTATTCTAATACACTGCACTACATGCGTAGTGCAGTGTATTAGAACTGTCAGCTACTCACTGACTCACTTTGTCAGGACCCACTAGGCTTCCGTCGATGGCATAGCCGGACGCCATTGTTTGGTGTCCGGTTGCCATAGTCACCATCGCCGGCCGCTATCGTGTAGCAGGCCGGGGATTGTAGCTTAACCCCTAAAAAGCCGCGTTCGGTATTGAACGCGGCTTTTAAGGGGTTAATCAGCGGGGACACAGCGATCGGTCCTCGCTGTAGGAGCTGCGGCAGCTGCTGTATAAGACAGTAGCTGTCACAGCTCCTGTATGTGTCGGGAGGACGGCCGAAATGGCCGTTACTCCCTCGACGTACTATTCCGTCGCTGAGCGCGAACGTATTGGTTAGCGCGACGGAATAGTACGTCGCTGAGCGCGAAGGGTTTAAAGGGTACATACATTCATATGTGGTGGGAATGTCCAATTGTGTTCTCTCTCTGGGAGATTGTTTTCCGGCTTATATCTAAAATTTTGAAGTTTAATGTAATGGCTTCTCCTGGATTGGCTTTGTGGTTCCTGGGAGTGGACCTCCTTCCCGCCTTTGGGCGTGTGGTTTCATCCCACACCATTATGGCTGCAAGACCTATGATTGCTCGCCAATGGAAATTGGCGGACCCTCTGTCTAAAGCGGAACTAGTCAACCAAATTCAGTTTTCCTATCTTATGGAAAAGTCGTCGGCCTCTAAGGCCTCATGCACATGACCGTGTTTTTGCGTCCGCAATTCCACCGCAAATCCACGGGTTAATTGCGGACCCATTCATTTCTATGTGGCCATACCCACTATCCGTGTTTTCACGGCTCTCCGCATGTCCACACATCCGTGCCGCAGAAACTCCGGACATGTCTTATTACGGGCCGCAAATGCGCTGCGGACATGCCAATAGAAGTCAATGGGCCCGTGGAAATTGCGGATACACCGCCGTGTGTCATCCGCAGTTTGCGGATTTGCGGAAGTGTTGCTAGGCGACGACCGGGAATGACTTCTGTCGTCGTGAAGTCTGGAGACAGTGCATGAAAGCAGCAGAGAGCAGCATGGCTTCAATTATAAACGTCGAGAAACTAATCATCCTGGTCCAGCACAAGCCCTGTCTGTGGGATAAGCGGGTGGAAGAGTATGCAGACAGGAATCTGAAAGATCTTGCCTGGCAGGAGGTCTGCAGTGAGGTGCATCTTACCGAGTGGGAGAAGGCAATTAAAGTGCAAAAGAAGCGCATGGGTAAGTTTCACACCTTGATGCGGTTTCTGAGTACTCCTGTCATGTCATAATGACATGCCTGACGTTTTGATTGGTGGCGGTTGGATCACTGAAACACACACCAATCGCTGAAATGAAGCTGCAGAAGTGCACGTGAGATTGTGGGGGTCTCATGGCTCTGAACAGCACCGATCAAAACGTGACATGTCACTATGAGGGTATGTTCCCACACACTAATTACGGACGTAATTCGGGGGTGTTTGACCTCTATTACGCCCGCTAAATACGCCGCAATAGCGTTGACAAACATCTGCCCAGTGAAAGCAATGGGCTGACGTTTGTGTGTTCAAGCGGCGTGTATATTTACGAGGCAAATAGACTTCTAGTGCCGTAATTGGAGCCGTTATTCATGGGCTCCTATGAAAATCAATTACGTCCGTAATGGACGCGGCGTTAAAGCGCCAGCACATGCCTTTACGGCTGAAATTACGGGTGATGTTTTCTCCTGAAAACAGCAACGTCATTTCAGCCGTTACGGACGCTGTCGTGTGGGCACATGGAAAACGTGGCAAGTCCGCTGTAGTTTCTGCAACGTCGGAATTACCTGTCAAATATGCAAATGTAGGTGCAGATTTGTTGCGTAAACAACAAAAATTTGCAGCATCATTTTCATATAATAAACAACATTTCCTAATATCTAGTAATGTACTCTTCTAAAATGTTGATCTGTGATTGGTTTATTTTATATCATAGTCGAAAACGTGAAAACACGCTGGAACACGTGCCGAGACCAATTAAAGCGTGAGATGAATGACAAGGGGAAGAGCGGAGACGGACGTCTGAAAAGAAAGCCATACATGTACACCAAACAACTTTCGTTTCTTCTGGATGTAATGCACTTTGGCCCGTAAGTAAATCTTATATACTTTCATCATTGTAGTCTGCCCATGTAGGCAGTTGTGTAAGTACCGCTGTAGCAGCCGTAGCGACTGCTACGGGGACCGCGGCATGAGGGGACTCCACCATGTCCGGAGGCTCCGCTAGCAGCCGCTATGACGGCTACAGCGGGACGCAACTGAACACTACGGCGGAGCAGGGAGGTATCTCCCCGCTCTGACATTAAACAACAGACATGTATCCCCTATCCACTGGATAGGGGATACATGTGTGATCGCTGGCATTGACAGGGAGAACGGGGGACAGAAAGTACCCTGAACTTCTCCATCCCAAACCTCGTACTTTCGCCAGCTCCGTAAAAATGAATGGAGCCAAAGTCGTGCTTGTGCGCATACATAAGCAGCGCTCCTTTCAATTTTTTGGAGCTGCGCAGACGCCAGAACTTAAGGGGACTTTCAGTCCCCCCTTCACCCTATCGCTGCCAGCGATAACGCATGTATTTGTAGGACACACTATAGGTGGCATTTGTCCGGGGGGCGGGGAGGGGGGCCTGTATGGCGTTAGCGGCATACAGCCCCCTCACTAGATAACGCCGTACAGTCCCCCTATAGATAACGCCATATAGTCCCCCGGTAGATAATGCCATACAGTGTACAGTGTGGGGCTGTATGGCGTTATCTACAGGGGTGGGGGGGCAGCAAAAAAGGCACTATCTACAAGGGGGGGGGTGACACCCAGTGGAGGGATGGCCCCAGTCAAAAGTTTGCTATGCGACCCTGTCTTTCCTAGTTAGGGCTCTGCATGTAGTGATGCATACATAGTGTATTTGCCCAGCTGTAGACATGACGTTAAATTACTACAAAAATTCCCTAACATTATGTTTTCATTTTCAAACAGAACCAAGGATAATCTGGAGGAAGAAGAAGACTCTGATGAGACTCAAATTGAAGAGCCTGACGTAGCTTTGGGGACTGCTAGGTCCACTTCCACTCCTGTGACAGCGGAACCAACAACAGTGGATAATACAGTCTGTGCCACGGACGAAGAAATTATACCCCGAGGTAAACGTCGACGTTCTGCCAAAGGTCCAACACGTACAGAGCCAAGGCAGGACGTCGACTTGCGTGTATTAGAACACTTGGAGAAAAGAGCTACTGAAACTGAAGAGGGCACCTTCTGTCGCGCTCTCTCTAATATTCTTAAAAGAGTGCCAATTTCCAGACAGATAAGGTGCCAAACAGCACTAATGGAAGTCGTGGAAATATTTGCGACACATCCTGACCCACGTGCAATGCATCAGGCCATCGAGTTTCATAGACGGGGGTGTGATGCAAGCACCTTCCACTCTGTCCCTCCAGCACCTGCAGCAACCGCGCAAGGCATCCAGCAGCCGTCATATGTAGACTCAATGCCGCTATTCAGTGACGATCGTCCAGTGTATGGCATGCCAGGACCTTCTCAACAACAGTATGGGCACATGCAGCAGGGGGAGGCAGTTCCACGACCACATCATGAACCTGCACCTTCGCAATCCTTTTACAATTTATAATTTAGTTATATAACATAGTTTTGGTTATGTTTGTTGACACTATTTTATGCAAGAAATAAAATAAGTTTATAGTTAATTATGTGTTTGTCTTTATTATTATTGCAAAACATAATGAGGTATTGGTTTGCATTTCTGCCAAATGCAAATAATCGCATTTTTTTTTTTTTTAATTAATAAAGAATTTTAAAGAAAAAAACAGAAATACATTAGCTCGCAACCCGCGTCAAGGGTCCTCATTCTCTTGCGAGTCCCTACTCTACTACTGCAACTTTAACTACTAACATTTGTAACATAAACAGGAAATACAACAGTCCCTCTAAAATTTTAATTTGGCAGACGAAGCACATCCCTTTGCCAAGGAACTGCTCCCTCAGGTGATACAAAATAGTCTGTATACAAATTACGGACTGCCAGTCCAGACACTCCAGGTCTTCCATGTGGTGTGTAGTCCAAAGGGATGTAATTAGTTGGGAAATGGTTCAGCTCTGCGTCCACTGCCGACTCATGAATCCTCAGAAAATTGTGGAGGACAACACACGCTTGTATAACCTTTGTCACATTTTCAGGATTCATCTGAATGGAGCTCTGGAACACACGCCACTTGCTGCTTAGAATTCCGAAGGCGCACTCCACATACCGTCTTGCACGGGTAAGGCGGTAGTTAAAAATGCGCCTCTGTTCATCTAAGCCACGCCTAGGGAATGGACGCATCAGGTGAGGGGACAGTCCGAAACCTTCATCACCCACAATGACAAAGGGTGCTGGTGGTCCTGTAGATCCTGGAAGCTGTCTAGGTTCCGGAAGGTCGAGCTGGTTAGATGCTAGACGTTCACCCATTCTGGAAGCCCTGAAGATGCCGAGCTTCCATAGGCACCAATATCGACAATTATAAACCGATAGTCACTGTCAGCCAAGGCCAACAGCACCACCGAGAAAAACTGCTTATAATTGAAATACTGAGACCCTGAGTGAGCAGGCTTTTTTACGCGGATGTGCTTACCATCTAGCGCACCAACACAGTTGGGAAACTGTGCTGATTGTAAGAAGCCATCGGCAATCCGAATCCAGTCCTCTGGCTTGGGCTTTGGCATAACTGCTGCTCGAAGTTGCTGCCAGATGACTTCGCAGGTAAGCTTGACAATCTTCGAAATAGTGGAGCACCCCAGCAGAAAATGGAAATGTAGCGATGCAAAGGAGTTGCCGGTAGCAAGAAATCTGTAAAAAAAAAAATATATATATAACAAAATATGCACATACAGGAAAAATATCTGCAGCACGGTGGCAAGGCGGCAATATGAACAGGGGACAAGTATGCTATATTGTTTGCAGGGTAGAGACATGTCGTAGAAGGGGATTGAGGTTTTCTTACCTCAGAGTGACGATCAGGCGTTCCTCTGGAGAAATGCAACGTCTCATGGTGGTGTCCTGGAAGATGAGTCCAGGACGAAGGTCCGCCAGCAGACAGTCAAAAGTTTGCACGGACATACGGCAGTAGCTGAGGAACTTGTCCCGGTGCTGCCGCAGGTCTGAGTACAGCATGTTAAAATGCCCCTTCCTAAGCCGTTGGGAGATAATGGGGTGAACCCAATATCTCCTCCTCCTCCTCCTCGGTTCTTCGTCCAGCATTGGTGGTTGCTGTCCAAATCGCCTGGAGAGGAGCCAGTGCAGGAGTACATCATCCACATCATCAGAAGACATGTTCGCAGTGAGTAACTGACAAAAACCACAGCTATATCAGCAGCGCAATCTCACTGAACTCGCACAAAGCAAAGATCAGGAAAAATGCAGCAGGAAATGGCTCCAGAGCGATCATGTGACCTTCTAAAGGGGGTTTGACCAAGCTTTTGGCATCCTGTTTAAAAGTACTTTTTTTTTAATTTTTTTTTTCATCCGCATTTTTGCGGATTACATACGGATGAACTGCGGATTACATACGGATGAACTGCGGATGACATTCCACGGAACACGGTCCTGGAATTTGCGGACCAGAAAAACACCACGGTCGTGTGCATGAGGCCTAAGACTCATTCGCTAGCCAAATTTGAGAACACCTGGAAACCGTGGAGCGAATTTGCTCTAATCCCAGATTGACCCACACAGCTCTTTCCCCCTTTGCTTGATTTTGATAGTGTGATATGTACTCAGGTGGTGCTCGTATACTTATAGTGCTTTGTCTCTTGTCGTACAGATGGCTTTATGTAGAACAGTGCTTTTTTTCCTTTGTATACTGTATTTTATTATTTATGAATCCCTGTAATGTGTTGTATTGTATTGTATGTGCTATTTTATGTTATGTGTTTTGGGGAGATATTCATGTTGAGTACTATCCCTGATTGGTTTTGTCTTTCTTTAAAAATGTAATAAAAACTTTATTGTAAAAAAAAAGTATAATAAAGTGTAAAAAAAAGTGAAAAATAAAAGTCTGAAAACATAATAAAAGTTTCAAGTAATAAAATAAAACACAATCGCCCTTTTCCCTTATCAAGTCCTTTATTATTGAAAAAAATATAAACCATACGTATTTGGTATCGCCGCGACCGTAACGGCCTGATTAAATTATATTATTTATTGCACACGGTGAACAGCGTAAAAAAAAATCTTAAAAAACTATACCAGAATTTCGTTTTTTTGGTCAATTTGCCCTTCAAATATAAGAATAATAAGTGATCAAAAAGTCTCACGTATACAGAAATGGCACCTATAAAAACTATAGCTCGACTCGCAAAAAACAAGCCCTCATACAGTTCCGTCGACTAAAAATTTTTCAAGTTATGGTTCTCACAACTTGGCAACAGAAAAAATACATTCCTTTTTACAAAAGTAATTTTGTTGTGCAAAAAGTTGTAAAACATAAAAAAGTGCTATAAATTAGGTATCGCCAGAATCGTACGGACCCGCAGAATAATGTTAACATGTAATTTATAACGCATGGTGAACACTGTATAAAAAAAACGATGCCAGAATTGCGTTTTTTCGGTTACCTGGCCTGCCAAAAAATAGGATAGAAAGTGATCAAAAAGTCGAATGCACTTCAAAATGGTACCAATAAAAGTATAGCTCATCCCGCAAAAAAACACCCCTCATACTATTACGTCTATGAAAAAATAAAATTAGTTATGGCTCCAATAAGTCAGGAAAAAAAAAATGCAGTTGTGCAGGTCCGAGGGGAACATTTCTCAAGGCCCTAAAATTAGGTAACCAGGATGGGTAGGGCCAAAACATAACTGCTAGAAGCGAGGGTGCCCGTATTATACCAGGACAACACTTTCCCAGCAAAATTCCCCAAACTGCAATGGTGCGGAGTGTGGACCAAAAAGTCGATAAGAAAGGACACCATTTATCAGTGCGACACTGGCCTGTGCAGAAATGATTGCTTCACAGCGTAATACACATCTATGGATCATTTTATTGTATTTTTTACCCCATTATTATACCACCTGACTAATCCCCTGATATACTCTGCCCAGCTTACATATGCCACCACATTATAAATGGAAACACCAGCAATACTCAAACAAATCTACTACCAAGCAAATCCACGTTCCAAAAGCCAAATGGCGCTCCCTCCCTTCTGAGCCCTACAGCGTGCCCAAACAGCAGTTTACTTCCACATATATTCCATCACCATACCTGGGAGAACCATTTGAACAATTTTTGGGGTGTGTGTCTCCAGAGGCACAAACTGGGCACGACATATTTGCTACTGAAATGGCATATCTAGGGAAAATTTTTAATTTTGAATTTGCACCATCCGCAGCGCATTCATTTATGGACAAGACCCGCGGGGTGAAAATGCTCACTACACCCCTTAATAAATGCCTTGAAGGGTGCAGTTTCCAAAATGGGGTCACTTCTCAGGGTTTTCTTTTATTATTTTATATCAGAGCTCTGCAATTGTGAACCAATACTTTGTAAATCGCCAAATTAGGCCTCAATTTTACATGGTACTCTTTCACTCCTGAGCCCTGTCCAGGCAAAAGATTAGGGTCACATGTAGGGTGTTTCTAAAACCGGGAAACACAGCATAATAATTAGAGAGCTGTCTTGTTATGGTGGCACAAGCTGGGCACCACATATTGGCATATTTATGGGAAAAAAATCCCATTTTCACTCTGCAATATCGAGTGCACACTAATTTCTACAAAACACCTGCGGGGTTAACATGCTCACTACACCCCTAGGATAATTCATTGAGGGGTGTAGTTTCCAAAATGTGGTCACTTCTTGGGCGTTTCCACTGTTTCCCACAGGTGCCCAGAAACCAATCCAGCAAAATCTGCACTCCAAAAGCAAAATGCCACTCCTTCCCTTCTGAGCCCTGCCGTGTGCCTAAACAGCAGTTTATGACCACACATAGTGTATTGCCGTACTCTGGAGCAATTGCTTTACAAATGTTGGGTTCTTTTTTTCCTTTATTTGTTGAGAAAATGAAAAACTTTGAGCTAAAGCTACGTCTTATTGAAGAAAAGGGATTGTTTTTATTTTCACTGCCCAATTCTAATAAATTCTATGAAACACCTGTGGGGTCAAAATGCTCAGTACACCCCTAGATGAATTCCTCAAGGGTTGTAGTTTCCTAAATAGAGTCACGTTTTGGGCGTCTTCATGGTTTTGTCCCCTCAGGTGATTTGCAAATGTGACATGGCCTCTGCAAACCATTCCTTCTAAATGTGATCTCCAAAAGCCAACTAGCGCTCTTTTCCTTCTAAGCCCTGCTGTGTTTCCAAACAGCCGTTTAAGACCACATGTGGCGTATTGTTTTACTCGAGAGAAATTGCTTTACAAATTTTGCAGTGCTTTTTCTGCTTTAGTCCTTGTGGAAATGAGAAAAAAAATGAGATTTTAATTTTCACGGCCTACTTCCAATAATTTCTGAAAAAAACCTGCAGGGTCAAAATGCTCACTATACTCCTAGATAATTTCCTTTAGGTGTGGAGTTTCCCACATGCGGTCATTTTTGGGGGATTTCCACTATTTTGGCACCGCAAGAGCCCTTCAAACCTGACCTGTTGCCTAAAATATATTCTAATAAAGAGAAGGCCCCAAAATCCACTAGGTGCTCCTTTGCTTCTGAGGCCGGTGCTTCAGTCCAGTAGCACGCTAGGGCCACATATGGGATATTTCCTAAAACTGCAGAACCTGGGCAATAAATATTGAGTTGCATTTCTCTGGTAAAACTTTCTGTGTTAAAAAAAAATTTTATTCAAAATTTATTTCTGCAAAAAAAATATTATATACTTTGGTTTAATTCCTGTGAAACGTCTAAAGGGTTAAGAAACTTTCTAAATGCTATTTTTAATACTTTGAGGGGTGAAGTTTTTAAAATCGGGTGACTTATTGGGGGTTTCTAATATATAAGGCCCTCAAAGCCACTTCCCAACTGAACTGGCCCCTGTAAAAATAGCCTTTTGAAATTTTCTTGAAAATGTGAAAAATTGCTGCTAAAGTTCAAAGCCTTGAAACGTCCTAGAAAGATAAAAGGATGTTCAAAAAATGATGCCAATCTAACGTAGACATATGGGGGATGTTAATTAGCAACAATTTTGTGTGGTTTAACTGCCTGTCTTAAAAGCAGATACATTTAAATTGAGAAAAATGCAAATTGAAATTTTTTGCTACATTTTGGTGTTTTTCAAAATTAAATACTGAACGTATCGAGAAAATTTTGTCAGTAACATAATGTCCAATGTGTCACTAGAAAACAATCTCAGAATCGCTTGGATAGGTAAAAGCATTTCCGAAGTTATTACCACATAAAATGAAATATTTCAGATTTGAAAAATGAGGCTCTGTCAGGAAGGGCAAAAGTGGCCAAAGAGGGAAGGGGTTAAAGTGACTCATATAAAAATACAATGAAAGACACCTATATAATCTTTATAAAAAGCATAAATACCCAATAAGCCAGATGTGAATATTTAATTAAAAGACTATATAATTACAAGAAACAGATATTGATAAGGGGACACACTCCTCATAGGTCTCATCGTCTACATGTTGCCACTGCGCATGTCAATAGAAAAATCTAGGGCAGAGGCGCTAGAAGGGAGACTGTTTCACCAACTGCGCACGCGCTAAAGGCGCAAGGGTAGAGACCTATAGACGTCCAGAGTGAGGGCTTATTCAGACGAATGTGATATATGTCCGTGCAATGCGCGTGATTTTCAAGCGCCTCGCACGGACCTATATTAGTCTATGGGGCCATGCAGACAGTCCGTGATTGTTAAGCAGCGTGAATCCGGTGATTCCGTGGGACGCGCGTGATTCGCGCAACAGCAGTAAAACTATGAATGTAAACAGAAAAGCACCACGTGCTTTACAAACATCCAAACATAGTGTCGTAATGATGGCAGCTGCGCGAAAAGCACGCAGCCGCGCATCAAAATGCAGCGTTTTTTGCGTGCGCAAAACGCACACGGCCGTGTGAATCCGGCTTAAGTCAACTTTGGCCTGACTCGCACATGCTCAGAACGTTCATGAGGGGAACGGGCACCATCTTAGAGATGGGCAAAAGCCCATACCAATATTAAACATTAGTATAGCAATGTATATAGCTGTAAATTGGCCATATTATACACAAATGTGTCCAGAAGATAAAAGAAGACTGTAAAGGATCTGCCAGGCACAGCTTCTGTGTCAACGCCCATAGGTAATCAGTCTGCACCTGCTTCTATGTCTGTGAGACTGACTCCTTCTTCCACCACTCAGGATGGCAGGCTTAGGAGTGGGAGAGCCTATCACAGCCTGGCCAGACGGAGCTATCTCCCGCCCTCTGTCTATTTATACCTACCTTTCCTGTTCCTCCTTGCTTGTGATTCTTCTCATTTGGTTTCCTGGCCCTGCTGCAGCTTCTGAACTATTTCACCCTGCTTCATATTGACCCTGGCTTACTGACTACTCTCCTGCTCTGCGTTTGGTACCTCGTACACTACTGGTTTGACTCGGCTTGTTCACTACTCTCCTGCTCTGCGTTTGGTACCTCGTACACTCCTGGTTTGACTCGGCTCGTTCACCACTCTTGTTGCTCACGGTGTTTCCGTGGGCAACTGCCCCATCTCCCTTGGCTTCTTTGTACCCTTGTCTGTCGTGCACTTATTGAGCGTAGGGACCGTCGCCCAGTTGTACCCCGTTGCCTAGGGCGGGTCATTGCAAGTAGGCAGGGACTGAGTGGCGGGTAGATTAGGGCTCACTTGTCTGTTTCCCTACCCCCATCATTACATAATCACAAGCCCATATACCTAGTCTACCCTGGTCCCTCACACTACCATGGACCCCCTTGAGACCCTGGCTCAGCAAATGCAGGGTCTCTCCCTACAGGTCCAGGCCCTGGCTCAGAGGGTAAACCAGCCTGATGCTACCATGGTAGTGCCCCTCACCTCACCTCTTGAACCCCACCTCAAGTTGCCTGACTGGTTCTCAGGGGACCGGAAGACTTTTCTCTCCTTTCGGGAGAGTTGTAGGCTCTATTTTCGCTTAAAGCCCCACTCCTCAGGTTCTGAGAGCCAGCGGGTGGGTATAATTATGTCCCGGCTCCAAGAAGGGCCCCAAGAATGGGCCTTCTCCTTGGCTCCTGACGCCCCTGAACTTTCCTCCGTTGATCTTTTCTTTTCTGCTCTCGGTCTCATTTATGACGAGACTGACAGGACTGCCTTTGCCGAGAGTCAGCTGGTGACCTTACGTCAGGGTAAGAGACCTGTTGAGGACAGCTTCTGTGTCAACACCCATAGGTAATCAGTCTGCACCTGCTTCTATGTCTGTGAGACTGACTCCATGTTCCACCACTCAGGATGGCAGGCTTAGGAGTGGGAGAGCCTATCACAGCCTGGCCAGACGGAGCTAGCTCCCGCCCCCTGTCTATTTGCTTCCCTTTCAGGTCTCTATTGGTGGTAGGTCTGCTACCGGCAGTGCCTTCATGGATTCAGGGTCTTCTGCTAATATCATGTCTGTGGAATTTGCTATGTCTCTAGCTATGCCTTTGATTGATTTGCCTAAACCTGTCCCGGTAGTGGGTATTGACTCCACTCCTCTTGCTAATGGTTATTTTACACAGCATACCCCTGTTTTTGAACTCCTTGTTGGCTCCATGCATTTGGAGCAGTGCTCTGTACTGTTGATGCAGGGATTATCGTCCGATTTGGTTTTAGGCCTTCCCTGGTTGCAGTTGCATAATCCCACGTTTGACTGGAATACTGGGGAGCTTACCAAATGGGGTAATGAATGCTTGACGTCATGTTTTTCTGTTAATTCTATTTCTCCCCCTGAGGAGGTGAACACGCTACCTGAGTTTGTTCAGGACTTCGCTGATGTTTTCTCTAAGGAGACCTCCGAAGTGTTACCTCCTCATAGAGAATACGATTGCGCTATCGATTTGGTACCAGGAGCTAAGCTCCTTAAGGGTAGGATATTTAATCTCTCTTGTCCCGAACGTGAAGCCATGAGAGAGTATATCCAGGAATGCCTGGCCAAGGGTTACATTCGCCCCTCTACTTCTCCGGTAGGTGCTGGCTTCTTCTTCGTAGGGAAGAAGGATGGTGGTCTTAGGCCATGCATTGACTACCGTAACTTGAATAAGGTCACTGTAAGGAACCAATATCCCCTTCCTTTGATTCCCGATCTCTTTAATCAGGTTCAGGGGGCCCAATGGTTCTCTAAGTTTGATCTACGGGGGGCGTATAACCTTATCCGCATCAAAGAGGGGGATGAGTGGAAGACTGCGTTTAACATGCCCGAAGGTCATTTCGAATACCTCGTCATGCCCTTTGGATTGTGTAAGGCTCCCGCGGTCTTCCAGAATTTCATAAATGAGATTTTAAGAGATTACCTGGGGGTATTTCTTGTAGTGTACCTTGATGACATACTTGTGTTTTCCAAGGACTGGTCCTCCCACATTGAGCATGTCAGGAAGGTGCTCCAGGTCCTTCGGGAAAACAAACTGTTTGCGAAGACCGAAAAATGTGTGTTTGGGGTGCAGGAGATACCATTTTTGGGTCAAATCCTCACTCCTCATGAATTCCGCATGGACCCCGCTAAGGTCCAGGCTGTGGCGGAATGGGTCCAACCTGCCTCCCTGAAGGCGTTACAGTGCTTCTTGGGGTTCGCTAATTATTACAGGAGATTTATTGCTAACTTCTCGGTCATTGCTAAGCCTCTTACGGACCTCACTCGCAAAGGTGCTGATCTCCTCCACTGGCCTCCTGAGGCTGTCCAGGCTTTTGAGGTCCTTAAGAAGTGCTTTATCTCGGCCCCGGTGCTGGTTCAGCCCAACCAAATGGAGCCATTTATCGTGGAAGTTTTCGCCCACTGAGAGTAACTATGATATTGGCAACCGCGAACTCTTAGCCATTAAATGGGCATTTGAAGAGTGCCGCCACTTCCTGGAGGGGGCTAGGCACCAGGTAACGGTCCTTACCGACCACAAGAATCTGGTTTTCCTAGAATCTGCCCGGAGGCTAAACCCGAGACAAGCTCGATGGGCGTTATTTTTTACCAGATTCAACTTTTTGGTTACCTATAGGGCTGGGTCTAAAAATATTAAGGCTGATGCCCTGTCGCGTAGCTTCATGGCCAGCCCTCCTTCGGAGGAAGATCCTGCTTGTATTTTGCCTCCAGGTATAATCATTTCCTCTATTGATTCTGATTTAGTCTCTGAAATTGCGGCTGATCAAGGTTCAGCTCCCGGGAACCTTCCTGAGAACAAGCTGTTTGTTCCCCTGCAATTCCAGCTAAGGGTACTTAGGGAAAATCATGACTCCGCACTATCTGGTCATCCAGGCATCCTGGGTACCAAGCACCTCATTGCCAGAAACTATTGGTGGCCTGGGTTGCATAAAGACGTTAAGGCCTACGTCGCCGCTTGTGAGGTTTGTGCTAGGTCCAAGACACCCAGGTCCCGACCAGCGGGCTTACTATGTTCTTTGCCCATTCCCCAGGGACCTTGGACCCATATCTCCATGGATTTTATCACCAATTTGCCTCTATCTCAAGGCAAGTCTGTGGTGTGGGTTGTAGTAGACCGCTTCAGTAAGATGTGCCACTTTGTGCCCCTCAAGAAACTACCCAATGCTAAGACGTTAGCTACCTTGTTTGTCAAACACATCCTGCGTCTCCATGGGGTCCCTGTCAATATTGTTTCTGACAGAGGGGTACAATTTGTTTCATTGTTTTGGAGATCATTCTGTAAAAAGTTGGCGATTGATCTGTCCTTCTCCTCTGCCTTCCATCCTGAAACTAATGGCCAAACTGAGAGGACTAATCAGTCTCTAGAACAATATTTAAGGTGTTTTATCTCTGACTGTCAATATGATTGGGACTCATTCATTCCCCTCGCCGAATTTTCCCTTAATAACCGGGTCAGTAACTCGTTAGGGGTCTCCCCCTTTTTCTGTAATTTTGGGTTTAATCCACGGTTCTCCTCAGTTTCTCCTGGTAGTTCCAGCAATCCCGAGGTAGAGGTCGTTCATCGGGAACTGTGCACAGTCTGGGCCCAGGTTCAGAAGAATCTAGAGGCGTCCCAGAGCATACAAAAAACTCAGGCAGATAGAAGACGTTCTACTAACCCCTTGTTTATGGTCGGGGATCTGGTGTGGCTATCGTCTAAGAACTTGCGCCTTAACCCCTTCCCTCTTTAGCCACTTTTAACCTTCCTGACAGAGCCTCATTTTTCAAATCTGACATGTGTTACTTTATGTGGTAATAACTCCGGAATGCTTTCACCTATCCAAGCGATTCTGAGATTGTTTTCTCGTGACACATTGGACTTTATGTTACTGGCAACATTTGCGCTATATATTGTGAAAAACACCGAAAATTAGCGAAAAATTGCAAAAATTAGCATTTTTCTCAATTTAAATGTATCTGCTTGTAAGACAGGCAGTTATACCACACAAAATTGTTGCTAATTAACATCACCCATATGTCTACTTTAGATTGGTATCGTTTTTTGAACATCCTTTTATTTTTCTAGGACGTTACAAGGCTTAGAACTTTAGCACCAATTTCTCACATTTTCAAGAAAATTTCAAAAGGCTATTTTTACAGGGGCCAGTTCAGTTTTGAAGTGGTTTTGAGGGCCTTATATATTAGAAACCCCCAAAAAGTCACCCCATTTTAAAAACTTCACCCCTCAAAGTATTCAAAACAGCATTTAGAAAATGTCTTAACCCTTTACACATTTCACAGGAATTAAAGCAAAGTAGAGGTGAAATTTACAAATGTCATATTTTTCTGCAGTAATAAATTTTTAATACAATTTTTTTTATAACACAGAAGGTTTTACCAGAGAAATGCAACTCAATATTTGTTGCCCAGTTTCTGCAGTTTTAGTAAATATCCCACATGTGGCCGTAGCGTGCTACTGGAATGAAGCACCGGCCTCAGAAGCAAAGGAGCACCTAGTGGATTTTGGGGCCTTATTTTTGTTAGAATATATTTTAGGCACCATGTCAGGTTTGAAGGGCTCTTGCAGTGACAAAACAGTAAAAATCCCCCAAAAGTGACCCCATCTGGGAAACTAGACACATCAAGGAAATTATCTAGGGGTGTAGTGAGCATTTTGACCGCACAGGTTTTTTACAGAAATTATTGGAAGTAGGCCGTGAAAATTAAAATCAACATTTCTTCAAAGAAAATGTAGGTTTAGCGATTTTTTTTCTCATTTCCACAAGGACTAAAGGAGAAAAAGCACCGCAAAATTTGTAAAGCAATTTCTCCCGAGTAAAACAATACCCCACATGGGGTCATAAACGGTTGTTTGGAGACACGGCGTGGCTGAGAAGGGAAAGAGCGCTATTTGGCTTTTGGAGTTCACATTTAGCAGGAATGGTTTGCGGAGGCCAGGTCACATTTACAAAGCCCCTGAGGTGACAAAACAGTGGAAACCCCCAACAAGTGACCCCATTTTGGAAACTATACCCCTTGAGGAAATTATCTAGGGGTATAGTGAGCATTTTGACCCCACAGGTTTTTTGCAGAAATTTTTGCAAGTAGGCTGTGAAAATGAAAATCTACATTTTTTCAAATAAAATGTAGGTTTAGCTAATTTTTTTTCATTTCCACAAGGACTAAAGGAGAAAAAGCACCATAAAATTTGTAAAGAAATTTCTCCCGAGTAAAACAATACCCCACATGTGGTAATAAACGGCTGTTTGGACACACGGCCGGGCTTAGAAGGGAAAGCGCGCCATTTGGCTTTTGGAACTCAAATTTAGCAGGAATGGTTTGCGGAGGCCATGTCACATTTACAAAGCCCCTGAGGGGACAAAACAGTGGAAACCCCCCACAAGTGACCCCATTTTGGAGACTACACCCATTGCGGAAATTATCTAGGGGTATAGTGAGCGATTTGACCCCACAGTTTTTTTGCAGAAATTATTGGAAGTAGGCCCTGAAAATAATAATCTACATTTTTTTAAAAAAAATCTAGGTTTAGCTAATTTTTTCTCATTTCCAGAAGGACTGAAGGAGAAAAAGCACCACAAAATTTGTAAAGCAATTTCTCCCGAGTAAAACAATACCCCACATGTGGTAATAAACGGCTGTTTGGACACACGGCAGGGCTTAGAAGGGAAACAGTGCTATTTGGCTTTTTGAGATCACATTTAGCAGGAATGATTTGCGGAGGCCAGGTCACATTTGCAAAGCCCCTGAGGGGACAAAACAATGAAAACGCCCAAAAAGGGACTCCATTTAGGAAACTACACCTCTTGAGGAATTCATCTAGGGGTGTTGTGAGCATTTTGACCCCACAGATGTTTCATAGAATTTATTAGAATTAGGCAGTGAAAATAAAAACAGTCCTTTTTCTTCAATAAGACGTAGCTTTAGCGCAAATTTTTTAATTTTCTCAACAAATAAAGGAAAAAAAGAACCCAACATTTGTAAAGCAATTTCTCCCGAGTACGGCAATACCCCATATGTGGTCATAAACTGCTGTTTGGGCAAACGGCAGGGCTCAGAAGGGAAGGACCGCCAATTGGAGTGCAGATGTTGCTGGATTGGTTTCTGGGCGCCTGTGGGCCCAAAACAGTGGAAGCCCCAGCAATGAAATTGCCCTCAATGCATTTACCAAGGGGTGTAGTAAGCATTTTAACCCTGCAGGTGTTTTGTAGAAATTAGTGTTCACTCGATGTTGCAGAGTGAAAATGGGATTTTTTTCCATAGATATGCCAATATGTGGTGCCCGGCTTGTGCCACCATAACAAGACAGCACTCTAATTATTATGCGGTGTTTCCCGGTTTTAGAAACACCCTACATGTGACCCTAATCTTTTGTCTGGACATATGACAGGGCTCAGAAGTGAAGAGTACCATGCGGAGTGGAGGCCTAATTTGGCGATTTACAAAGTATTGGTTCACAACTGCAGAGGCTCAGATGTGAAATAATAAAAAGAAACCCCTGATAAGTGACCCCCACTATGGAAACTGCACCCCTCAAGGCATTGATTAAGGGGTGTAGTGAGCATTTTCACCCCACAGGTCTTTTCCATAAATGAATGTGCTGCGGATGGTGCAAATTAAAAATTTATATTTTTCCCTAGATATGCCATTCAGTGGCAAATATGTCATGCCCAGCTTGACGCTGGAGACACACACCCCAAAAATTGTTAAAAGGGTTCTCCTGGGTATGACGATGCCATATATGTTGAAGGAAACTGCTGTTTGGGGACGCTGTAGGGTTCAGAGCCGAGGGAGCACCATTTGGCTTTTGGAGAGCGGATTTTGCTTGGTACTATATTTGTTTGAGTATTGCTGGTGTTTTATAATATGGGGGTACATGTAAGCGGGGCGGAGTATATAAGGGGCATAGTCAGGTGGTATAAAAAAAAAAAAAAGATCCATAGATGTGTGTTACGCTGTGAAGCAATCCTTTCTGCACAGGCCGGTGTCGCACTGATAAATGGTGTCATTTCTTATCCCCCTTTTGGTCCACACTCCGCACCTTTTGTAGTTTGGGGAATTTTGCTGGGAAAGTGTTGTCCTGGTATAATACGGGCACTGTCGCTTCCAGCTGATATGTTTGGGCTCTCCCCTTACTGGTTCCCTAATTTTAGGTCCTTGATAAATCGCCTCTTCAAACAGAAGAAATGTTCCCCTCGGGAACTGCATATTTTTTTATTTCCTGACTTATTGGAGCCTTAACTAATTTTTTTTTTCATAGACGTAGCGGTATGAGAGCTGGTTTGTTGCGGGACGAGCTGTAGTTATTATTGGTACCATTTTGGGGTACATGCAACTTTTTGATCACCTTTTATCCTATTTTTTGGGATGCCAGGTAAACAAAAAAACGCAATTCTGGCACAGCTTTTTTCATTTTTTTTATACAGCGTTCACCATGCGTTATAAATTACATGTTAACTTTATTCTGTGGGTCAGTACGATTCTGGCGATACCTAATTTATAGCACTTTTTTATGTTTTACAACTTTTTGCACAATAAAATTACTTTTGTAAAAAGAATGTATTTTTTCTGTCGCCAAGTTGTAAGAACCATAACTTTTTAATTTTTTTGTCGACGGAGGTGTATGAGGGCTTGTTTTTTGCGGGACGAGCTATAGTTTTTATACGTGCCATTTTTGGATACGTGCGACTTTTTGATCACTTTTTATTCTAATATTTGTAGGGCAAAGTGACCAAAAAAACAGAAACTCTGGTAAAGTTTTTTAAGTTTTTTTTTTACGCTGTTCACCGCGTGCAATAAATAATATAATATTTTGATACCTCAGGTCGTTACGGTCGTGGCGATACCAAATACATATGGTTTATTATTATTTTTCAATAATAAAGGACTTGATAAGAGTAAAAGGGGGATTGTGTTTTATTTGATTACTTGAAACTTTTATTGTTTTCAAACTTTTATTTTTTGCACTTTTTTTTACACTTTTTTATACTTTTTTTACACTTTTCTTCAAGTCCCACTAGGGGACTTGAAGGTCCAACGGTCAGATTTTTTTTTTTTCTAATACATTGCACTACATATGTAATGCAATGTATTAGATCTGTCAGTCATTCACTGACAGCAAGCCGATTAGGCTTCGCCTCCCGGCGGGGCCTAAGTCGGCTTCCGTAATGGCAGAGCAGGAGACCATTGTGTCTCCTGTTGCCATAACAGCAGTCGCCAGTCCCGATTGCCTCTCAGGGCTGGCGATCTGCTAGTAACCGCTACGATGCAGCAATCGCTTTCGATTGCTGCATCGAAGGGGTTAATGGCAGGGATCGGAGCTAGCTCCGGTTCCTGCCGTTACAGGTGGATGTCAGCTGTACAGTACAGCTGACTTCCACCGCTGATGACGCCGGATCAGCTCCTGACCCGGCGCCATCTTGCCGGCAGCTACGGAAGCCGATCAGGCTCCGCCGCCGGGCGGATCTTGACCGGCTTCGGTGCTAGGCAGACCGGGAGGCCAGTATTAGGCCTCCGGTTGCCATTGCAGCCACCGGAACCCCGGCAATTTCATTGCTGGGGCTCCGATGAGCTGCAAACACCTTAAGTGCAGCTATCGCGTTTGAGCGCTGCACTTAAGGGGTTAATGGCGGGGATCAAAGCTAATTTCGGTCCCCGCCGTTACAGTCGGATGTCAGCTGTAAGATACAGCTGAGATCCGACGATGATGGCACCGACTCAGCTTCTGAGCCGGTGCCAAACATTTGACGTAAATGTACGGCATTTTGCGGGAAGTCAATGCTTTCCATGACGTACATTTACGTCAAATGACGGGAAGGGGTTAAAGTCCCGTCCAAGAAGTTTGCTCCCCGGTTTATAGGGCCGTACAAGGTCATTGAAGTCCTCAATCCTGTCTCCTTCCGACTGGTGTTGCCCCCATCTTTTCGAGTACACGACGTGTTTCATGCCTCCTTCCTTAAACGCTGCTCCCCGTCCTTGGCTCCCTCGAGGAAACCTCCTGTCCCCGTTCTCACCCCTGAGGGGGTGAAATTCGAGGTGGCCAAGATTGTGGACAGCAAGATGGTCCAAGGCTCCCTCCAGTACCTGGTCCATTGGAGAGGATACGGGCCTGAGGAGAGGACTTGGGTACCCGCCCGGGATGTTCACGCTGGGGTATTGGTCAGGAGGTTCCACCTTCGTTTCCCCAATAAACCAGGTCCACCTAGAAAGGGTCCGGTGGCCCCTCATAAAAGGGGGGGGGTACTGTAAAGTATCTGCCAGGCACAGCTTCTGTGTCAACGCCCATAGGTAATCAGTCTGCACCTGCTTCTATGTCTGTGAGACTGACTCCTTCTTCCACCACTCAGGATGGCAGGCTTAGGAGTGGGAGAGCCTATCACAGCCTGGCCAGACGGAGCTAGCTCCCTCCCTCTGTCTATTTATACCTGCCTTTCCTGTTCCTCCTTGCTTGTGATTCTTCTCGTTTGATTTCCTGGCCCTGCTGCAGCTTCTGAACTATTTGACCCTGCTTCATATTGACCCTGGCTTACTGACTACTCTCCTGCTCTGCGTTTGGTACCTCGTACACTACTGGTTTGACTCGGCTTGTTCACTACTCTCCTGCTCTGCGTTTGGTACCTCGTACACTCCTGGTTTGAATCGGCCCGTTCACCACTCTTGTTGCTCACGGTGTTTCCGTGGGCAACTGCCCCTTCTCCCTTAGCTTCTTTGTACCCTTGTCTGTTTGTCTGTCGTGCACTTATTGAGCATAGGGACCGTCGCCCAGTTGTACCCCGTCGCCTAGGGCGGGTCGTTGCAAGTAGGCAGGGACTGAGTGGTGGGTAGATTAGGGCTCACTTGTCTGTTTCCCTACCCCGATCATTACAAAGACACTCTAAATAAACAAAATAATATTTAACTAAAAAAGGGGAAAGAAAATTGGACTCCAGAAATAAGATGCAAAGGACCATGATAAAGGTAATTGTCCATCTATTCATATAAAATGGGACAGAGCGGGGTCTACCCGAGGGCCAATCTCATAAAAATGAAGAAATTAGACACCCATAGACATAAGTGATCAAAAGACTCACTCCCACCCATTTATAACCCCAACCCGCATCAATAATGTAGAATTTGTCCCAATCCAGGTGGGGAGGGGGGTTTGTGGCACTAGGGGAGGTGTAATGTCGGGGTAGGGAGACGGACAAGTGAGCCCTAATCTACCCGCCACTCAGTCCCTGCCTACTTGCACAGTCCGTCCTAGGCACACCGTCCTAGGAAACACCGTGAGCAACAGAGTAGTGAACGAGCCGAGTCAAACCTGGAGAGTATGTAGTAACAAATGCAGAACAGGAGAATAGTCAGTCAAGCAGGGTCAATATGAAGCAGAGGTCAATGATATTAGCAGGAACAGCAGAGCCAGGAAACACAAGAATCGCAGGCAAAGGACAGACAGCAAATGAAGGTATAAATAGACCAAGGGCGGGAGCTAGAACCGTCTGGCCAGGCTGTGATAGGTTCTCCCACTCCTCAGCCTACCAGCCTGAGTGGTAGCAGATCAAGTCACTCTATCAGACCTAGGAACAGATGCAGACTGATTAACCACGTGCGTCGACACAGAAGCTGTGTCTGGCAGATCCTTTACAGGAGGTGTGTATGGCACTATCTACAGGGGGTGTATGTGGCACTATCTACAAGGAGCACTGTTTGGCTCTATCTACAGGAGACACTGTGGCAATATCTACAAGGGACACTATTTGGCACTATCTACAAGGAGAGCTCTGTGGCACTATCAAGAGGGGGCTGTGCATGGCATTATCTACAGGAGGCTGTGTGTGGCACTATGTATAGGGGGCACTGTGGCTCTATCTACAGGGGCTGTGGTACTATCTGCAAGGGGGTGTGGCACTATTTACAGTGTGTGGCACTATCTACCTGGGGTGTGGCACTATCTACAAGAGGGGTGTGGCACTATCTACAAGAAGGGCTATGTGTGTTGCACGATCTACAAGGGGTGTATGGTACTATTTACAAGGAGGGATGTGTGACACTATCTACAACGGGGGTGTGGTACTATCTACAAGGGAGGCTGTGTGTGGCACTATCTACAAGGGCGGTGTGTGTGGCACTAACTACAGGGGACACTGTATGGCACTTTCTAAAGGGGGGGGTGTGTGTGGCACTATCTACAAGGGGGGTTTGTGGCAATATCTACAAGGAACACTGTGTGACTATCTACAGGGGGCTGTGTGTGGCACTATCTACAAGGGGGCTGTGGGCTCTATCTACAGTGTATTGTGTGTGCCACTATCTACTGGAGGTGTGTGGCATTATCTACATGGGGTGTTGGGTGGCTCTATCTACAGGGGGTGTGGCACCTACAGGCGGCCCATGCGATCATTATTAATTGGATCTCATAAAATAGGGGGAGGGGTAACTTATCTATCCCCAGCCCCCCCCCCCCTATTTTATGAGATTCTATCAATATAGATCTACCATAGATCTATATTAACCCCTTTAGGACACAGCCTGTTTTGGCATTTTGGCACAGCCGATTTTTTCAAATCTGACGTGTCACTTTATGTGGTAATAACTTGGGAATGCTTTTACCTATCCAAGCGATTCTGAGATTGTTTTCTCGTGACATATTGTACTTGGTAAAATTTGGTCGATAAATTCAATATTTAATAGTGAAAAACGAAATTTTTCTAAATGTAAATGGATCTGCATGTAAAACAAATAGCAATACCACACAAAATAGGCTATTTTTACAGGTACCAGTTTATTTATGAAGTGGTTTTGAGGGCCTTATATATTAGAATCCCCCAATAAATCACCCCATTTTAAAAACTGCACCCCTTAAAGTATTCAAAACAGCGTTCAGAAAGTTTCTTAACCCTTTAGGCGTTTCACAGGAAATAAAGCAAATCAGAGAGGAAATTGACAAATTAAATTTTTTATTGCCGAAATTCATTTGTAATAAAAAAAAATTCTATAACATAGAAGGTTTTACCAGGGAAACGCAACTCAATATTTATTGCCCAGATTTTGCAGTTTTTTATAAATATCCCACATGTGGCCCTAGTGTGTTAATGGACCGACACACCGGCCTCAAGCAAAAAAGCTCCTACAGGATTTTGGGGCCTGCTTTTTTTAGATTATATTTTAGGCACCATGTGAGGTTTGAAGAGCTCTTGTGGTGCCAAAACAGTGGAAACTCCCCAAAGTGACCTCATTTTGGAAACTACACCCCTCAAGGAATTTATCTGGGGGTATAGTTAGCATTTTGACCCCACAGGTATTTTCCTATATTTATTGGAGTTAGTCTATGAAAATGAAAATCTACTTTTTTTTCTGTAAAAACATAGAAATTTGTAATGTTTACAAGGAATAAAAAAGAAAATGTACCCCAACATTTGTAAAGTATCTTCTCCCGATTACGGAAATACCCCATATGTGGTAATAAACTGATGTTTGGACCCAAAGCAGGGCTCAGAAGGGAAGGAGCGCCAATTAGATTTTTGAGCGCAGATTTTGCTGGATTGGTTTGGACCAAAACAGTGGAAACACCCCAAACGTGACCCCATTTTTCTAGGGACATAGTGAGCATTTCGACCCCACAGGTTTTTTTTGCAGAATTTAGTGGAATTAGGGCGTGAAAATAAATATCAACATTTTTGTCCACTAAAATGTTGAATTTTTTCATTTTCACAATGGATAAAGTAGAAAAAGCCGCCCTAAATTTGTAAAGCATTAGTGCTCCTTAAATCCTCACAAGTACTTCCCCCTCCCTTAAGGCCCCCTTCACATCATGTTGCTACCCTAAGTTTATCGTGTACGTCAGAAAATCTCCTAACGTACACTATAAACAACGTAGACGATAATTCATAGATTTCCATCTGGCTGGGTTCACACAGAGTTTTTTGCAGGCGGAAAATCTGCCTCTGCCTGCATGCCTATTTTTGCTGCGTTTTTCGCCCGCGGCCATTGAGCGCCGCAGGCATAAAACGCAGCGAAATACGCTTTCTCTGCTTCCCATATATGTAAAGTGACGTCAGGGGATTCTCCAGGGCCGGAATCCCTGGCCAGAGCGTTGCCGACGCTCCGGCCGTGTACTCAGGCTTTGCAAAGCTTCGGACGTTACTTTATGTATATGCAGTGCGGCATCTGCCATGAGGCGAGGTGAGCCGACAGCCTTAGGCGGAGCCACCTAGTCGGAAATGAGGGGCTGCATTTTGAGCCAGGGATGGACTGGACCGGGGGGAAGGGGCATGCCTTATTTTACTTAGCAGACGTGCCGCATGATGGGCACTCCTCCTCCTCTCTAACACTGTACGAAGCACGTGCCGCGAGAGAGGAGCAGGTCTGCAAGTAAGAAGAGAAGTGACGAGACGCACGAGGTGAGCGGTGGCCTGTATTAAAAACTGAGCGCCACTTACAGCGCTCACGCTCCTGCCTTCATTAATTTAAAAGGTGCCGGTCGGCCGAAGTTGGGGGACTGGGACCCGGGAATATACTGCAAAGGGGGTCTGGGCATTTTACTGTCAGCCAAGGGCTCTATGGGGGGGAATAATCCACCCCATAGAGCCCTCACGTCACTATAATGGAGGGACAGGGGGGGCGGTCTGAGCGTCTGACTTACTGCAGAGGGCTCTATAGGAAGGATTCTGCCCCCCTTTAGAGCAGTCAGTCAGATGCTCAGACCCCTTAACCAGTGGCGTATCCTCATATAGACGGTTCGGATGTCCGCCCGGGGCCCAAGGCTCCTAGGGGGCCTATGGCCACCCAAACCGCACATAAGTTAAAAATCACTATCCAGCAGCTGGCTGCCGCATTCTCTCGGTCATCTGTCCCACCTGCTGATGAAGGGGGGCATGTGCAGGGGGAGTCAATTGCGGCCAGGGAGCGGGCGGCACAGCACATCAGCTGTACATGGCAGATTGTCAGAGAGAGTGATGGGCAGGTGCTGGAGTCTCTCTCCCTAAGAGTCAGCTCCTCTGTGCTGCTGTGCACTGTCCCATCTGTCTAAACCTCCAGCAGCTGATTGATAACGGCAAGACTGCAACTAGGGTGTGAAGGACCTGTGGTGACATCACAGTCACATGATCAAGGTCCTGGAGGCTGTACCAGAGCACAAGCACCGCAGAGGATGAGGCTCTGGTAAGTGTGTGTGTGTATATAGTGAACATAGTGTAAGTCTATATTGTGTGGTGTGTGTGTATAGAGTTTATAGTGTGTTCAATGTAAGTCTGTGTGTATATTGCATATATATTGTATAGTGTGTAAATAGTGTATGCTGTGTGTGTATAATGTAAGTCTATATAATGTGCGTATAATGTAAGTCTATATAGTGTAAGTCTATATAGTGTGTGCTGTGTGTATAGAGTTTATAGTGTGTATAATGTGATTCTATATAGTGTAATTGTGTGTATATAGTGTGTGTGGTTTGAATATATAGTGTGTGGTGTTAGTGTGAATTGTATATAGGGTGTTTAGTTTCTAAATTTTTGTCTGTGAAATTGTTTCCCACCCATAGAGCCTTCTGCAGTCAGTCAGATGCTCTGAACCCCCCTTGCAGTATAATCTCCCCAATAGAGCCCTCAGTAGTTATTATACTGCAAGGGGGGTCACAGCGTCTGAATGACTGCTGAGGTCTCTATGGGGGGATAACTCCTTCCCCCCAGAGCCATAAGAGTCATACGCACTGACCCCCCACCCTCCTTGCAGTATAATCATCCACCCATATAGCCCTCAGGAGTTATTTTACTGCAAGTGGAGGGGTGTCTGACTGCTTAAGGGGTAACTAAACTTTTTTCTTTTTTAAAAATTGATATGTCATAGTGACATGTCAAAAGTTCTGATCGGTGGGGGTCCGGGCACTTAGACCCCACTATTTGCTAAAACAAAATGGCAGAAGCTCTCAGGTGAGTGCTGTGCCACTTTGTTTCTGTTCGTCTTTCCTCTGATAGCCGAGCAAGCGGTGTACGGGCTCAATAGAAAGCCTATGAGTCCGTACACCGCTTCGAGGAAAGACTATCAGAAATTAAGTGGAACAGCACTTCTGCCGCTTTGTTTTAGTGATCGGTTGGGGTCTCAATGCTTGGACCCCCATCGATCAAAACTTCTGACATATGACTATGACACGCCAAAAGTTTTTTAAACGTTTAGTTACCCCTTGGGGACTGAATTTATTGGTCTGAGTTAATGGACCTGGGGTCTTAATTTGCTTATGAGTTTGGTCTCGGGTGTAAAACAATTTAGGGTGTTTCTGAATTTTTGTGTTGCTATAGACGCTGAAAATGGCTGCAGAATCGGGGGGGGGGGGAGCAAAGATTTCTCGTCAGGAAACTCTGCAGTCATCAGGAGTAGTCGCTATAAAGGTCTGTGTCAGATGGAAAAGAGAACGACACAACAGAGAGGAAATCACTTGTGAGTCATTGGATTTATAGATCTGTCCCCTCTCCTGACGTGTGTTATAGGAAATCCTTGTATTCTATAAAAAGCCTTTGTGTACCCAGGACTAATAGACAAATGCGTGTTACCATTCCCATTGTCAAGAGGATGTGTCCTACACAGTGTGATACAGTCAGCAATGGTTGGAGACTGTCAGTATGTAGGGACACAGCCCTTTGACAAGGGGAATCGTAACACTCATTTGTCAATGCTCACACAGAAAGGTGGTGTTTAATATAGACACGGTGTGGCAGGGCGGTGGTGGAGTGGGGGGCCCAAAAGTGATCAGCCGACGCTGAAGGTCGGGGGATTCTACAAGGGGCGGACTGGGCATCTTACTGACAGCCGAGGGCTCTATAGGGGGAAATATCTTCCCCATAGAGCCCTCACTAGCTACCATACTGCAAGGTTAGCGGGGTCTGAGCGTCTGACTGACTGCTGGGGACCCTAAGGGGAATCCGCCCCCTTAGAGCCCTTAGCAGTCAGTTAGACGCCCAGACCCCCACCCTGCAGTATAGTAATTAGTGAGTGCTCTATGGGGGGATTATTCAGCCCCATTGAGCCCTCGGCTGTCAGTAAGATGCTCAGACAACACCCCCCGGGATCGCTTAAATTAGTGGGGGCAGGAACCCCCACAGAAGTCAGTCAGTAGCCTTCTTGAAGTATAATACCCCCCTAGTGCCCTCAGTAGTTATTATACTGCAACGGGGGGTTCAGTGTGGTTGGTGCAACTTTCTAATTGCTTTTTATTAAAAATTGTTTTTACTTTTTTGAGATACAGCTGCTTTGTATCCTGTATACAGAGCAGCTGTATATAGCGCTCAATCCTGTATCTGTCAGGTCAGCGGGACTGACGGATTCAGTGTCAGCGGGTCCTGCAGGATCGAGCTGTTACCGATCACATCTAAGTTCATAACTTAGATGTGATCGATAATAGGTGACCTAATGGATTCAGGTATCAGCGCTAGATACAGCTGCTCTGTATACAGGATACAAAGCAGCTGTATCTCAAAAAGTAAAAATAATTTTCAATAAAAAGTAATTAAAACTTGCACCATTCTCATTGATAGATATCTTTTATATATATATATATATATATATATATATATATATATATATATATATATGTATATATATATATATAACAGTCCAATAGTAGATGAACACAGCACTCCAAAAAACTATATATTAGGCCATGTGCACGTTTACCAGAGGATGAATCACTTCCCCACCTTGAATACACAAAAAACATAGAACAAAGTAACGGCACCAGGACTTCAAGATAGATGAAAAAGGGTGGATTTTTTCACCTCAAGTGAGCAGCGACGTTTCGGTTCGTCACAGAACCTTTCTTAAGCTGTAGCACACTACACACAGTGTCAAGTATAAATAGAGGATACAGCTAATAATTTATCAAAATCCAATTAATATACAGTTTACAAAAATTTAGTGTATAAACATGAATATCAGCCCAAATTAGAGAACAATCATTCATAGAGTATAAATACAACAGTGATTTTATATACCAAGTGCAGCATATGTGAATATATAATATCTAAATATGATCTACAGTGCTTTAATAAGCAATTAGGCTAATCAGAGAAAGATGCAAAGGCCAATCTGAGAAATATAAACATATAAGAATAACACAGCAGGTCATACATTACCGGTGCTGAACACCTCGAGGAAAACCTACTGCGCATGCTCAAAGAAGGCGTTCAGGCCGGAAATACAGCCAGTGGAACGCAAGCGGTGAAAAAGTCACCATTGCGCATGCGCACGACCTGCGCTAGCGGTCCAGCCAGTCTGCGCATGCGCGAGCTACGGAGCTGGTCAATTGGGCTCAATAACGTAATGTCTAAGAATTTGTGTATGTAAGAAATACAGCAGTATGGATAGTACTGCATAAGAAACATAGTGTGAATATCATGGACAAAATATTGCAGAGAACAGATATCTATTTTCAACAGGCAAAATAGCCTATACAATATTCTGAAAATAAAGCTAGACTCACCATTTCATTACAACAGATTAATAAGAATTACTGGGAAAAGTATCATCCCATATGGGATTTCAGATAGACCCACACTCTTAAAAATGCTTGTAAGATGAATATATTGTTTAAAAGAGAGGAGCTAAATTTCCTTATGACATATACATAGAGAAAATAGTATAGGTATGAAAAGATTCTGTTATTTGTTTCATGACTATTACACACTACATTGCTATGATCTTAAACAAAGTTGGAGAACCAATGGACATATAGTTTTAATTGGCATATTATGACCTAATGAAACGGGCCTCAGCTACATTCATGCAGCCATCGAATTGCTTCAGAGATAGTGTATATCTAAAAATACAAAGGGAAAAAAAACAAGTTAATATATAGTACTCATAAGCACCAATATAATAAAATTGGATAAAAATAAATGCAAAAAAAGGTCCAAATTAGACCTTTAAATTACACATGTGTATAGGCTAACTATACCATCAAACGAGTCCTCTATGTTGGGGAGACCACAACAAAGGTGACTTGAGAATGAGGAATCATAAATTCAATATCAATACAAAAAGACTGGATTTACCAGTATCTAGACATTTTTGGGAAAACAAACATGGGGTGTTACAACTTAAATTTAGAATTATATATTCAGTACCCCCAATGAGACGAGGCGGTGATAGGGAGCGGGCCCTTAAAAGAAAGGAACTGGAGGGGATATACAGACTTGACACTATGTCTCCCAAGGGGTTAAATGTGGAATATCCATATGGTCCACATATTTAGATAAGTAGGTGGCAACTTATCCAGATATCTGGGGGTTATTGTTGGTGGACTCGTTTGATAGTATAGTTAGCCTATACACATGTGTAATTTAAAGGTCTAATTTGGACCTTTTTTTGCATGTATTTTTATCCAATTTAATTATATTGGTGCTTATGAGTACTATATATTAACTTGTTTTTTTTTCTTTTTGTGTATATATATATATATATATATAAAGTTTTTAAAGGTGTACATAGCCTTTAAAGAGGCTCTGTCACCAGATTATCAAATCCCTATCTCCTATTGAATGTGATCGGCGCTGCAATGTAGATAACAGCAAAGTTTTTTTTTTTTTAAAAACGATCATTTTTGCCCAAGTTATGAGCAATTTTATATTTATGCAAAAGAGCTTTTAAATGGACAACTGGGCGTGTTTTTTCGTTTTACTAACTGGGCGTGTATTGTGTTTTTACCAACTGGGCGTGTATTGTGTTATTACCAACTGGGCTTTGTGAATAGAAGTGTATGACGCTGACAAATCAGCATCATACACTTCTCATCGTTCCCATCCAGCTTCTTTCACTGCAGACACACAGGTCCTTCAACCTTGTCGTCGGACAAAGAAGATACATCGGCTCCAGGTGTCCAAAAGGTTAATATGCTCGTCTCTAGGGTGTTTACTATGCTTACCTGCACACGGTGTTAAGGATCTGCCAGGCACAGCTTCTGTATCCACGCCCATAGGTAATCAGTCTGCGTGACGCTACCTGGGGGGAGGGGGCTGTGTGGCACTACCTGGGAGGAGGGGGCCATGTGGCACTACCTGGGATCAGAGCTGTGTGGCAATATCAAGGAGGGAGGGGCTGTATGGGGGTACAGAGGGCACTAAATGTATGGGGGTATAAACTGGGGGCCTAACTTCTATATGGGGCATAAACCGGGCCTAACGTCTATATGGGGGCACAAAGTTTTCTGCCATTTTACTGCCGCCGTGAGTTCCCCTGCAAAGTTTGTGTCGTCCAATAGCCCACATAAACCTGGAGCCGGCCCTGTATATATACAATTAGGTCCAGAATTATTTGGACAGTGACATAAGTTTTGCCATTTTAGCTGTTTACCAAAACGTATTGAATATACAGTTATATAATCAATATTGACTTAAAGTGCAGACTCTCAGCTTTAATTTGAGGGTATTCACATCATAATTTGAGGAAGGGTTTAGGAATTACAGCTCTTTAATATGTAGCTGCCTCTTTTTCAAGGGACCAAAGGTAATTGGACAATTATCTCAAAAGCTATTTAATGGGCTGCATGGGCTATTCCCTCGTTAATCCATCATCAATTAAGCAGGTAAGGCATTTTCATTTGGAAGCTATTGCAGTGAACCCACAACATGAGGTCAAAGGAGCTCTCAATGCAAGTGAAACAGACCATCGTTAGGCTGAAAACAATGAAGAAATCCATCAGAAAGATAGCACAAATGTTAGGAGTGGCCAAATCAACAGTTTGGTACATTCTTGAAAAAAAAAAAAAAGTGCGCACCGGTGATCTCATGAACTCCAAAAGGCCTGGACGTCTATGGAAGACAACTGGGGTGGATGATCGCAGAATCCTTTCCATGATGAAGAAAACCCCCTTCACAACATCTACCCAAGTGAGGAACACTCTCCTGGAAGTAGGTGTATCAGTATCTAAGTCTACCATAAAGAGAAGACTTCGTGAGAGCAAATACAGAGGGTTCACCACAAGGTGCAAACCATTAACCAGCCTCAAAAGTAGAAAGGCCAGATTAGGCTTTGCCAAATAACATGTAAAGAAGCCAGCCCAGTTCTGGAACAACATTCTTTGGACAGATGGAACTAAGATCAACCTGTACCAGAATGATGGGAGGAAGAAAGTATGGAGAAGGCTTGGAATGGCTCATGATCCAAAGCACACCACATCCTCTGTAAAACATGGTGGAGGCAGTGTGATGGCATGGGCATGCATGGCTGCCAAAGGCACTGGGTCACTAGTGTTTATTGATGATGTGACTGAAGACAGAAGCAGCCGGATGAATTCTGAAGTGTTCAGGGATATACTTTCTGCTCAGGTTCAACCAAATGCAGCAAGGTTGATTGGACGTTGCTTCACAGTACAGATGGACAATGACCCAAAACATACTGCGAAAGCAATCCAGGAGTTTTTAAGGCAAAGAAGTGGAATATTCTGCAATGGCCAAGTCAATCACCAGATCTCAACCTGATCGAGCATGCATTTCACTTGCTTAAAGAGGCTCTGTCACCACATTATAAGGCCCTATCTCCTACATAAGAAGATGGGTGCTATAATGTAGGTGACAGCAGTGCTTTTTATTTAGAAAAACGATCTATTTTTACCACGTTAGGAGCGATTTTAGCTTTATGCTAATTAGTTTCTTAATGCCCAACTGGGCGTGTTTTTACTTTAGACCAAAAGGTCGTTGTACAGAGGAGTGTATGACGCTGACCAATCAGCGTCATGCACTTCTCCCCATTCATTTAGTCAGATCATAGTGACCCTGCGTTGTTCACTATGTGCTGTCTTATACTGACATATTAACGTTACTGAAGTGTTTAGACAGTGAATAGGCGTTCCTTCCAGCCAGGATGGGATGTCTGTTCACAATCCCGATACTTCGGTAATGTTTCTATGGTACTTACACCAGAGCAAGCGTAATCTCGCGAGATCACGCTGTAAATGACAGGTTACACGGAGATTACGCTTTGCTCTGCTGTAAATACCACAGAAACGTTAACGAAGTGTCGGGATTGTGAATAGACGTCCAGTCCTGGCTGGAAGGAATGTCTATTCACTGTATAAACACTTCAGTAACGTTAATGTGTCAGTATAAGACAGCACATAGTGAACAACGCAGTGTCAATATGCGCTGACTAGATGAATGGAGAGAAGTGCATGATGCTGATTGGTCAGCGTCATACACTCCCCTGTACAACGCCCATTTGGTCTAAAGTAAAAACACGCCCAGTTGGGCATTAAGAAAGTAATTAGCATAAAGCTAAAATCTCTCCTAACATGGTGAAAATAGATCGTTTTTCTAAATAAAAAGCACTGCTGTCACCTACATTATAGCGCCCATCTCCTTATGTGGGAGATAGGACACTTATAATGTGGTCACAGAGTCTCTTTAAGACAAAACTTAAGGCAGAAAGATCCACAAACAAGCAACAACTGAAGACAGCTGCAGTAAAGGCCTGGCAAAGCATCACAAAGGAGAAAACCCAGCGTTTGGTGATGTCCATGGGTTCCAGACTTCAGGCAGTCATTGCCTGCAAAGGATTCTCTACAAAGTATTAAAGAAACATTTTTATTTATGTTAATGTTAATTTGTCCAATTACTTTTCAGCTCCTGAATTGAGGAGACTGTGTAGAAAAATGGTTGTAATTCCTAAATGTTACACAGGATATTTTTGTTCAACCCCTTGAATTAAATCTGAAAGTCTACACTTCAATTGCATCTCCGTTGTTTCATTTCAAATCCAATGTGGTGGCATGCAGAGCCCAAATCATGAAGATTGTGTCACTGTCCAAATAATTCTGGACCTAACTGTGTGTGTGTGTGTGTGTGTGTGTGTGTGTGTGTGTGTATATATATATATCTATATATACTACCGTTCAAAAGTTTAGGGTCACTTAAAAATTTCCTTATTTTTGAAAGAAAAGCACCGTTTTTTTTCAATGAAGATAACATTAAATGAATCAGAAATACACTCTATACATTGTTAATGTGCTAAATGACTGTTCTAGCTGCAAACGTCTGGTTTTTAATGCAATATCTACATAGGTGTATAGAGGCCCATTTCCAGCAACCATCACTGCAGTGTTCTAATGGTACATTGTGTTTACTAACTGTGTTAGAAGGCTAATGGATGATTAGAAAACACTTGAAAACCTTTGTGCAATTATGTTAGCACCGCTGTAAACAGTTTTTGTGTTTAGAGGAGCTATAAAACTGACCTTCCTTTGAGCTAGTTGAGAATCTGGAGCATTACATTTGTGGGTTCGATTAAACTCTAAAAATGGCTAGAAAAAGAGAGCTTTCATGTGAAACTCGACAGGCTATTCCATGCGAGAAATTGCCAAGAAACTGAAGATTTCCTACAACGGTGTGTTCTACTCCCTTCAGAGGACAGCACAAACAGGCTCTAACCAGAGTAGAAAGAGAAGTGGGAGGCCCCGCTGCACAACTGAGCAACAAGACAAGTACATTAGAGTCTCTAGTTTGAGAAATAGACGCCTCACAGGTCCTCAACTGGCAGCTTCATTAAATAGTACCCGCAAAACGCCAGTTTCAACGTCTACAGTGAAGAGGCGACTTCGGGATGCTGGCCTTCAGGGCAGAGTGACAAAGAAAAGCCATATCTGAGACTGGCACACAGACATTGGACAGAGGAAGATTGGAAAAAAGTGTTATGGACAGACGAATCGAAGTTTGAGGTGTTTGGATCACACAGAAGAACATTTGTGAGACGCAGAAACGCAGAACAACTGAAAAGATGCTGGAAGAGTGCCTGATGCCATCTGTCAAGCATGGTGGAGGTAATGTGATGGTCTGGGATTGCTTTGGTGCTGGTAAAGTGGGAGATTTGTACAAGGTAAAAGGGATTTTGAATAAGGAAGGCTATCACTCCATTTTGCAACGCCATGCCATACCCTGTGGACAGCGCTTGATTGGAGCCAATTTCATCCTACAACAGGACAATGCCCCAAAGCACACCTCCAAATTATGCAAGAACTATTTAGGGAAGAAGCAGGCAGCTGGTATTCTATCTGTAATGGAGTGGCCAGCGCAGTCACCAGATCTCAACCCCATAGAGCTGTTGTGGGAGCAGCTTGACCGTATGGTACGCAAGAAGTGCCCATCAAGCCAATCCAACTTGTGGGAGGGGCTTCTGGAAGCATGGGGTGAAATTTCTCCCGATTACCTCAGCAAATTAACAGCTAGAATGCCAAAGGTCTGCAATGCTGTAATTGCTGCAAATGGAGCATTCTTTGACGAAAGCAAAGTCTGAAGGAGAAAATTATTATTTCAAATAAAAATCATTATTTCTAACCTTGTCAATGTCTTGACTATATTTTCTAGTCATTTTGCAACTCATTTGATAAATATAAGTGTGAGTTTTCATGGAAAACACAAAATTGTCTGGGTGACCCCAAACTTTTGAACGGTAGTGTGTATATATATATATATATATATATATATATACACTACCGTTCAAAAGTTTAGGGTCACTTAGAAATTTCCTTATTTTTGAAAGAAAAGCACAGTTTCTTTCAATGAAGATAACATTAAATTAATCAGAAATACACTCTATACATTGTTAATGTGCTAAATGACTATTATAGCTGCAAACGTCTGGTTTTTAATGCAATATCTACATAGGTGTATAGAGGCCCATTTCCAGCAACCATAACTCCAGTGTTATAATGGTACATTGTGTTTGCTAACTGTGTTAGAAGGCTAATGGATGATTAGAAAACACTTGAAAACCCTTGTGCAATTATGTTAGCACCGCTGTAAACAGTTTTGCTGTTTAGAGGAGCTATAAAACTGACCTTGCTTTGAGCTAGTTGAGATTCTGGAGCATTACATTTGTGGGTTCGATTAAACTCTCCAAATGGCTAGAAAAAGAGAGCTTTCATGTGAAATTCGACAGTCTATTCTTGTTCTTAGAAATGAAGGCTATTCCATGCGAGAAATTGCCAAGAAACTGAAGATTTCCTACAACGGTGTGTACTACTCCCTTCAGAGGAGAGCACACACAGGCTCTAAACAGAGTAGAAAGACAAGTGGGAGGCCCCGCTGCACAACTGAGCAACAAGTGCCCATCATGCCAATCCAACTTGTGGGAGGGCCTTCTGGAAGCATGGGGTGAAATTTCTCCTGATTACCTCAGCAAATTAACAGCTAGAATGCCAAAGGTCTGCAATGCTGTAATTGCTGCAAATGGAGCATTCTTTGACGAAAGCAAAGTTTGAAGGAGAAAATAATTATTTCAAATAGAAATCATTATTTCTAAGCTTGTCAATGTCTTGACTATATTTTCTAGTCATTTTGCAACTCATTTGATAAATATAAGTGTGAGTTTTAATGCAAAACACAAAATTGTCTGGGTGACCCCAAACTTTTGAACGGTAGTGTGTATATATATATATATATATATATATATATATATATATATATATACACTCCTCAAAATTGAAATTAAAACACCAAGAAGGACAAGCCATAAGGTTATGCAAATCGAGGAAGTAGCAGGTGTCGCTAAGATCTTCAAATTATCGGATTTTCCAGCACCTAGCTCCAATCTGTGGCATGTGGGAGGGGCATAAAGGCCAGATTGAAAGCAAAGTTTTTTAGCCACATGAAACCTCAAAAATCAAGTGGTGTGGGGTGATTGTGCGATGCCTTCGGTTCATTGACGTGCCCGTTATCGCCACTTGTCACAAACTGAGAGGGACAGAATCCTTGAACTGAGAGACCTTGGTTTATCACTCTAGCAGATCGCTATGTGCCTAGGTCGAGATGTCCGCACTGTTCAATGTTGCGTGTTCCGGTTGAGAGAACAACAGTAAACGGGAATGACAGCAATAGGTGCGCGGAGGTAAGCCTCTGCACGAACGGATCTTCTGATTAGAAGAGTGGTGCATAGTGATCCATTCTGTATTGCAAATGAAATTGGACGTCACATCCCAAGCCTAGGGCGGCAATCAGTATCGACACAAACCATCAGAAGGCGTTTGCATGACATTGGGCTACGAGGCAGACGTCCAGCTACAGGTGTTCCATTGACCACATGCCAATTGTCTCAAAGGCAATCATGGTGCAAAGCAAGACGGTAATAAAGGCTGGAATGGAGGTCTATCCTCTTCAGCGAGTAGTCTTGCTTTTGTCTCGGATGCAATGATTGTCGCAAACTGCACTCAGTGAGGGCAGCATAATGTCAATAACAGGTTCCCTTTAAGAAGAAAAAAAATGCAACATACTTTAAAAACAAAGAAGCTGCTCTAATAATGACCAAAAATGTCTTTCCTTTTATGTTTGGTGCATGGGCTAATAGGTGGAATAAAGATCCATGGGCCTTATGCACATGGCTATATTGCTTTGTTTTGTTTAAAGCCATTGTAAGACATCCATAGAATGTCTTGGGGCCTTTTGCACCTCTTGCACACAACCGAGTTCGGTCCGTGAAAAACAGTCCATGTCTCGGCGCATTTCCTGGCCCGACCGCGGTACAGGTGAATGGGACTCCTGCCATCATAGACATTTATGATGCTAGGAGTCTCTGCCTCCCCATGGAACTGCTGTTCCATCCTGAACAAAATGATACAGTATGGAAGAGCAGTTCCTTGGGGAGGCAGAGACACACTTTTTCATTCCCCGAACTCTGTCATGTGCAAGAGTTGTTACTGTGCCTCTGCATGCCTCCATTTTCATATGGAGGCATACAGAGCTTCTTTATATTAAATATGACAGAAAAAAATTGTGCAGAGGTATTCTTCTCTGTAATCAGACTTCCACACTCAAATTAAAAAACATTAGCACCATATTCGGGATCCGTGTGACCCGCGTCATCTGAATGAGGAATAATCTCTCAGCTCCCCCATGACAAACACTCGCAATGATCAGATAGTTTACGTTGACAAACGGCATAAGATCTAAGATTCTGTTGACCATCACCCCTATACAAAGTACATAAGACAAAACTGAATCTCTTGCAGTCATTTGTGAGATCTCATTGGCTTCTATTGGTGAATCAGATAAGGATTCAACATTAAAACGTCTAATAATTCAAGGTGTGTTATTTTTGGCAGTAAAGGGTCTTGAGCTTTTCTTTTATTAAAGACAATGTAAACCTTTGAACCCCAATTTTTATAAAAAAAAACAATGTTTCAGATGATTTAAAGCAACTTTTAAATTGACTTTAATTAAAAAAATTTCCTTTTAAAGATACAGCTTCTATGTATCCTGTAGAAGATTTCGTTCAGATAAATTGAAATGATTTTCAGTCTGAGAAATTTCTGCAACAAAATCTGCCACATGTGAATCCACCCTAAATCCTATTTGATTGATATGTATATTTGAAAAAAAATATTAGGTAATGTTTAGGGTATGTTCACACGCAGTGACCAAAAACTTCTGAAAATACGGAGCTGTTTTCAGGCGAAAACAGCTCCTGATTTTCAAACGTTTTTGTAGCAACTCGCGTTTTTCGTGGTGTATTTTACGACCGTTATTAGAGCTGGTTTTCAATGGAGTCAATGAAAAACGGCTCCAAAAACGTCCCAGAAGTGACATGCACTTCTTTTTCGCGGGCTTCTTTTTCGCGGGCGTCTTTTTACGCGCCGTATTTTGACAGCGACACGTAAAATTACACCTCGTGGGAACACAACACCGTAAAACCCATTGCAAGCAATGGGCAGATGTTTGTAGGCGTAATGGAGCCGTTTTTTCAGGCGTAATTCGAGGCATAAAACGCCCGAATTACGTCTGAAAACACTGCGTGTGAACATACCCTTAGAATGTTATCCCTAATGTTTGGAAAAAAAGTACTCAATGCTCATTCTTATTGTGAAACATGGTCTTTAGTTTTCCTTCAGGTTAGAAAGATACAGTGGCTGTAATGACGGGGGTAAGGAAACAGACAAATGAGCCCTAATCTACCCGCCACTCAGTCCCTGCCTACTTGCAACGACCCGCCCTAGGCGACGGGGTACAACTGGGCGACATTCCCTACGCTCAATATGTGCACGACAGACAAACAGACAAGGGTACACAGAAGCAAGGGAAAAGGGGCAGTTGCCCACGGCAACACCGAGAGCAACAAGAGTGGTGAACGAGCCGAGTCAAACCAGGAGTGTACGAGGTACCAAACGCAGAGCAGGAGAGTAGTAAACGAGCCGAGTCAAACCAGGAGTGTACGAGGTACCAAACGCAGAGCAGGAGAGTAGTCAGTAAGCCAGGGTCAATATGAAGCAGGGTCAAATAGTTCAGAAGCTGCAGCAGGGCCAGGAAACCAAACAAGAAGAATCACAAGCAAGGAGGAACAGGAAAGGCAGGTATAAATAGACAGAGGGCGGGAGCTAGCACCGTCTGGCCAGGCTGTGATAGGCTCTCCCACTCCTAAGCCTGCCATCCTGGGTGGTGGAAGATGGAGTCAGTCTCACAGACATAGAAGCAGGTGCAGACTGATTACCTGTGGGCGTGGATACAGAAGCTGTGCCTGGCAGATCCTTAACAGTGGCCCTCAAGAAAAAACGTCAATGTTACCCATGACAACCAATCCGTCTTTCAGGGTGTTGTGACTGCACTCAACAGCCATTCACTTCTTTAGGGCAGTCTATGGACTATGGATTTAAAAATAAAGATAATTGATTCCCGGAAAGCAGTTGAAGACCTTTAAAACAATATCTAATTACTTATAGCTTGCAATTTTCACTTTTTGAAATGTCATTCAGGCTGCCTGTATACATAGTAGAATTGCTACAGTAATGTGCCGCATGGCCAAGCATCGCTTATGGCTCGTACATGTAAAACATATTAAATCAGAGGTAGAGTTTACAATACAGTTCTCGACCACGCGGCACACTACCGCAGCACAGCAGCTGCTTGTATGGTCACCCTTAGAAGTGGAGACTACGGGGATATGTGTCAAAATCAAAATCTAGACTACCAATAAAAAATTTCAGACAGAATTCGTCGTAGACTAGTCAGGTATGCAAAGCAAAACTGGTACTTTCTGCCAAATGGGGTGTTACTATTGACATACAGGACTCCCACATTTTTGCATGTGTGAAATGTTATACACCCACTTTTTTCCACTATGATAAATTTAGCAAATAGTCCGCAATGATGCAATTACATTTGCAGTAATATGTCATATTTACGTTTGCTACCTAGTTACCTAAGAACAGATTAATCTAAGGGGAGAAAGAAAACCTGGACCGCACATCCACTTGCTGTACTTGATCTATTGCAGCTCAGCAAAATAAAATGTACGAACATTTTGATCAAACTGTATAAGCCCACTTGCCACTTCGCGGCGACCTCTTTCAAGTGAGTCTCTACTCTACCCAGTGTAATATCCCATGGCAACCAATGCTGCTGCAACACAGCACATGCAGAGGGATCAACCCAGGAGACCAACAGCACCCATGCTGCCAGTCTAAGCTACCTTGGCTCTTGGACACATCCCCCCACCCCCAAAGATACAGCACGCCTGTGGCAAAGATAACCACACAACACCACAAAAAATTAACAGATGGAATATGCTCACCTTTCCTTGTAGATATATATTAAGGTATGTCATAAGTTATGCATAAGACTAGCTAGATATGAGATAGATAGATATGAGATAGATAGATATGAGATGGATAGATAGATAGATAGATAGATAGATAGATAGATAGATAGATAGATAGATAGATAGATAGATAGATAGATAGATAGATAGATACAGATGTGTCCTTCCTTACCTTTCCCCTTATTTCAACATCTCCTGAAATGTGTTGCGCAAGATCATCAGCTTTGAAAAAAAACATAATTTCGAGATACTTTGTCACGAGATGTATTTGCTATATGTGCCTATGTGTGGCTACTCCGTTGTTATGGTGTGAATTAAAGCCTGTCAAGGGTTTTGCTAGCATATGGCAATATTGTATTGAAATGGTTTCATGAAAAATTGGAAACCCTAATCAAACTCAAGCAAAGGTAAGGATGAACACATCTTTAGATATGAGATGGATGGATGGCTGGAATATAGATAAATTATACTGACTGCAAATGAGAATTTATTAGTAGACTTTAGTTTAGAACTTAAGTCATTCAAAGTCCGTTCTGCTGAATATAATATTTAAACTAGAGGAAGGTATTTTCTTTGGAATCTATAATTAGAAATCCTTGACAATGTAATGTTGTGGAAAATATTAAATTCATAGCAATTGGATCTATCTGTCAAACTTGACCGCACCTCGCTGTTAGTACTAATTATGGGGCAATCTTTCATCGTACTGTTCTCACGATATTGTATTACTCTAATTGTTCATTAACAATACATTTCTCACCCTGTTATTAATAATACACTTACATTGGTTTACAGACACGACACCGAGAAAAAAAACAGAAGAAATAAAGACACAAGACAAAACATTTTGGAAAAAATAAAGGCTGCAGTGTTTATTATGGGTTACAAATTCCATAAATAACGTGAATAAATACATAAACTTAATTCTACTATTAAGCATATCCTTCAGTCTCCTATTAAGTATGTCCATATCTAGAATTGCCAAACATTAAATCTAGACTTAGTCCACCCAGTGTTAGCTGAGCGAAAACCCACAAGCCATATCAAGTCCTATCTCTGAAAGATGGGCCAAAAGCACCTGTACCCAACTGATGCATTTACTATTTCCTAACCAAAAACCAATCTGAACCTTCACCAACTTCAGCATCTGACCACAACAAACTAGAAACACTGGTCCTGTTGACTGCAAAAAACGAAATCATCCTAAATTCACCAAATAACACCATTAGGCATTATTCACACGGACGTGTCCGTTTTGCGCGCGCAGAAAATGCTGCATTTTGCGAACGCAAAAGGTCCGTGTGTCATCGGCATATTGTGCGCGGCTGCGTGATTTTCGCGCAGCCGGCATCATTATGACACTGTTTTTATGTTTACAAACAGAAAAGCACGTGGTGCTTTTCTGTTTTCATTCATTCTTTTTACTACTGTTGCGCAAATCACGTGCGGCACCCGGAAGTGCTTCCGTGTGCCGAGCTCGATTTGCACGCACGCATTGACTTCAATGGGTGCGTGCTGCGCGAAACACGGGCAAATATAGGACATGTTGTGAGTTTTACGCAGCGCACATACGCTGCATGAAATCACTGACAGTCTAAACGGCCCCATTCACTTACATAGGTCTGTGCGACGCGCGTGAAAATCACGTGCGTAGCATGGACGTATAACACGTTCGTGTGAATAAGGCCTCAAGAAGGTAGTTCTGCACAGCTGGCATTCGAATTCAGAGAACAAACACATATATGTCCACTATTTTTTGCAAAAGAGAAAATGTAATAGGACTCCGTCTCCTATTATCCTTAACTACTTTTTGGACTTTTGTGCTGTTTCCACCGCTCGCTGCTCTTTTTATTTTTAAAAAGTGTGTTGAGTTAGCGGAAGGGACGGGGCCACCAGCGGCCCAACAAATCTACTATAATTTACACCAGGCACATGAGTACTTTGTGGTGTAAGTCTACACCAGCTCATGGCCATCGCAGATTTTAATTTCGGGTGCACAGTCAGCCAGATATGCAACTCATTTATTAATAGAGAGTGCGCCTCTTAATAAATTAGTCACATTTTTTCCAGTGCTCTTCATATTAAGACTGGCTGATGAAACGCCAGTTTTCATATTTTCCACCATAAACAATTTCTAACAAACGACAAATAAAAGGAAGGGCTGAACCAGAATGATCATTATATACATTATCCTTGTACTCCTCATAAAACAAGCACCAGCTTCTCCATGCAGAAGAATAATCAGTCCAGGTCTCCTGTGAAACAGAATTCTTTAAGCATTCCACAGCTATTCCCATATCAAGCTCCAAAGATTCCTCGGACATTCTATACCCTCCTTGTTTGCTGGTGGAACCAATGCTCCGAATCTGTTCAGCTGGCATCGTGAAAGAGAATCAGCTATTCCATTGCTCACGCCACTTAAATGTCTGGCCTTCAACCAAATGTTAAACTGTAGGCACAATAATACCAGATGTCGCTGCAGTTTCACCATTGTATCACAACGGGATATAAAATCCCAAAAAGAACATGGCACGCCAGTTTACAGTCCAACTCTGAATTTTGCTATAACGGCTTTTACCGGGACACTCCTGAGAAAAGAACAACTGAACCCAGCCAGACCATTAGAGATTAACACTCAGAGCGTTCTATACCTACCACATGTTGTAAAGGAAAGAAAAGAAGCAAAATATGGCTGAAAAAACAGCTGTTTTCAAGGAAAAAAAGCTCCTGATTTTCAGCTGTTTTTTAATCAAACTAGTGTTTTTCACAACATTTTTTACGGAAGTTTTTGGAGCTGTTTTTTTATTGAGTCAATGAAAAACGGCTCAAAAAATGGCTCAAGAAGTGACATGCACATCTTTCTACGTGGCGTCTTTTTACGCGTCGTTTTTTTAAAATGACACGTGAAAAAAACGCCCCGTTGGAACAGAACGCCGTATTTCCCATTGAAATCAATGGGCAGATGTTTGTAGGGGTTCTGCTTCAGATTTTTCATCCATTTTTTCGGGACGTTTCCGGCCCAAAAAACGTCTGAAATTAGCCCGTGTGAACATACCCTAACAGACCGTTAGGCTGGGTTCACACGACCTATTTTCTGACGTAAACGAGGCGTATTATGCCTCGTTTTACGTCTGAAAATACGACTACAATACGTCGGCAAACATCTGCCCATTCATTTGAATGGGTTTGCCGACGTACTGTGCCGACGACCTGTCATTTACGCGTCGTCGTTTGACAGCTGTCAAACGACGACCCGTAAATTGACTGCCTCGGCAAAGAAGTGCAGGACACTTCTTTGCAACGTAATTTGAGCCGTTCTTCATTGAAGTCAATGAAGAGCAGCTCAAGATTACGGCGTCAAAGACGCCTCGCATAATACGAGGAGGAGCTTTTACGTCTGAAACGACGCAGCTGTTTTCTCCTGAAAATAGTCTGTCTTTTCAGACGTAAAAGCCAGCTAACGTGTGCACATACCCTTAGAGTGATAAAGTAAACTTACTGTATTTGCATCAAAGAGTAACTGGATATTCTTTTTATTTACCTGCTCTAGTCTATGAGAAGTGTGCGTTGCTGTTTTTCTTTTTAGGGATAACTCTTGCTGCAAACACTTAATTTTTTTCCAGTGAGCATATTCTTCAATAAGAATTCTTGATTCTTCATTTTTAACAACATGGAACGTGTCTTATACAATTTATCTTCAGGTTATCTAAATTCCATAACAACCGAATCAATAATAATACCTAGACATTTCAAACAAGTACAAGGATGAACCGCCAACGGAGCACCAAAGTAATCTATTAAACATTCAAAATACTGAACAATTCAGCACAATCCTCACAACCACCACGGCCTAGAAACAAAAAGTCATCTAGATATTCTAGTATACCCCCCAAGAAAACTCATTGCAAACACCACCAAACAATAAATGAAGAAAATTATTTTAGATAAACACGAGAGAGTAAAACCCGTAGTTAACGCTTTATCAAAGTGCTGTAACAACTACCATCAAACTGAAAGCCCAAGCACTTTAAACCTGACCGATAATCTGGTAATAACCAAAGAGCAGAATTAATGTCTGCCTAAGCTAAAAGTGCACCCTGACCAAATTGGCACAACAATGCCAGCACATGATCAAAAGTTGCCTGAAGATGGGCTCACATAGAAAGTCTATGAGCGCCTCATCAGGCTGAAGACCCGCTCATAGACCTCCTACGTGAGCCCGTCTTCAGGCTTACTAGGATTGCTGAACGTAGCTGAAGAGGTAAAGCGCTTGGGCGAGCGCTTCTGACTGTTTGTTTTAGCGATCGGTGGCGGTCCCAGCACCCGAACCCCACCGATCAAAACGTCATTATGACATGTCAAAAGTTTGCTAAAACGACATTTAATCTTTAAATTAATCTACAAGAATACATCCTTCTGTGCCCACTTACACCAACTCTTGTCTGTACATCTTGTCAAAGGTACACCACACAAAATTCCTATCGGCTTCCAGCACTATGTAAACATGCGGAAATAAAACCGAGGACTTTGAGGATATTTCTTTCCCAATACAGATGTAAATATACAAAATGCCTGCAAGATTTAACTACGTTATGTTTTTTTTACTCATCCTCTTTCTTGTCATCCTCCTTAAACAAGCGAAACCTTACAAAACTGGTGTTCTGGTTCTGGTGGTATATGAAAGTCGAGATTCTAATCTTTCATATGACACCAGTATCGCAGTTCTAGCTGTGACACAACCGGAGTTATCACCAGTTGAATACACAGTCAGGAATGAAAGCTGTATACTATATGATCACATTGTGTTGCTGGGCAGGGGGAGAAGCTGTATGATGATTGGACAGCGTCATACAAAAAACATTACACTGTCCAGAGTGAAAAGAAAGAGTAACCTCCCATTTGGCAAGTATAGCCAAATTAGCACATTTAGAAAAATGCTCAGAACTTTGCAAATAATAAATCTTTTTGAAAAAAAATCACACTGTAGTTATCAGCATCACAACGCCTATTAGATTAGTTAGGTGATAGGAAATTAATAAACTGGTGACAAATCCTCTTTAAGGGACAAACATCTACCTCCTATATGATTTTTTTTTTTGTCTGGAATGGAAAACCTAGTTTTTGTCTAAAAGCATTGAATAAAATATCTTAATATGACCTTTTGCAGGAGGAGAGATGATTAAATAAAAAATACAGAAATCTTTGAGAGGTGGTGAAGCATGTTGGAACTAAGTTTGCAAAGTGTGACGTAATTAAACATATTTGAAGAATTGATGGTTAGGGAGATGATACGTTGTGGATAGTTACTGAAAGGATTTAAGGACATCTCCTTCATATAATTAGAATAAGTATATAATGCCAGCTTTTTTCCAAAAGGGAGCGCTTTCCAAAAATGTAAACTCTGGTATATCATTATTTCATATGGGAGTAGGGGTACTTACCTCAGTGGTGTAGAAGAACTTCTTAACTATTTGTCATATTAAGAGGATTTGTCTGATGATTGGACATGTGGAATCAGATTTGCGAGGAGGATGACAGGAGTTAAATAGTAGATGTAGAGGATGGGAATAAGCAGATGCGAAAGGTTTAATAAGTATTTTCATAATTCTGCGTTGTTCTGAGGTATTCCAACTAGTTAGATGGGACAGTTGGGTTGTCCAGCAGTAGGTTCGTATGTTAGGTACAGCAGCACCTCCAAGGTCCTATGAATATTGCAACGTTTGCCATGACAATCGCGCCTTCTTATTATTCCATGTAAAGGAGATTTCGAGTTTAAGTATGAAGGTACTTGAAGGAGGATATAACGTATTTTAGTTAGGAGGATCATCTTGACGAGGCGGATGCCAGCCAGCCTCGCAGTGGATTCTCTGTGCCACAGATTGGCACAGGCAAAATTTATTTGTGGACTAAGGGAGCCTGCTTAAAGGAAGGAAAGGTCCTCAGAGTAGATTAAAATACTAATACTCAGCAGGATGCAGACAAGCCACAATATTATACAGGGGAGGTCGCACAGGTGCAAAATACTGATGAACAGCCACTTCAACACCTACCATTTATGAGGGGGTGGCTGCCTAGTATTATCATTGCCCACAAATAAGGCTTCTATAATTGTGTTGGTCACATGGTTACGTGTAGTGCACCATGCTGGTTTACAGCCTATTTCGTCACGCCCATACTATTAGATCAGGCATGCTGCCCAGCACCTTCTAACTTCATCCTGCTGGGAACTGGTATTTTAAGCTACCCTTTTATCAGTAAGTATTGGTGTGACTAATAAACTGCTAGTCAACATGGTGTACTACATGTAACCGTGTGACTGGCACCTTACAGAAGCCTTATCTGTGTGCAATTAGAATACTAAATTTGCTCATACGCCCATACACAACACTTGCTCAGTCTACAGCTATTCCTCCAAACTCCACAATTAAAGGGGTTGTCCGGGCACGGGACCATTTTTCATATTGTTGACCTATCCACAGGATAGGTCATCAGTATATGATCGGTGGGAGTCCGACTTCTGGACCCCGCACCGATCAGTTGCTCCGGCTGCCTCCAGGTACCTGATGTCCTTGCTGAAAGCAGATGGCTTCAAGTGAATAAGAGCAGAGTTACAGTTCTGAAGCACGGCCGCTAGGCAGTGTACAGAGCCATCTGCTTCAGGCAGATCCCGCTCGTTTAACTCGTTAAATTCTGCGGTCAATAGCGACCGCAGCATTTAAATCGTTAGAAAGAGGGGGTCGACCCCCTCTAACAGCTCATCTTGCCCCCCGCAATGCAATCGCGGGGTGGGGATGGTTGCTATGGCTGCCTGGGGGCCTAATGAAGGCTCCCAGGTCCGCCATCTTTGTGCTCCTACTAATCGCTGCCTCCGTCAGAAAGACGATATACAGCAATACATTAGTGTTGCAGTGTATAGTGCAAGGGATCGCATGTACCCCAAAATAGTATCATTAAAAAATACAGCTTATCCCGCAAAAAATAAGCCCTCATACCACTTAATCGACGGAAAAATAAAAAAGTTATGGCTCTCACAAAATACATTTTATTTTTTACACTTAGGTTTTTACTTGTAAAAGTAGTAAAATATAGAAAAAACTATATATATTTGTTATCACCACAATCGTATTGACCCACGGAATAAAGTTAACATGTTGCTTTAATTGAACAGTGAATTTCGGAAAAACTAAGAGCAAAAAACAATGAAGGAATCGCTGTTTATTTCATTTTCTACCCCACAAATAATTTGTTTCCTTTTTCCTAGTACATTACATGGCACAATAAATGGCGCTACGAAAAACTACAACTTGTCCTGCAAAAATCAAGCCCTCATAGGACTATATCGACAAAAAAATAAAAACGTTATGGCTTTTGGAAGGTGGGGAGGAAAAAATTAAAATTAAAATCTGAAAAATGGCTGCGGCGGGAAGGGGTTAAAATGTCTCAAGTGGTATAGTTTCCAAAATAGGGGTCACTACTTGGGGTTTGTTTGACTATTTGAGCCCTGCAATTGTGTGCCAAGTCTGTGAAAAGCACCAAAATAGGCCTCAGATGCGCATGTAGCTCTTCACTTCTGAGCTCTGTCATATGTCCAGGCAAATGTTAAATGCCTTGAGGGGTGTAGTTTCCAAAATGGGGTCACTTCTTGGGGGCTTCCACTGTACTCTGGTATCTTAGGGCTTTGCAAATGCGACAGGGCGCCCAAAAATCAATCCAGCAAATTCTGCATGCCAAATAGCGCTCCTTCTTTTCTGGGCCCTCCCGTGTGTCGAAACAGCAGTTTATGACCACATGTGGGGTATTTCCATACTATGGAGAAATTGTGTTACAAATTTTGGGCTGCTTTTTCTCCTTAATCCCTTGTGAAAATGAAATAATTCAACTTTTTAGTGGAAAAAATGTTGACATTCATTTTTACAGCATAATTCCAATAAATTCTGCAAAAGACCAGTGGGGTCTAAATGCTCACTATACCCCTATATAGATTCATTAAGGGTGTAGTTTCCCAAATTGGGTCACTTTTGGGGGTTCCTACTGTTTTGGTCCCACAGGCACTTTGCAAACGTGACATGGCACCCGAAAACCATTTCAGCTAGATTTGAGCTACAAATGGTGATCCTTCCCTTTGCTGTAATTTTTGTGAAACGCCTAAAGGGTTAATAAACGTTCTAAATGCTGTTTTGAATACTTTGAGGGGTTCAGTTTTTAAAATGGGGCAATTTATGGGGGTTTGCATTGTATGGGCCTCTCAAAACCACTTCACAACTGAACTCGTCCCTGTAAAAATAGTCTTTTGAAATTTGCTTGAAAATGTGAGCAATTTCTGCTAAAGTTCTAAGCCTTGTAACATCCTATAAAAATAAAAGGATGTACAAAAAATTATGCCAATCTAAAGTAGACATACGGGAAATGTTAATTAGCATTTATTTTGTGTGGTATTACTATCTGTCTTACAAGCAGATACATTTAAATTTAGAAAAATGCTAATTTTTGCAGTTTTTCGCTAAATTTTGGAGTTTTACACAATAAAATACTGAATGTATCGACAAAATTTTACGACTAACATAAAGTATAATGTGTCACAAGAAAACAGTCTTAGAATCGCTTAGATAGGTAAAATCATTCCAAAGTTATTACCACATAAACTGACACGTCAGATTTGAAAAATGGGGCTGCGTCCTGAATGTGACAACTAGTCCACGTCCTTAAGGGGTTAAGGGAAACATTTCTATGTCTTGGAATGGCTTAGTTAAAGCCCAGACATTAATTAAATTGAGAATTTGTGGCATGAATGTACACCAACACAACCGATCTAACGTGAAGGAGTTGGAGCAGTTTTCCTGGAGGAATGGCCAAATATCCCAGTGCCTAGATGTACTAAGCCAGGGGTCTCAAGTACGCGGCCCGTGGGCCACATGCGGCCCCTGAGGCTGTCATCTGCGGCCTGCGGGACACAGAGCCGCTAGTGTTGTCAGGGTCTTCCCCAGAGCGGAGTCCCGGGTACAGCTAGTATCGGCTCTGCTCCGGAACTCTGTGGAATTCACTGACATCGCAGTCCATATACGGACAGTGTTGTCAGGGTCTTCCCCAGAGCGGAGTCCCGGGCAGAGCGCTAGTATCGACTCTGCTCCGGTACTCTGTGGAATTCCCTGACATCGCTGTCCATATATGCACAGTATTGTTAGGGTCTTCACCAGAGCGTAGTCCTGGGCAGAGCTCTAGTATCGGCTCAGCTCCGTGACTCTGTGGAATTCCCTGACATCGCTGTCCATATATGGACACGTGATGTCTGGGACTTCCCCAGAGACGGGGTTCCAGGCAGAGCGCTAGTATAGGCTCTGCTCCGGGACTCTGTGGAATCCCTTGACATCGTTGTCCACATATGGACAGCGATGTCTAGGGCTTCCCCAGAGCTGGACAGTGATGTCAGGAGCACAGCTGGAGTCCCAGTAGGAGCCCTACTAGCGCTCTGTCCGGGACTCCAGCTCTGGGGTTGCCCCTGACATCTCTGTCCATATATGAACAGTGATGTCAGGAGCACAGCTGGAATCCTAGGCAGAGTGCTAGAAGCGGCTCTGCTCTGGGACTCCAGCTCTGGGCAAGCCCCGGACATCATTGTCCATATATGGACACTGATGTCAGTTGCTTCCCCAGAGTTCTTGAGCAGAGACTATACTAGTGATCTGCTCTGGGACACCGGCTCTGGGGTTGCCCCTATCATCACATTCCGATCCATGGACAGTGACATCAGGGGCTCCTCAAGCAGAGAAATCCCTGGCCAAAGTGTTGGCAATGCTCTGGCTGGGGATTCCTCTCCTAGAGGGAGCCCCAATGGAGCTGTCTAATGGGGGTGTGTGTGGCACTATCTACAAGGTGTGTGTGTGCCATTATCTACAGAGGGCAATGTGGCACTATCTACAAGGGGTGTGTGTGGCATTATCTACAGAGGGCACTGTGGCAGCATCTACAGAGGGCACTGTGGCACTATCTACAAGGGGTGTGTGTGGCAGTATCTACAGAGGGCACTGTGGCACCATCTACAGAGGTCAATGTGGCAGCCTCTACAGAGGGCACTGTGGCAGCATCTACAGAGGGCACTGTGGCAGCATCTACAGAGGGCACTGTGGCAGTATCTACAGAGGGCACTGTGGCATTATCTAGGGGTGTGTGGCAGTATCTACAGAGGGCCCTGTGGCAGTATCTACAGAGGGCACTGTGGAAGTTTCTACAGAGGGCACTGTGGCAGTATCTACAGAGGGCACTGTGGCATTGTCTAGGGGGGTGGCATTATCTACAGAGGGCTCTGTGGCACTATCTAAAAAGGGGCTGCCCAATCTTGACATTTGTATATCTGCCAAATGCTGCCAACTGAGCCGCCGGACTGCATTTAGCAACACTTAAGCTGGAAAACTGGATTGTTGAAATAAGCATGTGGAGAAATCTCGCAAATTTCTGTTAAGTTTAAACCTAGCAGTATTATTATAGTATTATAGTAATGTAGTATTTATAATGGTTCTCACTGCTTTGTTCGTGGATCCTCGGTGTCGTCTAGGAGATGATGCTTGGAACCCAGGCAACGCTTGGCATAGCGTGTAGAGGCGGTCGGATGGAAAGGCAGAAGTCAGGACAGGCAGCAGACCTCGTAACGGGTATGGAAGCAATAGGTCAAGGCAGACGGCAGGCGGCGTAATGGGTATGGATAGCAATAGGTCAAGGCAGGCAGCAGGCAAGGATAGTCATGTTCAGGCAGAGGTCAGCAACGGGACATCCAGACAAAGGCAGAAGGGAAGGAAACAGAGAACCAGGGCACAGGGAAACTCACGGGGAACTTGGTTGAACAAGCATGGATGAATGGAAGGAGGAACCTTAAATAGGAAGTCTTTAGAATTAAGGCGCGCGCTGGCCCTTTAAGACAGAACGAGTCAGCGCATGCGCCGTCTAGTGACTGAAGACGCACATCAAGGATGACGGCCGCAGGGGAAGGTAAGGGATGCACTTACCTGACGCCGCCCAGGGCCAGCAGTGCGTCCGGATTGGGTAAGTGGAGCTCGGGATGAGCATACGGTAATGGAGGGCACAGGAACCGGAGCAGAGGCCGTGGGAAGGCGGAGAACGGCGCGGCAGCCATTACAGTACCCCCCTTTACGCCCCCTCTTTTTTGGCTTGCTTGGAAACCTTCGCTCAAAGTCCTTGATGAGAGCTGGGGCGTTGATATTCTCGACGGGCTCCCATGATCTCTCCTCAGGACCATAATCTCTCCAGTCCAATAGGTACCATAATCTCCCCCGTGTTCGTTTGACATCCAGGATCTCTTGAATTTCAAATTCGGCATCAGCCACAGGAGCAGGATGAACAGGAATTTTTTTTTTTTAAATCGGTTGAGTATAGTGTGTTTCAGCAGAGAAATGTGGAAGGAATTAGAGATTTTCAGAGACTGAGGAAGGCGAAGTCTGAAAGTTACTGGATTGATTTGTTTTGTTATCTCATAGTGACCCAAAAACCGAGGAGCTAGCTTGTAACAAGGGGTCTTCAGACGTATGTACCGGGTGGACAGCCAGACTTTATCCCCAGGAAGGAGCTGCGGCGGTATCCTGCGTCTTTTATCCGCGTCGCTCTTAAACTTGGCTACGGCTTTGTGGATGGAGTCCTTGGCCTTCTGCCATATCCGTACAAAGTCGCGGTGGACCGTGTTAGCAGCTGGAACCTCAGAAGCCCGCAGAGACTGGTAGGGGAATTCCTGGGTGCTGGCCATACACCAAGAAGAAAGGAGAAGAGTGGGTAGATTCCCCCATATGGTTGTTGTAGCGAAATTCGGCCCATGGAAGTAAACTTGCCCAGTCGTCTTGTCGTCGAAATTCCTGAGGAAACTTTCAAGTATTTGGTTTATCCGCTCTAATTGACCATTGGATTGAGGATGGTATGCGGAAGAGAAGTCTAGTTTGGCCTCCAGCGGTTTGCACAAGGCTCTCCAGAACTTGGATGTAAACTGAACTCCTCTGTCAGAAACAATATGCTTAGGAAGACCATGAAGGAGAAAGATGTGCTTGATAAACAGCGTTGCCAATCGGGAAAATGATGGAAGGCCTGAGAGGGGTACGAAGTGCGCCATCTTGGAAAAGCGATCCACTACAACCCAGATCATGGTACACCCAGCAGAACTAGGCAAATCAGTGATGAAGTCCATGGCAATGTGCGACCAGGGAGAGTCAGGCACGGGTAGAGGATGCAAAAGGCCAGCAGGTCTTAAACGGGAGAATTTATTCTGAGAGCAAGTGGAGCAGGCTGAAACAAAGTCTTTAGTGTCTTGGGACATGGAAGGCCACCGCTACTGACGGCCAATCAAATTGAGAGTCTTTTTGATTCCAGGGTGCCCAGAAACCCTGGAGGCATGACCCCAACGAAGAACACAATCCCTTTGTTTAGGGGGTACGTAGGTCTTTCCTCGGGGAACGTGTACCACTTCAGCTGGAGCAGCGATCACAATACGTTTAGGATCTATAATAAACTGCGGGCTGGGCTCTTGGTCTGTGGGGTCAAAACAGCGAGATAAAGCGTCAGCCTTGGTATTCTTTCCAGCGGGTCTGTAGTGAAGCTGAAAATCGAATCTGGAGAAAAATAATGCCCACCGAGCTTGACGAGTGTTTAGGCGTCGCGCAGTCTGCAAGTATAGGAGGTTCTTATGATCTGTGTAAATGATGATGGGATGTCGTGCACCCTCAGGCAAATGTCTCCATTCCTCCAGGGCCAATTTAATAGCTAAAAGTTCTTTATCTCCAATACCATAAGTTTTTTTTCAGTGGATGTGAATGATTTGGAGAAAAAAACACAGGCCACCAGTCTCCCTCTACAAGTCTTTTGTGAAAGAATAGCTCCGACTCCCACAGCTGAAGCATCAACCTCCAGAACAAAGGGTTTGGTGGAATCCGGTCTATGTAGGACTGAAGCAGAAGAGAAGGCAATTTTAAGGGCAATTTTAAGGGCTTCAGCCTCCGTGGTCCAATCTTTGGCATTAACCCCCTTTTTGGTCAGTGCAGAAATAGGAGCTGTCATAGAGGAGAAATGAGGAATAAACTGGCGGTAATAATTTGCAAATCCCAGCAGGCGTTGGACAGCTTTGTGTCCTTGCGGACGAGGCTCGTTGAGAATAGAAGATAGCTTGGCTGGATCCATTTGAAGTCCCTGGTCGGAAATGACATACCCCAAGAAAGGCAGGCTGGTTTTCTCGAAGAGGCATTTCTCTAGTTTGGCAAACAGAGTGTTCTCTCGCAGACACTGTAACACTTGGCGCACATGCACACGATGAGTTTGAATATTGGGAGAAAAGATTAAAATGTCATCTAGGTTTACCACCACACAGCTGTACAACAGATCCCGAAAAATGTCATTAACAAAAGCCTGGAAAACTGCAGGAGCATTACAAAGTCCAAAGGGCATGACGAGGTATTCGAAATGCCCATCACGAGTGTTGAATGCGGATTTCCATTCGTCTCCCTCGCGGATACGGATGAGGTTATAAGCTCCACGAAGGTCTAGTTTGGTGAAAATTTTCACCCCCTGTAGGCGGTCAAAGAGTTCTGAGATCAATGGTAACGGGTACTTGTTCTTTAGCGTGATATTATTCAACCCTCGGTAATCAATACAAGGACGCAGGGAGCTGTCTTTTTTCCCCACAAAGAAAAACCTTGCGTCGGCAGGAGAGGAGGACTTACGTTAACAAGAGAATGGGCTCAGTGACGATATAGATAATTTACTGTAAAAGCCTCCCATTTACAGAAGCAATGGACAACGGTTTGGTTCATTTTTTCACTGGGATTTGGTAGCGATTTACCAAGGACTGGCACAGAAAATTCCCAGCGGATCCGAAATCTGGGAAGGCTTGAACGCCGAAAGTGGTTCCCGCAAAGGACAGTTTTGCTGGAATGGTCATCTTCTGAGAGGAAGGTATTCCACCTAGGGTAGCCCCTCCTACTTGCCCTAGGCATTGGAGTTTTCCGGCCTCACTGGACAGTCCTTGAGGAAGTGCGTTTTACCACCACAATACAAACATAAATTCAACTTGCGTCTATTTTGGCGCTCCTCAGGCGTGAGTCTTGTTCTCTCCACCGGCATGGGTTCATCCAACCGAGAGGAAGATGAAGCCAGAAGAGGTCTTTGGAAGGTTGGTGCCAACCGTGATGTCCGATTGACTCGAGCAGATTCTTGTTGTCTCTCACGGAAACATATATCTATGCGATTAGCAAGAGTAATCAAGTCATCCAAGGACGGTGGAAGGTCTCGGCCAGCAAGTTCATCCTTGATTGGGCCCGCCAGACCCTCCCAGAAGGCAGATACCAAAGCCTCATTATTCCACTGGAGTTCTGTAGCCAGGGTGCGAAATTGATTGGCGTATTGGCCTACTGTGGAGGTTCCTTGCCGGAGCTTGAGTAGAGAGGAAGCTGCAGAAGAGGCTTGACCCGGTTCTTCAAACACCCTTTTAAAAGTGGAGAGAAAGTTCTGAATGTTGTACATGATGGGGTCGTTTCTCTCCCACAAGGACGATGCCCAAGCCAGCGCTTCACCAGACAGCAAAGACAGGATGTAGGCCACCGTAGCCCGGTCTGAGGAAAAATGATGCGCCATGACTTAGAAGTGGATGGTACATTGGTTAACAAATCCCCTGCAGGTCTTGGGGTCTCCCTCATAGCGGGCAGGCATAGGTAAATGTAGTCCAGGACTGTAGACAGGAGCTTGCTGTGGTGGTGGTGGTATCGGAGGCGCCGGAGGCGCTAGTTCGTTCAAACGAGTGGACACATTTTGCAGTAGCTGAAACAGCTGATCTTGGCGGACTCGTTGTCTAGAAAGCTCCTGAGCCATATCAGCCGTGTTAGGCAGGGCTGTGTCAAGGGGATCCATGGCTTGTTCAAACTATAATGGTTCTCACCGGTTTGTTCGTGAATCCTCGATGTCGTCTGGGAGATGGTGCTTGGAACCCAGGCAACACTTGGCACAGCGGGTAGAGGCGGTCGGATGGAAAGGCAGAAGTCAGGACAGGCAGCAGACGCCGTAACGGGTATGGAAACAATAGGTCAAGGCAGGCGGCGTAACGGGTATGGATAGCAATAGGTCAAGGCAGGCGGCAGGCAAGGATAGTCAAGTTCAGGCAGAGGACAGCAACGGGAAATCCAGACAAAGGCAGAAGGGAAGGAAACCGAGAACCAGGGCACAGGGAAACTCACGGGGAACTTGGTTGAACAAGCATGGATGAATGGAAGGAGGAACCTTAAATAGGAAGTCTTTAGAATTAAGGCGCGCGCTGGCCCTTTAAGACAGAATGAGTCAGCGCGCGCACCCTCTAGTGACTGCAGCCGCCCATCGAGGATGACGGCCGCGGAGGAAGGTAAGGGATGCACTTACCTGTCGCCGCCCAGGGCCAGCAGTGCGTCCGGATCGGGTAAGTGGAGCTTGGGATGAGCATGCGGTAATGGAGGACGCAGGAACCGGAGCAGAGGCCGTGGGGAAGGCGGGGAACGGTGCGTCAGCCGTTACAATATTGTTATAGTAATAGAGCATTATTATAGTAGTTCAAATAACGAATTGATTAACAATAAGTTTGTATTGTATCAAATTTGAAAGTAATGCGGCCCGTCAACTTCCCATTTTTTCTATATGTGGCCCACCTACCCGGCCGAGTCTGAGACCCCTGTACCAAGCTAATAGAGACTTGTATCCATAACTGCAGCAAAAGATGTCTCCACATAGTATTGACTTTCAGGGAGTGAATACCTATGTATATTAAAGTTCTCTGTATTTTGTTTTAATCATTGTTTGTTTTACAGTGAAAAACATTTTGCATCCTTAGGCCGGGTTCATACTTCATACGTAGTGTAAATACTGCAGACTTTCTGCAACTAATTTATTTGCGGAAAATCCACAGCTTATTACAGTAGCAGCAAAGTGGATGAGATTTGAACAAATCCACACGCTGCGTTAAAAAAAACTGCCGAAAAAACCGTTCATAAATTGACCTGCAGTGCAGTTTTATTAATCCGCAGCATGTTAATTTATGCTGCGGAAGCGCTGGTTTTCGGTTGTGGGTTTTCCCCATTCCGCCCCAAAAATCGCAACTCAGAAATGTCTATACCTACCCAGATCTCTCTGCTCTTGCGTCCAGCCCGACCTCCAGGGATGGCGTTACATCCCATGTGACTGCTGCAGCCAATCACAGGCTGCAGTGGTCACATGGAAAGAAACGTCACCCCGGGAGGCCGGGCTGCAGGACATCAGAGGGATGCGTCGCCATGGCTATGGGTAACTATGGATTTTTTTTTCTACGTGCTGTTTTCCGCAGTGGACATTCCGGCCGAAAAACTGCACCACAATTTGGTGCAGTTTTTCAGCCGGAATTCCATGCAGCGTTCAGGGCAGATACACTATGTCCTTTTACGCAGCATATCCACCCTGTGTGAACATATCCTTACAATGGTAGGCATGTTGTGTAAATAAAATGGTACAAACCCCCTAAAAACCTATTTTAATTCAAGGTTATAATGTAAGAAAGCGGGGAAAACACCAATAAACATATTTGTGCCTTTGGGTGACCTGATATGTATGATACTTAAAAACATCACTGAGGCTTCCATCACAAGAGTTTTAAAAAACGGCAGGTTTTTTTTACAGCATTATATACATGCGTTATAGTGGTATTGTAATTGTGACATTTTGTACAGGCTTTTTAAGGTGTTTTCAAAATTCTATAGTGAGGATTTTCCTATAGAGAAAAATGGCTCAATAAAATTTTTCATAAAAATGCCACTAAAACTGCACAAACCAAAACACTGTGTATATACAAATTTTCATATTTTACTATAGACTTTCAACTAACATTTAGCGGCAGCGTTTTAGCCCCCCCCCCCCCCCCAAAAAAAAAGAAAATGCAGCTAAATGCTGTGTCTGATACAGGTCTCACAAATTTGAATCCGCAATTATGCATTTCTCAGTAAATGCTTTGATACTTTGCACGTACATTTTATATTAAATGGATTTCAGCAGACACGGGATTAATTTACTTTACCCATTATAAAAAAAAACCTCAAAACAGTTTTTTTTTCTCAAGGATATCTCTTTAATAAAACATTTGACAATGAATTACGCAGTAATGATAGCATAGGAAAGCACATACAACCATAACATGACACCTAAGGTGATAAATACATGTGGCATGTCATGAACACTGGTTAAACTCATGTGCAAAGAGCGTGGATTGGGACCTATTTTTTTATATTTGACTATGTAGCCAGCTCATCTTTTTTTATATGGCACTAAAATAAAATATAATCCTTAGAGAAGTGCGCAGTCATATGGTGCCTCCGGGTGGTGCTGTATTATGAAGATATTGTAGCCTAGAAATAATGCCTCTAGGGGAGAATGACACATTTATTTCTCTGTCGGAATCATATGGAATCCAACATATAAAAAGTCTATATATAAAATCAGAGGCATTCGGAAGTAGATTTTTATTGGAGCCGTATGAGGGCTCTGGACAACCTGTGTGCATGAGGCCTGAATATATGACAGTTTATTATGATAAGGAGAATCTACACTACTATAATGGATATTTCCATAAGTAGCCATTTCTGATAGATTCAGATTTTATGTCATCTCTCTTGACAAGTGGGATGAGTTGCACTAATAGAGCAGAAAATTTGAACTTTACAAAAGCATATGCATTAAAATAAGGGATGTAAATGCACTTCGGGAATTTCTGCATACTTTTGTTTTTGCTGGATATGTTTAACAGACCCGTCAAAAAAAGTATATGTTTGAGTATTTGGATACATGACACCCATAGGTATATTATATTTCCTTTTTTTTTTTTTACCGAAAAAACATTCCTACATTATCAACCCACTGTTAATTTTTAACCACAATTACATTTTAAGAAGATAAATTGACCACAATTACATTTTAAGAAGATAAATTGTGATATGTCACGTTTGATCATTTTCTGCCATTGTTTGAACTATTGAAAACCTCTAGGTCTGTATTGATATTTAATATGATTATTGTCATTGAAAATTGCAAAATAAATGAATAAGCATTGTAGAACATACCGTTTTTATTCAATTCATGTCCGTGTATAATGCTTATTAGAGCAGCACATGTAGATGGATTATGATCTCAATGATGGATAATGCACTTTCTGCTACTTATTTCTAACCTAATGTTCCAAAGGGATTGTATGAGATTAGAACATCTATTCTTTTTTTTCCAAAAACAGGGCCATTCAAATGAATGTTTTAGGGTATGTGCACACGATAGCAGGCTTTTACGTCTGAAAAGACAGACTGTTTTCAGGAGAAAACAGTTGCCTCGTTTCAGCCGTAATTGCTCCTCCTCGCATTTTGCGAAGCTTCTCTGACAGCCGTAAATTTTGAGCTGTGCTTCTTTGAGTTCAATGAAGAACGGCTCAAATTACGTCTGAAAGAAGTGTCCTGCACTTCTTTTGACGAGGCTGTATTTTTACGCGTCGTCGTTTGACAGCTGTCAAACGACGACGCGTAAATGTCAGGTCGTCTGCACAATACGTCGGCAAACCCATTCAAATGAATGGGCAGATGTTTGCCGACGTATTGTAGCCTTATTTTCAGACGTAAAACGAGGCATAATACGCCTCGTTTACGTCTGAAAATAGGTCGTGTGAACCCAGCCTTACTGAGCTGCATACCGCAAACAGCCCACAACCAAGAGTGGTTCTAATTCCGGAAGATCAGCCTGTTAGTTACAGTAAGGCTGGGTTCACACAACCTATTTTCAGACGTAAACGAGGCGTATTATGCCTCGTTTTACGTCTGAAAATAAGACTACAATACGTCAGTAAACATTTGCCCATTCATTTGAATGGGTTTGCCGATGTACTGTGCAGACGACCTGTCATTTACGCGTCGTCGTTTGACAGCTGTCAAACCACGACGCGTAAAAATACAGCCTCGTCAAAAGAAGTGCAGGACACTTCTTTCAGACGTAATTTGAGCCATTCTTCATTGAACTCAATGAAGAGCAGCTCAAGATTTACGGCTGTCAGAGAAGCCTCGCAAAATGCGAGGAACAGCATTTACGACTGAAACGAGGCAGCTGTTTTCTCCTGAAAACAGTCTGTCATTTCAGACGTAAATGCCTGCTACCGTGTGCACATACCCTTAGTGTATATTCACACAAACAGGTTTTGCGGGTTTTTTTTGCCACAATTTTGTCATAATTGTGGCAAGAAAATTCCCAAAACCTGCTTGTGTGAATATACCCTCATATATCTAACGCCAACCAAATTCTACTTGTTGACTTTGTTGTAGACAATGTTATACTGCAGATGGTTGCATTTTGAGCTGAGATTCAATAAACCTCCAGGGATATGTACACAGCGCTCTTTGTGTAAAATCTTAGGTCAACACTCTTCTCCTGCAGTCACGCTCCTGAGATCAGCACTTTATACGGGACTAAATTATAACACACCCTACATTAGGAAATGAGAGCACCTGTCCTATGCTCTGTTACACACGCTTTATTTGTATGTTCTAAGAAAACCTTTTTAATAACTTGTAAACTCAGGATGAGTATTTCTGCAATGCCAACTCAGAATAATCACAAGTGGTTGCATATATATTACATTTTGCAGAATAAATAACATAGCCCAGTCATTTAACTGTTTAAGTGAATCATTACAACGCAGAGGTCCATAAATACTTGATCTGTTGGAACCATATTAATATATGATGTCTATAGGATTATTTGGTGTACTAACATACTGAATACTAAGTCTGGCGTGGGTATTAGGAATGAACAGGTTGGCACCGGACCTAATTTTTTTATTTGTACAGCTGGACAAAATTGGTGCTCTGAATGGCAGAAAACAGTGTTTTGTCTGAGGTAATGAGTAAAAGGGTTGATCCATTAGTCATAAATCTGTCATCAGCTCTTGCCCGTCGTCTAAACTAATTTAACCACATACGTAGATGTAATATATTTTATTCTCAGAGACAGATGTTTAATTAGTTGTACATTTGACCAGGTACCACAGGTCTGACAGTAAAGGTCCATGCACATGGGACCAGTATTTATGGGTCTGTATTCGATGAGCCGCCATATTGTGTCTTAATGAGGCAGCGTATTCCGCTCTAGAGGCAACACTCCTAGTGGAGAAAAATTCTGTAATACAGAACACGTTGCCCAAAAAAAAAATCACCACAGATTTAAGAGACCTATCTAGAGCCTGCAACTGTTAATGTATCAAAATGGTAACACCGTACTAACCATATGCAACTATATATTTGGGATATGAGTGAGTAAATGTATAACATAAAGAATGGAAGGTGACAGTTTCTCTTTACACATTTTCCTTAAGGACGGATCATTTTTACAGTGTTACATTTATTTTCCATGTGTTCCTCATAATAGTGAATGAAACAATTATTGAGTAATAATGAACAAAACATTGCAATGTATACATTTATGCATATATATTCTGAGACTATTAGCATGCTGTGGTTTATGGTTTTGTATGTGCACAGCTTATACCATGTTGCGGGTAAAGTGTCACTAGCGTGTCAGAAAATAAACAGCTATATGTATGTATTTTTCACTTTAAGGTTCCTTTCAGTATTAATATAGAAGGACTCAATATTCACTATGCACCGGGCTAGCCGTAGGGGTGTATGATATGTGAATTGCACAGGATCTGCGACAACCAGGAATCGATTTATTTATCTGAACGTTGTATTATTTAGATATGGTATAGCACTACATTACTTTATGTATCAAGCTGTTATTTGGTCACCATACATTGGTATTATTTGAGCCCTGTATGGTGATATATACTTAGGCATTGTATGGCGCTGTTACTTAGTCACAGTATAGTATATTATTTTTGCAGAGTATGGTGGTCGTTACACTGTATAGTGTTGTTATGTAGGCAGCTGTGTGTTATTTGGCCAATGTACTGTTATTTCGGCACCGTATTGTATTGGTACACTGTATGATATGCTGTGTAAGGCCGGCACTGATGATGGACATTGGTTTTGGTGACGAGTGGTTAATTTTATAAAGGGGCAATATTGTGTGTGCTAGAATATTTTTATTGCTTAGTAAACTTTTTTAACTGGTATTTTTCACATTGGTAGCAGTAAAACAATACTGCATGTGTTTAGAGTTGCCTCATAACCCCACAATCATAGAAGCAAAACATGATGCATCACCATAGCAAATATTGAATCTTTTCTCCAGAGCTGCGAGCCCCTTGTAATAAGACGCATTCCCTCTAAGCAGAATGACTCCACTTGTTCTGATCTTGATGCCATTTTAGATTAAAGAGATTTCCTTAATGCGTTCTATTATTAAATTACACTTTTAAAAAATAAAGTACATAAGATATCTTGGCCTATACATCCACAAAATAAAACAAGAATTATCCATGAAGATTCTTCACTCCTCTGTCCCATAGTGTTATAAGTTGTCTTCACTTTTCTTCTCCAATCTTAAGGAAAACAGAAATTTAATTGTTAGAGGTCTATCTTACATGAATAATATTTCCAAATAATACAATACAGCAGTGCATGCAAGATAATGGTGGTTACACTAACAAAGACATACAGGTGCAGAAGAGCTGAGCTTGTCATCTGGCACAACTCACTGTCCTATTACAATATGTTATCTATGGTTGTCTGGAACTGAAGGAAAGTGAACACAGTAATTGTAACTCTGATGCACACAAGAAAGAGTTAAATTGCAATTTTATCTCTACTACATTTGTACTTGAAGTGTGAATACTTTATGTAGTGTTCCGTAATGTCATGTCATTCATTTCCGGGTAAACACAGTGGGGAAAATATATTAAAACTGGCATGTCAAACACCATTCTCAAGCTAATTTACTATGGTGAAAATGTGCCAAATAAATTAAGAGGTGCACACCTCTTAATATATTTGGCACATCTTTGGCTGTCCGTGCAAAATAAATGTAAATATACGCCTGATATGAGCAGATGTAGATTTGTGGCATAACTTATGCCAGTTTCTGGTGTAAATTTTGATAAATCTGTCATTCTAGTGAAGGCCCCGTCCTCTACTGCTAAACAATGCCTCTTTCTCGCCACCTTTGGAACGTAGCAAGAAAAGTAAAAAGTTTAAAATTTTAGTGCACCAACCAAAATGTGCGATTTTTTTTATGCCAGAAAACAGGTGTAAACCTGTTGATATGTACCCCCACAGTAGCTGTGTACTTTAGGTACTTAACTGTGTATTGGAATTGGAACCTATAAATTAAAAGTCAGTAAACTTTTATGTGACTTAAATTGGGTTTCCTAGTGAGGCCCGAATCATGACTGACATGACTGAATAAAGTATTTTTAATCCTACTTCACTGGTGCTTTTGTGTGTGAACTATAGCATATATACAGTGCAACATTTCAAAATACACAGTTTTGACTCCCCAAATACCTGCCGTAGATGTTATATGGGAGTATGCCGTTATTAAAAACACAATGGTCTAGCCATTTTACTGTATGCTTTAAAGATTAAATATCTCTGTGAGAATGGTGGTGCATCCCAGGATCCATTTCATTGGACTTTTCTATGAACTCTCAGCTATTAGCATGTATATTTGCATCTATATTGCCACTAGATGGTGCTAAGTGAACCACCTTACAACTTAATAAGCTTAGCGGCTCTGTCACCACATTATAAGTGCCCTATCTTCTACATAATGTGATTGGCGCTGTAATGTAGATCACAGCAGTGTTTTTTATTTAGAAAAACTATTATTATGAGTTATGACCTATTTTAGCTTTATGCTAATGACTTTCTTAATAGACAACTGGTCGTGTTTTACTTTTTCACCAATTTGGCGTTGTGGAGAGAAGTGTATGACGCTGACCAATCAGACCAATCAGCGTCATACACTTCTCTCCATTCATTTACACAGCACATAGTGATCTTACTAGATCACTATGTGCAGCCACATACACACACACTAAAGTTACTGAAGTGTCCTGAGAGTTAATAGACATCACTACCAGCCAGGACGTGATGTCTATTCACAATCCTGACACTTCTGTAACGTAATAGGAGCACAAAGATGGCGGACCTGGGGGCCTTCATTAGGCCCCCAAGCAGCCATAGCAACCATCGCCACCCCACGATTGCATTGCAGGGGGCGCGATGAGCTGTTAGAGGGGGTTGCCCCCTCTTTCTAATGATTTAAATGCTGCGGTCGCTATTGACTGCGGCATTTAACGAGTTAAATGAGCGGGATTCCGTTCCATACTTCCCCTACCCGACTTTGGCGTATGGATACGTCAAATGTCGGGAAGGGGTTAAAGTGTACCTAACCTTTCAGGTGACTTTTCAGAATAAGCTGTCATATGTGTGTACATGAGGAATAACACTATTTCTGACCATTATATGGCTCGTAGTCTGCAATTTTTTACCACCTCTGCAGGATCTATCCCTAATTTTCAGTTGCCTCTAATCTAGTGGTCGGTTATCATGTCTTCTATACACTGCACACTATATCACATATATGGAAAAAGCAGCATGGAGGAGATTGTACAGCAGTATTGAGCAGTGTAGCTGTGAATCCAGCACTGCGGTGAGAAATAACACTTCCTAGAAGCTGCTGCAGTGTCTGTGTCTTTCTCTGCCTCTCTCTCCTTCTCTGCTCCCTTTTCCCCCTCTCCAATCGACTTCTATGCGCAGCTGTAACCTAATGCCTCAGTGAGCTGAAAGTTCATCTCATGTTGAGGAGATGGAAAAATCTGTAAATTCAGAGTGCGTGAATAGTTAGGAGCGGGATGGGGGGACTGATAAGTAGAGAAAGAGGCATTTTTCTCTAATAAGATATTTTACAAAGTTTCTTATATTCGCTCATACTATTGATTAATGCAGTTATTGAAAAGTTAGTGACCATTTAAGGAGAACCTGCCACCTTTCAGTTCTTCACAATGCAAGAAACTGTAATTTACAGCATTTAAAACATGGCAAACAGCCCCTTCCCCACTCTAAACATGCCAACAAGGCTTTCAAACTAGATTTTGGCTATCCTGCATTATCTCCCTGTTTGTAAATGGCATGGCACTAGAACTTGAACAGAAAGTTTGCACTAAAAGCTAAATTTTTTGTACTGAAAAAACGGTACCCCAAAAAATACACACAGCAATGGCCGCAAAAAAATTAAAAAAGGCATGGCCTACGGAATGCAGTGAGGCAAAGAAGAAAAAATACAATCTGAAAGCAAAAATTAGCTGCTTCTTTAAGGAGTTAAAGAAAAAACAATATTATGAGTATTAGGCCACTGTAAGACCTCACACACACAATCGTAAGGGTTTTTTCTGTCCCCAAATATGGATCCGACGGCTACGGATACACATCCGTAGCTGTCTGCAATTGCGGAAGCGCCATAGACTTCTATGGGCGAGTCCGTGCTGCAATTGCGGACAAGACTGGGACACGTTCTATATTTTGTGGATCATTTCTACGGCACAGACACACATTCATAAATATACCGAAAAGTGTCTGCGGCCAATAAAAATAAATGTGTTCCGCAATTTCATCCGTAATTACGTATCCCGAATTATGGATGAAAACTACAGTTGTGTGAATGGGGCCTTAGTAAGATTGGAAAGTTAAAGGTGAGAGGTTTTCCCATATATTCAACCGTGGTGCCACTGGCTGACACTATTCGGTAATCCCTGCTCATACATTTGCTTTATTGTGTTTTTTTAAGCCTTTACATCATTTACTAATTTTATTACCTGGACCCAAAGTTATTACTTCCTATTTAACATTAACCTAAAGTAATTTCACTCCCTCTTTCATGTTGTAGAAGGACCTGTTTACTAATCTGGACTCCACTACATTTATTTGGCATATCATATATCAAGTGATTCTGTCGGTTCTCTACAATCCAAGACATGTATGACTTTATTTGAGAAGAATCTTACTCCTGATCCAGAGAAGACAGTTCCGGCTCCATGGGCAAACATCCAGCTCTGATTGCAATAAAACAGAACAAGTGGCAAGGCATGTGATTTGCTTGGAATGTTATTTAGGGAAAGGAAGTTCATGCATTGTTTTCAATGGAAGCTAAACATTAACTTTGAGAGGAACAGATTTAACACAGAGAGGAAAACTATTATTTTTGCGCTTACTCAAAAACACAAAGATGGTCAACAATATATTACACAACATTTACACTGAGAAAATATGCAAAGATGAGCATGTAAATGAGGTAGGAAATGGCTAGGTCAGGGGTGGACAAAGACAGCACAGGGCCCCTGTACAAGAACAGTATATGGGCACCTTACTCTCCAATAGTTCATCACAGAGCACCCCGCTTCTGTCTCTCTAATGGTTCACTACTTACTGTGAGCCATGAAATTCTTTAGCTCAGTCCCTTACATGCAATCTAACAGACAGCAGGAAGATGCTAGTGGCTTTTAGGTCTTGTTCACACAACTCTTTTTGCAAGCTGATTCAGATGCTTTTTTTAGCGTTGGAATCAGCATGGAAAATGCCTCTATTTTGCCCCCCCCCCATTGTTTTCAACGTTGCTGACCTATCTAGGCGCCGAACTTGTCCGAAAATTCCCGTTGAAATAAATAGGATACGGGAAAAAACACACTGAATTCCTTGAGCGCTGTTTTGTGCCCTGAAAGGCACCAAAACCAGTACACTGATTTTACTGTTCAAAGTCAAAACTTTCAGTGGGTTGTTTTATAAAAAAGCGTAGTAAAAAACCGTGCCAAAATCCGGTTCCATTTTAAAACCAACATTCAAAATCACCCTGGAAAAAATGCTGATTACGGAGGCAGATTTAGCGGCTGATTTTTCAGCCTCAAGTTAATAGTATGTGAACATATCCTTAGGGTGGCAGTGGGCTCCCTTGCAGGCTATGTCCGCCCCTTGTCTAGCCATACTGCAGTCATAGAAATGTACAGTGATGAGATACACTGGAACGAGGCCTTGAGAAAGCGTCTGGAGGACACAAAATGGTCGTAGGCCGACTGTCATGCGCTAGTCTCCTGCTCTTAACCTGCCTCCACACTAAATAAAAAGCTGCGTTTGAAAATATGGAAGGGTGAGTGTTGTGCATCTTTCTATTTCGTTTTATTATATGCTTGGATCTGACTTGACATAAGCACAGAGCACCAATGAAAAGCAGCGGCTATATGACCACAGATCCCAGCAGCATAGTGTTCCACAGTGTATTGCCATAGTGCGAGGTAGTGCCAACCGCTTACCCTCTTACGTGTTTAGCTTAGCTACAGTGTCTACGTGGAGTCTGAGAAAGTCTGAAATCCACCTCCTGCCTCATCATTGGTTCAGGCTGCTCCTCTCTCCCTCCCCACCGCAGCTCTGCCTCCTCAGATTCTCCTCCTCACAAGTCTATAAGAAGATCACCATAAAGTAAGGAGCCTAGAGAGTAACCCTAATATGAATACCTGGCTGTATCAGCAATAGTTGGGATCAAATGCTTATTGGATATCAGTCTTTAACATATCACTGCAGATGAATGTTACCCCACTCTTAACCAAATTGTATGAATTAAAGCAGTTCTGCAAAGGACTGCTCTTTTCATCTCCTACCACAACATCTCTTTTGGGTTCAAGTCTGGGCTTTGAATAGGCCAGTCTTAATCTTTAGATGCCATTTAGGTGTAGCCTTTTCCGTTTTGGGATCATTGTGTGCTACTCAAATTATGCTTCATCTTCAGTGTACGGTCAGTTATACATACTTATGCTATCACAGAATATAATGTATGATGCTCTGACTTATGAAATGCTATACTTGCTTTACACCAGATATAATGGGCTCTATGTAGTCAGAAAAGTTCTGCTTTTGACTCATAACCACATCATCCAGGTGTTTTTCTTCAAAAGTAAGAGCTACACTGATGCTACTTTTGGATAGCAGTGGTTTCTGCCTGACTCCTCTGTCATAAATCCTTTTATTGTCCAGTTTCATGAACACTTATCTCAGCTAAGATAGGTTTGCCGTTATACGTCTATTTGAGATATTTTGTGACTTCCTGGATGAGTTGTTTCTGAGTCATTGTGGCAGGCTGGCCATTCTTGCAGAGATTCATCACTATTACAATTTTCTCCATTGGGACATAATGACTCTGACTGTGGTCCGATGGAATCCCATAGCCTTAGAATTGGATTTGTAACTCTTTCTAGACTGATATATTTAACATCTTTCTTTTTATCTAATTTCCTAATCGTGGCTTCATATCGTATGTCTGTAGGAAATTTGCCGTGACTCTATAGTAGGGAGGGTAAAGTTTAAATCCAAAATAAATGTCACCTACTAATATGAAATTATTGGAGAGCTTTTGTCTTAAATTAAATAAGTTTAACACGTTATTATTTTAAAGGGGCAGTTACTTTTTCACATAGGTTATACAGGTGATGGAAAATGTATTAGTTAAATTTGGTAATAATTCAACAATTGTGTAACTTCTGTATTTCCACATTCATAACCATTGATAGTGAATAGTATGAAACAGATCATTTTAAATCTTTTTTTCACAGCTTTATATGAATATAATTTTCTATCACACAACATCTGGCATATACTTAGCATGTGTCTAAGCTGCCATGCAACATAATTAGTTTGGGTGTAAAATCTACATTTTATTAGTTAGTTTTAACATATGGAATATTGGGCACTAGTGTTTTATTCTCCTCCATATAGTCTTTCACTGGTAAGTTTTTGCAACGAAAAAGAAATTGATGGTTACTGGACTGTCTTCTACTTATCAATCTACCTAAGCAGACTTCATCGGCTTCCAAAGTACAACACATATAAGAAATATAATAATATATCTGGCGTTAACTGAGATAACTAATGATCTAGAGAAGTGCTCAGAGCCTAAAAATAACCCTTTTCACCTATTAAGAAACAGGTCTATGTTTTATTTTACTATTGCAGTAACATGTAACTATAAAAAACATACTACTTACCATCAATTAACTAACAAAAGGAAACTGTTGCAATAAATTGTGTGGGACATTTAGGAAGACATGCTTAAAGGTTTGCCCTACGCTATTACATTATTACACCGCGTTCCAAATTATTATGCAAATGTTATTTTTCGCTGATTTTTCTAAATAGTCGATGCAAATGACAGTCAGTATAATCTTCAAGCCATCAACCGTTGGAGTATAATGTGAATTTTATTGAACAAATCTCCTAATAACAGTTTTTTTTTAGAAGTAAAAAACTCAAAATGCACGGTTTCAAATGATTATGCACAAGACAGATCAAAACATTTTAAAGGTTGTAAAGAGAACTAAAATAGTAATTTGTTGAATTTGCAGCATCAGGAGGTCATATTTACAGAGATCAAAAGCTCTTTCAATCAAAAAAAACTTAGCAGGCCAAGTTACATGTTAACATAGGACCCCTTCTTTGATATCACCTTCACAATTCTTGCATCCATTGAATTTGTGAGTATTTGGACAGTTTCTGCTTGAATATCTTTGCAGGATGTCAGAATAGCCTCCCAGAGCTTCTGTTTTGATGTGAACTGCCTCCCACCCTCATAGATATTTTGCTTGAGGATGCTCCAAAAGTTCTCAATAGGGTTGAGGTCAGGGGAACATGGGGGCCACACCATGAGTTTCTCTCCTTTTATGCCCATAGCAGCCAATGACACAGAGGTATTCTTTGCAGCATGAGATGGTGCATTGTCATGCATGAAGATAATTTTGCTACGGAAGAAACGGTTCTTCTTTTTGTACCAGAGAAGAAAGTGGTCAGTCATAAACTCTACGTACTTTGCAGAGTTCATTTTCACACCGTCAGGGACCCTAAAGGGGCCTACCAGCTCTCTCCCCATGATTCCAGCCCAAAACATGACTCCGCCACCTCCTTGCTGACGTCGCAGCCTTGTTGGGACATGGTGGCCATTCACCAACCATCCACTACTCCATCCATCTGGACCATCCAGCGTTGCACGGCACTCATCAGTAAAAAACACGGTTTGAAAATTAGTCTTCATGTATTTCTGAGCCCACTGCAACCGTTTCTGCTTGTGAGCATTGTTTAGGGGTGGCCGAATAATAGCTTTATGCACACTTACACCTCTGGAGGATCCTACACCTTGAGGTTCGCGGGACTCCAGAGGCACCAGCGGCTTCAAATACCTGTTTGCTGCTTTGCAATGGCATTTTAGCAGCTGCTCTCCTAATCCTATTAATTTGTCTGGCAGAAACCTTCCTCATTATGCCTTTATCTGAACGAACCCGTCTGTGCTCTGAATCAGCCACAAATCTTTTCACAGTACGATGATCACGCTTAAATTTTCTTGAAATATCCAATGTTTTCATACCTTGTCCAAGGTATTGCACTATTTCACGCTTTTCGGCAGCAGAGAGATCCTTTTTCTTTCCCACATTGCTTGAAACCTGTGGCCTGCTTAATAATGTGGAACGTCCTTCTTAAGTAGTTTTCCTATGATTGCACACCTGGCAAACTAATTATTACAGGTGTCTGAGATTGATTACAATGATCCAAAGAGCCCTAAGACACAATATCATCCATGAGTTTAATTGAAAAACTAATAATTAAATGTTTATGACATTTAAATCCAATGTGCATAATAATTTGAAACATGGTGTAGTTATGCTGTTACTTGTTTAAGACACATGAAGTATAATGTTTCCAATGATGTTAATTATTATAAATAAGACACAATGATTATAAATAAGACACAAAGCCTAGAATATATGGTCTGTGTAATAGATTAATGATCGATAATGATACATTATTAACAATGAAATGCCTAATAGTAATATAATCACTATGCTCAATAAAAAATGGTTTGACTGGTTACACTTACATCTATGTCAGATAAGAATGACTAGTATTAGTGGGCTCTTGTAATATCCGTGGCTGCGGGCCGTCAGCTCCAATTTCCTCCTGACAGCCGCAGCCACGAGTCGGCAAGCGCTGGCCCCAGGCTACTCCTCAGGAGACGCCAGCGCTCGCGTCCACTCACCTCAGCCAGATCCCTTAGGGTGCGCGCGCATGCTCATGCCCACTCTTAACGGGGCAGCGCGTGCACCAGATTTCTGATGAGCTTGAACCCGTGAGTACCCTGGACTATAAGAGGGCTCCAGTCCCCTGCTTCTATGCATGAGCGTTGTTCATGTTTCCTAAGTTTGCTTTGTGATGGCCTCCTAGTGTTTTCCTTTTCCTGTTCCCTGCGTTCCATAGCATCCTGGTCGAGCACTGTGCAGTGCCAAAGTCGTGTCGTGCTGTATCCCACGGCTGACCTGCTTCACCTCGCCTGACGTCTACCTGCTGCCTAGTCCCAGCCGAGCCTGCCTTGCTGTTGTCCGAGTTGCCACGGGTACCTATACGAACTATAGACATTGACCTGCGCCCTGTTGGCCAGCTACCTTACCGCCAAGGCGGTACGGCCCAGTGGGTCCACAGACCCTTCGTGACAGTACGCTCAGGCCATGGACCCCACTGGTCGATTCAAGACTATGACGACGTCTCAAGAAATGCAGGCGGATATGCTAGACCTCCGGTCTCGACAGGACCAACTCCTCCAGGCGTTGAACATTCTTGCACGTCGGCAGGAGGCACAAGCTGTCGTTCCTCCTACTACACCTCCTGGCAGTGTTGATCCTCAGACTAAACCTCTTGGCAGTGTTGACCCGCGTGTTTCTTTGCCACTTCCTGACCGCTATGATGGAGAAGCAAGTACCTGTCGTGGATTTCTGACTCATCTCTCTCCTCACTGGCAAGGCTCTTGCATCGGTGAACCCTACATGGGAGAGACAAGGACCAGAGACCTGTGACTTCCAAGCCTTCCTCTGGACTTTTCGTATGGTGTTTGAGGAGCCTGGTCGGGTCTCATCTGCAGCGGCTTCTTTGATTAACCTACACCAAGGAGACACCTCCGTGAGTGAGTACGCCATCCACTTCCACACCCTGGCGGGAGAACTGTTATGGAACAATGAGGCCCTGATGGCTGCATTATGGCATGGACTAGCTCCTAAAATTAAGGACGAACTTGCCGCTCGGGATCTGCCATCTACGCTGGATGACCTCATCCTTCTGGCTGCCCGGATTGATATACGGATCCGAGAACGCCTCCAAGAGGTTCGATGGGAGGGAGTCCTTCCCAGTCTGGCTCCTACCTTGCAGCAACCCCTGCTGTCCTCAGATGTCGATCCTCCTAAGGAGTCTGTGATAATGGACCAGTGTAAGTTATCCACACTGGCCATCTTGTGTGCCTGTGTCCCCAAAGATCCCAAAGCCTAGGGTTGCTAGGAGTGACAACCTTGGGTAAGAATGGACTTCCGTCTAAATTGTTCATACCTGTGACCATAGTGTCCGGTGAGAGAACGCATCAGGTCTCTGCGTATCTGGACTCTAAATCCGCTACTAATTTCATCCGTAGAGACCTGGTGGACCTTCTTCAAATACCCACCACCCCTCTGGAGAGCCCATTGACAGTTGCTTCAGTAAATGGACTACCTCTGCCGGATCCAGTTATAGCTGTGACCAAGCCGCTGAGGCTCCAAGTAGGGGCTCTTCACTCCGAACTTCTGTCGTTCTATGTCCTATCTAAAGCTGTTAACCCTGTGTTGCTGGGCCTGCCTTGGCTCCGACTGCATGCCCCAGTCCTGGACTGGAATTCTGGAGAGGTTCTCCAGTGGGGCCCTGAGTGTCAAAGCCGTTGCCTGGTGCAGAATCATTCGGTTCAGCCTTCTCTGCCTCGGTCATTGGCAGGATTGCAGAGTCATTATGCTACATTTTCGGACGTCTTTAGCAAGAGGGAGGCGGAGACATTGCCTCCACATCGGGTGTATGACTGCCCTATTGAACTGATTCCTGGTGCATCTCTTCCCCGTGGTAGGGTATATCCTCTCTTCTTGCCAGAGACTCTGTCCATGTCCACCCAAGAGAACTTGGAGAGGAGCTTCATACGAAAGTCTTCCTCCCCGGCAGGAGCTTGGTTATTCCTTGTCAAATAGAAAGATGGCTCTCTTCGTCCTTGTATTGACTACAGTGGTCTCAACCAGATCACAGTGAAGAATAAATATCCGTTGCCGCTGATCTCTGAACTATTTGATCGTATACGTGGTGCCAAGATTTTTTTTAAACTAGACCTGCGTGGGGCTTACAACCTAGTCTGGATTCACCAGGGTGATGAATGGAAGACTGCATTTAACACCGTGATGGACACTATGAGTATCTAGTAATGCCCTTCGGCCTGTGTGATGCTCTTGCGGTCTTCCAGAAGTTTGTTAATGACATTTTCCGTGACCTCCTCTATGTTTGTGTAGTAGTCTACCTTGATGACATCTTGATTTTTTCTCCAGACCTATGACGTATCAGAGACATGTCCATCAAGTTCTGCTACGGTTAAGGGAGAATTGTCTGTACGCCAAGTTGGAGAAGTGCGTGTTTGACAGAGATGCTCTTCCCTTCCTGGGCTACATCGTCTCGAATCGAGGTCTCGAGATGGATCCAGAGAATTTAAAGTCTGTCCTGGAATGGCCATGCCCTCAAAGCTTGAGGGCAATACAGCGCTTTTTGGGATTCGCCAAGTTTTACAGGCAATTTATTCCAAAATACTCCTCAGTGACATCTCCCATCTCTAACCTCACTAAGAAGGGTATGAACACCAAGGTGTGGACTCCCAAGGCATTCAATAGCCTAAAGAGTGCCTTCACGTCAGCCTCTATCCTCCATCATCCGGATGTCTCTTTGCAGTGCTCGTTGGAGGTGGACGCATCCTCTGTCGGTGCTGGTGCACTCCTGTTCCAGAGAGGTCCCAAGGGCAAGTCAAGGGTATGTGGATATTTCTCTAAGCTCTTCTCTTCTGCAGAACACAACTACTAGATTGGGGATCGGGAGTTACTGGCCATCAAATTGGCTCTGGAAGAGTGGAGACATCTACTAGAGGGCGCAGCTCATCCGATCCTAATTTTTACAGACCATAAGAATCTGACCTACCTCCAGACGCCCCAACGGCTGAACCCTCGTCAGGCCAGGTGGTCACTGTTCTTTACCAGGTTCCAGTTTGAGCTCCATTATCGCCCGGCCGACAAGAATGTGAGAGCCGATGCCTTGTCCAGGTCTTTCGAGACGGAAGACACCATGGAGATTCCACAGAACATTATTGATCCGTCTTGCATTGTCTCTGTCAATCCCCTGCAAGTTGGGGACATTCCTCCAGGGAGGACTTTTGTGCACCTGGCTGATCGTGGAAGAATCCTCCACTGGGGACACTCCTCTAGACTGGCAGGTCACGCAGGGGTCCGTAAGACCCGGGATCTGATTGCTCGTCATTTCTGGTGGCCCACGCTGCCCAAGGACATTATGGAATTAGTTTCTTCCTGTTCTGTATGTGCAGGTAACAAGGCCGCTCACTACAGACCAGCTGGTCTGCTCCAGCCATTGTTGTACCCCCTGAGGAAGCATCTAACGGCGAAACGCGCGTTGGGGTTCCCTGCGGTTGAGCCAACACGGACCTGTAAACTTTTTCTTCACACAATATGGGCAAGATTATATGCCTGACAGCTTATGACTGATACTGATTCTTCCCGTTGCCACCCCCCCCCCACCTTCATTAGATGTTTATTTAGAGGGGATTTTGGAGGCTATCAGGGTGCTTCAGTTTTTTTAACCCAATGTGGTTGAGATTTTTTTCACACAATAGTGATAAGTAGTCTGGGTGTTTTGTAGTCTATCCATTATTTCTGATTAGTCAGTACTCTCCCTGTTGTGCTCTTTCATACCGCAGTGGTTTTACTAGAGTCCTAAAAACCCCTCTGGGGTTTTTTAAATGTTTGTTAATGTATGTTATATTTGTATAATAAAACCATTATATTTTCATATGTACTTTGACTGTGAGCTCTAATTTTTCGGTATGGTTCTAATTGTTATGGAGCAGTCTATATGCTAATTATGGGGGGAAGTTGGTGTCTCACACTTTACCCAGCCCACAATTATAATACGCTTGGAGCCTATTTATTTACCATTGCCTGTGCCCAATGCTCCCTGGCAGCATATAGCTATGGACTTTATTACGGACCTGCCTCTCTCTGCTGGATGCAGTGCTGTCTGGGTGGTGGTGGACCGATTTTCGAAGATGGCCCACTTCGTTCCTTTGACCGGTCTTCCTTCTGCTCCTCAGCTGGCCAAGCTGTTCATCCAACACGTCTTCCGCCTGCACGGCTTGCCGCAGCATATTGTTTCTGATTGGGGGGTTCAGTTTACCTCGATGTTCTGGAGAGCCCTCTGCGGACTCCTCGGTGTGAAGTTGGACTTTTCCTCAGCCTACCATCTTCAGTTCAAGGGTCAGGTCGAGAGGATCAATCAGATCTTGGAGAACTACCTACGCCACTTCATCTCCAAGCAGCATGATGACTGGGTGCAGTTGCGCCCATAGGCTGAATTCTGCTACTATAATCACACCAGCGAGTCCACAAGGAATACACTGTTCTTCATTGTCTAAGGCCAACACCCAAGAATTCCTCTCCCGGTGCCTGATACTTCCGGGGTACCAGCGGCTGACTCCGCTTTTGGAGACTTCCTGCAGATCTGGCAGCAGACTCGATACTCCATCCTAATGGCAGTCGACCGCATGAAACGGAAGGCTGACACAAGGAGAAGAGAACCTCCTCAGTTTCTTCCTGGCACAAAGGTCTGGCTGTCTTCTAGGAATATCTGGGGTGCCGTTGTGCAAATTTGCTCCCAGGTTCCTCGGACCATTTGAGATCCTGCAGCAGATCAAACCTCTAGCCTACAAGCTTCGGCTGCCTCCTACCCTCAGGATCCCCAACTCCTTCCATGTCTCCCTCCTGAAACCGGTGGTTCTGAACTGCTATACCAAGACTCCTAGCCCTGCGGTTGCCTCCAACGGCCATTCGGACACCTTTGAGGTTAAGGAGATCTTGGGCACCAAGAAAGTGAGAGGAAAAACTTTTTATTTGGTGGATTGGAGGCGGTTTGGTCCTGAAGAGAGGTCCTGGGAGGCAGAGGAGAACCTCAATGCCCCTACTCTTCTGAAAAAGTTTCTCTCTCACTCTGGTCCCAAGAAGAGGGGGCGTAAGAGGGGGAATACTGTAATGTCTGTGGCTGCGGGCCGTCACCTCCAATCTCCTCCTGACCGCCGCAGCCACGAGTCGGCAAGCGATGGCCCCAGCCTCCTCCTCAGGAGACGCCAGCGCTCGCGTCCACTCGCCTCATCCGGATCACGTAGGGTGCGTGCCCACGCTCGTGACCGCTCTTAAATGGGCAGCACGCGCACCGGACTTCTGATGAACTTGAACCCGTGAGTACCCTGGACTATAAGAGGGCTCCAGTTCCCTGCTTCTATGCCTGAGCGTTGTTGATGTTTCCTAAGTTTGTCTATGTGATGGCCTCCTAGTGTTTTCCTGTTCCTGTTCCCTTCATTCCATACTATCCTGGTCGAGTACTATGCTGTACCAAAGTCGTGTCGTGCTGTATCCCACGTCTGACCTGCTTCACCTCGCCTGACGTCTACCTGCTGCCTAATCCCAGCTGAGCCTGCCTTGCTGCTGTCCGAGGTGCCACAGGTACCTGTACGAGCTATAGATATTGACCTGCGCCCTGTTGGCCAGATGCCTTACCGCCAAGGCGGTACGGCCCAGTGGTTCCATAGACCCTTTGTGACAGCTCTAGACCACCCAATGATGAATATGTGTTTACCATCATACTGTAATTAATGTATTTTACTACGGAGGTAACATTAAAAGGCTAGACTAGGGGTGAACAGCCTTACTGGTCTGAAGGCTACATCATTAGATTATTCCACTTCCTAAAGCCAAAATAAAACTTAAAGGAGTATTCTATTCCAATCTGAGACATTTATGGCATATTTACTAGAGCATCATTTCCCAAACTGTGGGTCATGACTCCCTGGGGGGTCATGTGAAGACCTCACGACCCACTCACCGATGGCCCTGGGCCCACTGTGGCATGTCCCGGTTTCAACTGTATCTGTGTCTTCAGGATGCAAATACAGTTGAATCCAATGCTAGAGCAGGGAGCTGACGGCTCCTTGCTCCAGCATTCACTATGTAATACTGACAGTGAGCAACTGTAGTGACGTCATTGCGCCTGTCTGTGCCGAGCCACAAACTGCACAGACCGTAGGGATCTCACAGAGGGATCGCATCCATTCATCGTTGGAGCGGGGATAGGTGAGTAAATATTTGAATATTTTTTATTAGGCACTATGGGGGCATTATACTTGGTAGGAGTACACTATGGGGCAGCTATGGGGACATTATACTGTGTGGGGGCAGCTATGGGGCATTATACGGTGTTGGCGCACTAAGGGGCAATTATACTGTGTGGAGGCAGCTATGAGGACATTATTCCCTGTGTGTGGGGGCAGCTTTAGGGGCATTATGCTGTGTGGGGGACACAAAGGGGGCATTAGACTGTGTGGGGGCTTCTATACGGGTATTATCCTATGGGGGCAGCTAGAGAAGCATTATACTGTGTGGGTGCCACTAAAAGGTCATTATACTGTGTGGGGGCCCACTGGAATGGTGCCCACTGAGATGTATTTCACCCCCCCTCCCCCAGTGCTAAACCCCTATCTACACCTCTGATGGCCACTGTTGGACCGTTCGGGTCACATGACCAACCCACAGCAGCCATAGTCAGACCTCAGCTACGCATGGCAGCAGGATACCTTGAGCCCGTCCCCTCTCCCGTTCACACAATTAAAATTGTTTTGGATGCTGCAGGGACTTATTTTTCGAAGTACCGGCGTCTAGTTATACATGATGGGGCTAAGTACGGTCGTGGGGGATCCCAAACAAAAGTCTCAGCCAAAAGTGGGTCCCGGCACTAGCGGGTGCTCACATATTTCCTCAAAGACCTACATCTAATGACAGAACTCTGTTTTATGCATCAGAAGGATGTGCCTGTCTTTTGTATCCTAATAGTTGGGAAATGCACAGAAAAACTTGTGCACCCCTAGGCTAAACCTTACAATCATTATTGTTGGTCAAGTAAGCAATAAATCACCCAAACTGCACTCCTGTCTCAAGGTAAAGGATAAATAAGTTCAGAAAATATCAGGTACTACAGGCCCTAGGCTATGTTCACATCTACGTCAGGGCTCCGTACCAACGGACCTTTCCGATGGAACGGAGCCCTGACTGACACAAACTGAAAACATAGGTTTCCGTTTCCATCACCATTGATTTCAATGGTGACGGATCCGGTGCCAATGGTTTCCATTTGTCTCTGTTGTGCAAGGGATCCGTCGTTTTGACGGGATGAATACCGTAGTCGACTACGGTATTCATCCCGTCAAAACGACGGAACCCTTGCACAACGGAGACAAACTAAAACCATTGGCACCGGATCCGTCACCATTGAAATAGTGATGGAAACGGAAACCTATGGTGTCAGTTTGTGTCAGTCAGGGCTCCGTTCCGACGGAAAGCTCAGATGGAACGTCGGAACGGAGCACTGACGCAGATGTGAACGAAGCTTAAGTTATACATACAATGATGTTGAAAAGTGTAGTTATACATGCATTGATTTTGAAAAGTGTAGTATACCACCATACAGGCTCATTACACATACCATTGCTGTGTGTATGAGCCCTAAGTTAGAGTAGATGAGAAAGTTAAAGGGAATGTCTTATGTATTTAATTTTAATTTCATTAAATCGATTTACATACAGTGAAGGAAATAAGTATTTGATCCCTTGCTGATTTTGTAAGTTTGCCCACTGTCAAAGTCATGAACAGTTTAGAATTTTTAGGCTAGGTTAATTTTACCAGTGAGAGATGGATTATATATATATAAAAAAAAAAAAAAAAAACGGAAAATCACATAGTCAAAATTCTATATATTTATTTGCATTGTGCACAGAGAAATAAGTATTTGATCCCCTACCAACCATTAAAAGTTCGGCCTCCTCCAGACCAGTTACACGCTCCAAATCAACTTGGTGCCTGCATTAAAGACAGCTGTTTTAAATGGTCACCAGTATAAAAGACTCCTGTCCACAGACTCAATTAATCAGTCTGACTCTTACCTCTACAACATGGGCAAGACCAAAGAGCTTTCTAAGGATGTCAGGGACAAGATCATAGACCTGCACAAGGCTGGAATGGGCTACAAAACCATAAGTAAGACTCTGGGTGAGAAGGAGACAACTGTTGGTGCAATAGTAAGAAAATGGAAGACATACAAAATGACTGTCAATCGACATCGATTTGGGGCTCCATGCAAAATCTCACCTCGTGGGGTATCCTTGATCGTGAGGAAGGTGAGAGCTCAGCCGAAAACTACACGGGGGGAACTTGTTAATGATCTCAAGGCAGCTGGGACCACAGTCACCAAGAAAACCATTGGTAACACATTACGCCGTAATGGATTAAAATCCTGCAGTGCCCGCAAGGTCCCCCTGCTCAAGAAGGCACATGTACAGGCCCGTCTGAAGCTTGCAAATGAACATCTGGATAATTCTGAGAGTGATTGGGAGAAGGTGCTGTGGTCAGATGAGACTAAAATTTAGCTCTTTGGCAATAACCCAACTCGCCGTGTTTGGAGGAAGAGAAATGCTGCCTATGACCCAAAGAACACAGTCCCCACTGTCAAGCATGGAGGTGGAAACATTATGTTTTGGGGGTGTTTCTCTGCTAAAGGGCACAGGACTACTTCACCGCATCAATGGGAGAATGGATGGAGCCATGTACCGTCAAATCCTGAGTGACAACCTCCTTCCCTCCACCAGGACATTAAAAATGGCTCGTGGCTGGGTCGTCCAGCACGACAATGACCCGAAACATACAGCCAAGGCAACAAAGGAGTGGCTCAAAAAGAAGCACATTAAGGTCATGGAGTGGCCTAGCCAGTCTCCAGACCTTAATCCCATCGAAAACTTATGGAGGGAGCTGAAGATTCGAGTTGCCAAGCGACAGCCTCAAAATCTTAATGATTTACAGATGATCTGCAAAGAGGAGTGGGCCAAAATTCCATCTAACGTGTGCAAACCTCATCATCAACTTCAAAAAACATCTGCCTGCTGTACTTGCCAACAAGGGTTTTGCCACCAAGTATTAAGTCTTGTTTGCCAAAGGGATCAATTACTTATTTCTCTGTGCACAATGCAAATAAATATATATAAATTTTGACAATGTGATTTTCTTTTTTTTTTTTAAATATAAGCTCTCTCTCACTGGTAAAATTAACCTAGCCTAAAAATTCTAGACTGTTCATGTCTTTGACAGTGGGCAAACTTACAAAATCAGCAAGGGATCAAATACTTATTTCCTTCACTGTATGTAGAAGGGAAATAATTTGTTTGTTCTTTTTTAAAAAAATATTGTAGTTTGTAAAACTTCCCTAGTGTCAGCTAGATTGTAGATGCACACTTGCTCTCAGTAAAGCAGCAGGGTTTGTGCTTTATGGCAGCTACAATGATTGGGAATTAATGGACACAAAGTGTAATTAGATAATACAGTCTCCAGAAACTAATGGAGTGCAGCCCCTCCCTCAGAGACCAGGTAGTAGTAGGGGAGCAGTATATAGACTCTGATCTGTGTGTAGCTTTAGCATCTTGCCTTATTTAGGCAAGCAGTAGAAAAGAGCTGTCATCGGTCATTAAATCCCCCAACCCTCTAATGATAATGAGATTGCTGTGCTAAACATACCCCAGTCTACCAGCAAAGTTGAAAGTGAGCTGCAGAAACAGGAAATGACCATATACTGTGTGTGCTCTAGTGACTAATGTGGAAACTGAAAAATTTCAAGATACATACAAAAAAAATCACCAAAAATGTTAAAATAATATGTTTAGAATTAAAATCTAATTTAAATAATATTACATTTTCTGATGGTACATTCCTTTTAAAATATTCCAGTATTTACAGATGATATATCTATTCGTATGTATATGTGGACTAGACATGTTCTGAAAATAAAGATTACTAACGCTAAGGAACTGTATGTTTTCCCCCAAATATATTAGTATCACTGTGGGCATATTTAACAATTTCCCTAATTTATGTCTGTATGGGTTTTTTTAGGCTGAAAACAAATTTGTAGCTCTAGGCTCATTCAATAAACTGAAGAGGTGTTTTTTACTTGCTGTTTATGGAATATCTCCCAGATGTAACCAGTTAACAAGTTCTACTCTATTTTTAACAGGAATGGTATAACAGATACGGTCATATTGGAGACATAATGAATGGGGTAAGTATAAGGAAAGTGCAATGAATATTATTCTTATGCTTTAAGGAAATCATTGCACAGAATAATGAAGCTATTGTTACTGGCACTGGTGATCATTCTTAGTTTCCTTTTTTACATACGTATAACACAATTGTGGAAAAAGAACGTACAGTACAGATCATGTGTACAGTGTCTGAATACAGACTATGTGGATTACTGACATTTAAATGACTTGGCGCAAGCAACAACAGGGTGGAAAAGGCACTAGTCATCCACTAGACAGGGAGTGTTACTGTACAATGTGTAAGTGGCTTCAGTTACATCTGCCAAATTAATTGCCAATGATAGTTAAGAGGTTAGTTACTGGCATGGAGAACTGTTATAAAAGCCAAAAAGGTTTCTCATGCGGTTGTGAATAAAGTTATTTTTTTTACCTTTTTCTTCAATATATATTTTTAAATACATAAGCTTTTTGGAGGAAAAATAAAATACAATAAGATATAAATGTATCAGTTTGTGATTGACGGTGAAGAGAGAAAGAGGAACAAGAGGATGCAAAATACTTGAAGTGGTAGTCACACAATTATAAGTTCACTTATAAAGATATATATTAAAGCATCTTCAGCCAGCATGCATGTTACTTGATTTATTGTGGCCTCCAATAGAGCATGAACAGGTACTATGTACAAGGGTGCAAAAATGTGCTTTATGTATCTTCATTATTGCCAATTGTGGTAAAAATGACCTTGATATGCTAATACTACCAATAAAAGGCACCTGGCTTAAGAATTATTTTATTAATTATTGAAATAATGAAGAGTGATTTAGTCTATAGATTGTGGGCAAATTGAGCAGTAACAAAGGAGCATCTGTCATCAAATTGATGTTTTTGTTGTTTTTGGATCAATCATTTTCGGGTGATATAATAAATATGTTTTGCATGATGTGAGGTTAACTTTCTTAAATAGTGATCCGCACAATTTTTTTTATCAAAAGAGCTACTGAATATTTATTCTTGCACCCACCCTTGTCTTACACGTTTAGTATACCTACATTAAAGACCAAAAACACTCAAAAGTGATGTTCATAAGACATCTTAAAAGATCGCATTGGTAGAGTCCATGGAGTTAGACCTCCATTTGGTGATCCATGCTTGCAGACAACACTGATTTAATCTTCTGACCGATATCTATGACATGGTAGAAAATATGCTGACAGTTGACTGGCCTGTATAACAGTTTTATATATACTTCTGAGCTACAGGTCCACCTATGAAAAATAGTGTAACGTGACCCTAAGAAAGGAAGATACATGATTGAATTGATACTACAATGAAAATATTATAATCTCATATTGATTGCAGATCATAGAATAGTGACAAATTCTCTTAAATGATCTGTTTACAAACTCAACATCAAGTTCTAGGCTTTCTATATGTGACAGTAATAACTAAACAGGTTTTTGCGCCTATGCATGCAATAAAATCCCAACCTTCACTGTATTCCAGCACTCATATGAAAATACAAACACATATTATATATTAAACAGCTAAGGCTTCTTTCACACTACCGTTAATATACGTTTACCTCTCTTCCGTCAGAGGAAGAGAGGATCGAAAGATTAAACGGAAAGCAACGGTTCCGTTACAATTACCATTGATTTCAATGGTAATTCTTTTGTTTCAGTTGCTTTCTGTTTGTCTCCATTCGCTAGGTTTCCGGTTTTTTTCACAGAAACAAAAGTTCTGCAGACTGCACTTTTGCTTCCGTAAAAAAAAACGGAAATCTAGTGAACTTAGACAAACGGAAAAAAACTGAAAAAAAAAAAGAATTACCATTGAAATCAATGGTAATTCTAACGGAACCGTTGCTTTCCGTTTAATCTTTCGATCCGCTCTTCCTCTGACGTAAGAGAGGTAAACATATATTAACGGTAGTGTGAACTTAGCCTTATTGTCATGTAGGCAAGTGGTTTCTTACTTTGCAGCTTCAGCTTCTTTCAATTCTTCATCCAGTCTGCATCAGTAATCATTTATTGAGGTTAAAAAAAATAAAAAAAGGAGAACAAAAGAAAAAAGGGAAAGAAGCAAGCATAACATAAGCAAAGCAAAGCCAGATTTCAGGGCAGTCATAAATATTTTTAAGGTTGCGCTATTCATTTGAAGTTCAGATTGTTCTGTGCTATAGGGAATGAAGATGAATAATCTAGGCGCTGTTACATCTAGTACAATTTCCACATGTATTGGCAGCTCCACTTAGTTCCCAGCTTATTTACAAAAAATGCCCCATCTCTTTAGGTATTTCTAAACTTCGACTGTTGGTTGTTCGTCTTCCATCCCTTATGAATCTGGTCCACAAGAAGCTACAGCAACAGTTGCACTGTGACCAAGATCACTGGAATTTAAGGGGTTCTATGATGAACTAGAATACATTTTTAATTTAAAAATAAATAAATCTAAAGGCCTGTTTTTGTATTGTATGTTTTGCGTTACACAGAAGCAGATCTCGGGGATCAATACCTGTAGCATGTGTATTATAGTTTATACATGCTGCCAAGATGATCATCCAAATAGAGAAGCTGCCTGCACAACATCTCTGTATAGACTTTCTATGTATGATACCATCAAAATAAATAAATAAATCAAGTTGAGTTCTCTTGAAGGCCAATACATTGATACAGAAGCAGAGCACTATAGGTAATCTCTCAAAAAGCATGAGTTTAAATATATCATAAAACCCTATTAATTTCAATTAAAACTCCTTTTACTATTCGTTCTATGAATTTTCTCTTAATACGTCAATACAATTCAGTATATTTATATAAACTAATGAAAATAAGAAGTAACTAATCCCATTAAGCCTTGTTCACATCAGCTCTGATCTGTTTCGACGGGTCTCCGGTGATTTTTAAGGCAATAATAGTGGAGTCTACTGCCCTAGTAGTCTTGTAATGAAACACACCTGAACCCTGATGGATCCACCAATAAAGTCAATGGGATCAGTTACAATTTATTAGGATCCATTTTGATCATGGCTCCATTAAAGGAACTCTGTTTCCTCTAAAAAATCCTCCTAAACCACAGTAATTAGTAAATAACTTAAAAGACGCTGATTCCAAATCTGCAATTTTTATCCTTCTACTCATTTGCCTCCCTCGCTGTAAGCCCACAAACTGTCCATGTGCCGCATGCTGATGGCCAGTCCTAGTATTCCTCTCCATTATATGGCAAAGTTTAGGAGTCTTCTTGATACATGAAGTGCATGGCCAGTTTGCGGGCTCACAGAAGGGGAATGCAAGTAAGTAGAAAGATAAAAAAATAAGCTTTGGAATCAGCGTCTTTTAAGAGATATACTAATTATTGTAGTTCAAGGGGTTTTCGGAGCTGACAAAGTCTCTTTGACAAGCTATGACACTAGTGTGAACAGTAGGTTACTTTTTGTACTGGCAAGAAAATAAATCCAGAATCCTGGTTAATATGGACAATCCCTCCAATTGTCTTTCACAGGAATTTCTATAGGTAAACCCGAATGTTCCAATGAGTGTGAGCGGATTTAGAGACCTAGTGGCATTACAAAAATATCATTTTAAAAAGTGAGAAATTACCGTTTAAAACTTTTCATTTCAGTAGCTTTGACCCAGTAATAGAATGAAGATGAGTTATGACGGTGACAGCACCTGACTATTCACTAAATACTGTATGTTGTAATATACTTGTTTTAACAAGTAGCATCTATTAAAAAATAAGGGAAAAGCAAATAAAGTGATGGAGCCAATCTAACAGTAGACAGTACTTAAAGTGTACAGTAGACCCTGCTTAAGTAACATTAATGTACTGTGCTATAACTGCATAAACAGCGACTCCACCATGTACTTATATTATCATAAACACTACTTTTTCAAGCAATCTGATACTCTGCAGATAATTCCCATATTTATATGCAGACTATCAGACCTAGGATGTTTTACAACACTCATAATAGGGGTTGCATATGCAAATATGTATTTTTCCTGGGAATAAACTTTATTTGCTTCATGGTGCTGCTTATGTGACAGCCTTTATCTGAAATGTGCAATAAAATCTTCAGTCCCCAAGCTTGGCTAAGCAGGACGAACCAAGCACAAAGCAGCAGGGAAAGAGAAAACATGCTAACCGCATAAAAAGCAACATATCGTGTTACCGTAAAGCAAGCTGCAGCCAAAAAGTAGAAGGTTACATTTTCCTACAGTTGTTTTAGTTATTATTATTGAAAGCAAACCTTAGTAATGGTACCTTGCAGTGCGATGCCTACTTACACATGCAGGTATAGATAGGCATTCTGACTGCAGAGAGCACAGGCCAAAAATGATGCACATTCTTGCACTGGTTAGTAGAAGTAAGGGCTGTTTGATGAATTTACCTCACATTCCTTGGAAAACACCTTGTTTCTTCATACCTTCCGAGAGAAAAGTGATTGAGTTGGGATATTAAGGAGAGGGGATTGAAGCTAGGGGGAGAGGGGGGGGGGGGAGGAATGTGCAGTGTGTAGTTTCATATACTCCGTACATAATACGTCTGTGGATTTCACAGTTTTAGAAAATACACCGTTTCAGAACTGTGACCGTTGTAAATCCAAATGGCCTTTAAAGGAACACTCCGGTCATAAATAAAAAAAAATCAGCCAGGGCGTTGTGTTTATATGTATGTGTTCCTTTTACATTGTATAGTATTTGTGCTTTATGTTGTTTGCTGTTACTACAGATTTTCTACATTGTAGCACCAAGTGGCTGCTATCTCAATGACAATATTTTTCAGGCCAGTAATTGAGTCAACTGTATGTTAAAAACCTCTCCTTACACATATATCAGTATGAAGGTGTACACAACTGTGCCCTTCCCAGGCTGGGAAAATGTGAAACCGACAGCTAGAAATGATGGGACATGGAACCTTATTGACAGAACAATGAGGGATTCATACATTTTAACATTATCCAAGCCCCATCATGAATGGTGTCCTATTAGCATCCTGCTGAAGGGTAGCCATCATTGTAATATTAGGAGTACATGAGTATATTTTCTATACTGACCCACCCAATTGGCTCAGGACAGCACTGCTCTATTGTAATGGCTAGCACAGGCTACAGCTGCAGCCTAGTAAGGCACACTAGGGAATCTATATAATAACACAATTCGGGTAAATTAAACCTTGGGGGCTTGTAGATCTCCGTAACTGACCAAAAGCTGAATTTTTCGTTTTGACTGGAGGGAACCTTTAACCCATTGACAGTTACCCATCATTAAAGTCTACCTCGACTCGCAAAAAGCCTTTCCTGTAATGTTATAACAATAAATAACATGTTGCTATGCATTTTCCTCTAAAGTCCTCAATTTCGTATGTTCTCATGTTTTCTTCTCCCCATCTGTCATTGACTTCTCTACATTCTATACATGTAAAATAAAATTCATGTGGTCACTAGTAGCCATTTAATGCAGCACACTGGTCCCACCCATGATACAGGAGGTTGTCTGGTCAATGATTAAGTTGGGAGGACAGGTTATGTAGGAAGGGCAAATAAGAGTTAGATGAAATAACACAAAGCTGTCCTGTGGCATAGTTATTTGCATCAGTGGCCAATTTTAATTGTCCAAGTGAAGTTAAAGGGTTGTATAAGGAAAGCGGCATCTGTTTGTTTTCCAGACACAGCACCAGTCTTTTTCATAGGCTGCTTCTGGTATTGCAATTGTGCCTCATTCACTTGGAGTAGTAAAATCAGACACAGCCCAGAGTCAGGAGTTGCACTGTTTCTGGAAAAAACATACCGAAAATTCCTACGTTGCCAAAATCAGCCCATCGTGAACCATAAAAAAGTGATTTTATTCCTCCTGGCACTGTATACAAATGAGCACTGAAGAGTCCTTAGATTCCAGGAAGTGTCCTGCATTCCTAACTGAAACCACATAGAATGCAGGACACTTCCTGGATTGCAGGACACTTCTGTGCTCATTTGCATAAGGTGTGCAGAGGATTAGAAGCACTTTTTTCTGGTTCATGATGGACTGACTTGGGCAACATAGGGCAACATTGAAAGACAATCATCCTTGCCTATATAGCACTATTAGCAGTTTTTGTGATGCAAGAGAATTTAACTCTTCTGTGCTTGGTTTCCCAGCAGAGTGGGGCAACTCGTGATCAGCTTATCTACATGGGAACCTGACAAAACAGGATTGTCCAAAGCAGACAACCCCTTTAAGCATTGTAGTGTAAAAATTATATTTCCTTCATTTGTAGATGAACTTCAGGCAAAAGCCATTCTAGGAACAACTGTATTTCAATAAAATGTACAGGCAATGGTGTGGGCAACCATATTGGCTGCCTATAAGGGTTCTCAGTTGGCTTCCATCACATAGTAGTAAATGAGGAAGGAGATCTCCTAGTCCGATGGATACTTTTTCAGCAGAAGATGAACTCATAATGTAATTTTATATTATTAATATGCACCTTTTTTTAAATTATATATTGTTTAGAAAGAATGCATTAATTTAGTCCTGTTATAACTAGTATAAAAAATTCTGAAAAATGTAAGCCAAATCTGCACTGTACTTGGAATAAGTTCTAAGTTTATGTATTCTAAGGCCTCCTGCACACGGCTGTAGCTGTGTGCACGGTCCGTGATTACGGCAAGGATGGGCCGCGGAGTGTCATCTTCCGGCTGTCTGCAATCACGGACCGTGCACACACAAGATGTGCATTCATTTCAATGAGCCTGGACCACAAATGCGGATCGTATAATGACGTGCCCTAATTATTTTGCAGTATGGGCTCCGGGCAACGCACGGACCATGAAAACCACGGTCGTGTGCATTGGCCCATAGGATAGCATGTGTTCTATACTATCCGGAATTGTGGTTCCGCAAGTGCGGATAGTATACGGCAGCAAAACTACAGTCGTGACGCCTAACATGACAAAATGCATCAACATTTCAAAGAGGCAACTTTATCAAAGTTTTAGCTCAGTTAATTTATTGAATGTTTACTCACATAACACTTTATTATGACATGCCTCTTTGACCTACCTACTGTTCCTATGTACAGTCTGACAGACTGAGCGTTACTACAGTGACATTATTCAATGTGAAAAACCATTAAGTAAACTGAATATCTTTTTCCACACATCACAGTGCACATGTATCTTAAGAAACCTGCTTGTGTGGGAAAATGTATATTTCTGAGTATTCAGAATATTGCACACACGTATACGTATATATATATATATATATATATATATATATATATATATATATATATATATATAAAATGTGCGTGTGTGCAGCAGATGACCTGGCTCCCCAAACCATCACTGACTGTGGAAACTTCATACTGGACCGCAAGCCACTTGGATTGAGTGCCTCTCCACTCTTCCTCCAGACTCTGGGACATTGATTTCCAAATGAAATGCAAAATTTACTTTCACTGAAAACAGGACTCTGGACCCTGAGCAACAGTGTTGCTCCACTGTGTTATATCAAGTCCAGAGTCAATGCAGCCGTCTAGCAGGAGATTTTAGAGCACTTCATGCTTCCCTCTGCTGACAAGCTTCATGGAGATGCTGATTTCATTTTCCAGCAGGACTTGCCACCTGCCCACACTGCCAAAATTACCAATACCTGGTTTAACAACCACAGGATCACTGCGCTTGATTGGCCAGCAAACTCGCCTGACCTAAACCCCATAGAGAATCTATGGGGTATTATCAAGAGGAAGATGAGACACCAGACCCAACAATACAGACGAGCTGAAGGCCGATCAAAGCAACCTGGGCTTCCATAACACCCCAGCAGTGCCACAGGCTGATCGCCTCCATGCCACGCCGCATTGATGCAGTAATTCATGCAAAAGGAGCCCCGACCAAGTGTTGAGGGCATATACTGGACATGCTTTTCAGTAGGCCAACATTTCAGTATTAAAAATCATTTTTGAAATTGGGCTTATATAATACTCTTGTTTTCTGAGACACTAAATTTTGGGTTTTCATTAACTGTTAGCCATAATCTTTAACATTAAAAGAAAAAAATGCTGGAGATAGATCACTCTGTGTGTAATGAATCCATATAAATTACTCATGATCAGCTGTTGCCACTTTAAGCTAATTTTGATAAAGAAAATAATTATGCTTAATAACGTTACTCTGCATATTGACCTTAAAACTAAACTTAGTTATAAATTTAGCCATGAATTACGTAACTGTAATGTCATCAGATAATTTTACCAATTGAATGGTTAAATAGTAGACGTAATTGAGAACTATCCAAGAATTGAGTATTTTGGACTGTAAATCATTTGGTGCAGTTAATAAAACTATGTAACTTGTTTCCATTCGTAGCAATATGAAGCGGAATTAGAGGAAAACTACTTATGATTCTGAATTAAATTATTTATTCTTCTCTATACATGTTTAGTGCTAGGTCCAGAATTCTGCTGGTTCCTGTAATAAGAGAGCAGTACACAGTCGGAGCTCAGATGAGACAATATGGGGCTACACACAAATAGGGCCTTAACTTGGGGCTTGACCAATCTTGGTTTCCACCATTGTTTCGTTTTCATACCCATGGAATTGTCAGTGAGATCCATCGTTTAATATGTAAAGTATCTTGTGGTACATCTAGATTTAATAACAGCCATTTTACAGACACGAGGAGTCCAGTTCTTGTTAACTACATGTGCAAAAACATGGACCTCCTTTACCAATCCTGTCTAACGCAAAAAAAATAATTTTATTGTTCAAAGCAATCAATCACAGTGTAGTCTAAGAAACAAAAGCTACGCCCTGAATAGTTACTATGTAGGAGCAGGACAAGGGGGTAAATGGAGTAGGCGGTCGCCAAGATCGATATTGATAGGCGCACAATTTATGGATTTTAAAAAGCTATTTTTTTTTAACCAATCAGTGTTTCTCTGACTAAACAAGAACGCTAGGGATTGGTGGGGAAAGGCACAACATAGAACAATTAAAAAAACGATTGTCCATCCAGCTATCATTGTGGAACCACCGCCTAAGTTACCAACAAAGCATTTCCCACCCCTGGGAAACAAGAATAGCTTCTCTGTTAGCTTTAATAATTTTTCAACAATATTTTTTTTTATTTAGTAAGGCCCCATGCACACGACCATAAAAAACCTCCGTAACTGCTGACTGCAATACGGTCCGCAATTATGAACCCGTTCAGTTCTATTGGCCGCGGACACCTTTCCATATCGCTACGGAAGGGTGTCCGTGCCGTAGAACTGTGCCCGGAATTATGGAACATGTCCTATTTTACGTCCTACTTTGTATGGGAGCATGGCCCGAAAATCAGGGCAGCCGGCCGTGCCCACAATCGCGGGCAGTGATTACGGGCACTCGCGTGTGCATGAGGCTTTATACCGATTTTAGTTGAGACTGAGATATAACTGGAAAAAAGCTTCTTTATTAAATATCTGTTTTGACACAATGACTTACTGGATAATACTTTCTGGAATCTGCACATATTCCATTGGAATCAACTCTTTGAGCTCAGCTAGACTGGAGACGTACTTTATCTTGCTGCTGAACTTGGTGCTGAGAGAAAAATATATTTGTTTAATATAAGTTACACATTCCTAATAGAGTTATCATTTTCAGCGTGAGGATAAGCTATTAAAATCCCAGCACATGACCTGATCTATATACAGTATAACCCTCCATGACAATACAAAAACATTATATGTTCGGTACGTACGCTATTTTACAGGACTTTGTATACTACTTTACATAATCCCAAGGTTATATTTTTCATTCAGCACATCCACCTTACTATAGATCACAATGCACAATATGTCACAATGCAGTATGAGGTGACTCCGATAAGTGTATCACAACCTCTCCCGACTAACAGACCAGGGGGTTAGAAAAGCGGCACCTAGTACTCTAAAGAAAGATGGTGCTCAACTAGGCAGTTACTCAGAGCTCACAAAATAGACCTGCCAAGGCTATGAGTTTGAATTCAGAACTGACTCCAAATATTATAATCATAAAAAAATACTTTTAAAAAATCAATGGGGAGTTGCTATTTAAAGGGGTTGTCTCATGAGGACGACCCCTGTTCACATGCCCTATTAGAGCATATGAGTGTCATATAAGGGGGTCTCCCTCCCCTACAGTACATAAGCCATTGCAGAGAGCCGCTCCCATTCTGGCAGACTCAAGCCATCCATGTATTACATGGATAGCAAATTAATCGGAATAACTTCCGAGTAATACTACATTTCCCTTAAAGAGGCTCTGTCACCAGATTATCAAATCCCTATCTCCTATTGAATATGATCGGCGCTGCAATGTAGATAACAGCAACGTTTTTTTTTTGTTTTTTTTTAAACGATAATTTTTGCCCAAGTTATGAGCAATTTTATATTTATGCAAATGAGCTTTTCAATGGATAACTGGGCGTGTTTTCTCGTTTTACCAACTGGGCGTGTATTGTGTTTTTACCAACTGGGCGTGTATTGTGTTTTTACCAACAGGGCGTGTATTGTGTTTTTACCAACAGGGCGTTGTGAATAGAAGTGTATGACGCTGACGAATCAACATCATTCACTTCTCATCGTTCCCACCCAGCTTCTTTCACTGCAGAAATACAGAGTGATGTCACCCACAGGTCCTTCAACATTGTCGTCGGACAAAGAAGATACATCGGCTCCCGGCATCCAAAAGATTAATATGCTCGTCTCTAGGGAGTTTGCTATGCTTACCTGCACATGGTGATGCTGCTGCAAATTCAACTGTACGCCTGGAGCTGTGGCTTCTTCCCTCTTCCGATGCCAAGGTTGAAGGACCTGTGGGTGACGTCACGCTGTGTGTCTGCAGTGAAAGAAGCTGGCTGGGAATGATGACGTCACCCACAGGTCCTTCAATCTTGGTGTCGGAAGAGAGAAGACACATCAGCTCCAGGCGTCAGAGGGTACAGTGCAGGGTATGTGCAGGTAAGCATAGCAAACTCTAGAGACGAGCATATTAACCTTTTGGACGCAGGGAGCCCATGTATCTTCTTTGTCCGACGACAATGTTGAAGGACCTGTGGGTGATATCACGCCGTATTTCTGCAGTGAAAGAAGCTGGGTGGGAACGATGAGAAGTGTATGATGCTGATTCGTCAGCGTCATACACTTCTATTCGCAATGCCCAGTTGGTAAAAACACAATACACGCCCAGTTGGTAAAACGAGAAAACACGCCCAGTTGTCCATTGAAAAGCTCATTTGCATAAAGATAGAATTGCTCATAACTTGGGCAAAAATGATAGTTTAAAAAAAAAACAAAAAAAAAAACTTTGCTGTTATCTACCTTGCAGCGCCGATCACATTCAATAGGAGATAGGGATTTGATAATCTGGCAGTGGCTTCCTCTGGCAAAATCAGCTGTTTGCCAGTGGTGCCAGGACCTGGATATGCTGCGATGTGAAAGCGGTTGTCTCTGATGAGATAGATAGATAGATAGATAGATAGATAGATAGATGGATAGATAGGGACCTGTGAGCGTTGTTGCTTGTATTCTGCTAATGACTCATGCAAAGCAGACACTTTATTTCTCCATAGTCCTTTTGGTTTGCTATAGCGATATGTTGTTAAACGAATGCATGTATAAAACATGTCTTGAAAAACTGGAACACAAAGTATTCTATGGCGTTCTCATGACATACATTTATAGCATTATCTACTGGATGCCAGAAATGTGCCCTCACTATATCTTTGTATCTCCCATAGAGTGACCGGGCTTAAATGGCCACTTTATTTCCAGGAATGGGGATCGGGAACAGCTGCTCATGAGATTAGTGGTGGTATCAAATAAAAGGATATCATAAGAATTCAATGCAATAGGTTTTAATAACTATAACGTATTCATATTTACCTTATGAAAGGACGTGTTATGGCTAATATAGTTCTGATAAACCAAGACGGATGAACAATTATGAATGACTTCAGGTTCTTCCTTAGCCTGTGTTAAGGCATAAATTAGTTAATGCATGTTTGTCAGCCATCCAAGATTTACATAATATGTTACCAGAGAAACATTGTTGTCAAATAGTCCTAGCAGTTTATGCAACTGCTGTGTGACCTGGAGAAAAGGATCTAAGCAGCTTGAGATAGTAATACCTTGCACAGAATATATTGGGTTACATATATCAAAACTGGTGCAAAGTAGTTGCGCATGGCAACTAATCAGGTTCCTGTTTTCATTTTTCAAAGGGCCTCTGAAAAATGAGAGGTGAAATCAGATTGGTTGCCATGGGCAACTACTCCACCGTTCTTTTGCACCAATTCTAATATATCTTCTCCATTGTTAACAAAACAATATGAATGAAGACAAAAATAGTCTACTGTTCCTCACCGTCTATCTATCATTTGGTAACACTTCTTCATCCATCCGAGTCCAGGCATCTTTCTTCTTGGCGTGGCTCCATTTAAGTAGACAATCATATAATCCTCGGCTACCATGAGTTCCAAAGTACTTATTACATATCTAGAATAAAAGAGGAATAAACAGTAAAGTTCTATATTTTAATATATATCATAGAGTTGCATCTTCACCTGCAAAAAGGTTTTGTTTCATGATCTGATAAACTTAGGGCTGAGTGTTCGGAAGTTACAGCCAGCCAAACAATCCCTTATTGACGGGCCAAATTAAGAGCCACACTTTTAGCGGCCTTGTTCACATAGTGCAGATTTGATGCAGTTTTTGATGTGTTACTTTATGTCAAAACCAGGAATAAAAACACAGAGGTATACGCTCTTGCTTTATAGCTCTCTATACTATTGCCTTTGGCACAAAAAAGCCTCATAAAAAAAACTGTGCCAGACTTTGCTGTGTGACACTGGCATAAAGGTTTTATCAGGGACTGGAAATATTAGTGCACTGCACCAGAGCAGAGGTGATTACCTTATGTAATCACTTGACTGTGACATTACCATCATTAGGCTGAGGTGTCAGCACTGTTCAACGTTGCGTGTCCCGGAGGGTTGGAGCACAACAACGAATAGGAATGACAGAAAGAGGTGCGCGGAGGTGAACCTCTGCATGGATGGATCATCTGAGTGGAAGAATGGCGCATAGTGATCCATTCTGAACTGCAAGTAAAATTGGACGTCACATCCCAAACCTGGGACGGCAACCAGTGTCGACATAAACCATCAGAAAGCGTTCACTCGACATTGAGCTACGAGCCAGATGTCCAGCTACAGGTGTTCCATTGACCACACGCCACCGCTCTCAAAGGCTATCATGGTGCACAGCAAGATGGCAATGGAGGCTGGAATAGAGGTCTATCCTCTTCAGCGATTAGTCCTGCTTTTGTAATGACGGGGTAGGGAGACAGACAGGTGAGCCCTAATCTACCCGCCACTCAGTCCCTGCCTACTTGCAATGACCCGTCCTAGGCGACGGGGTACAACTGGGCGACGGTCCCTACGCTCAGTAAGTGCACGACAGACAAACAGACAAGGGTACACAGAAGCTAGGGAAACGGGGCAGCTGCCCACGGAGACACCGTGAGCAACGAGAGTAGTGAACGAGCCGAATCAAACCAGGAGTGCACGAGGTACAAAACGCTGAGCAGGAGAGTGGTCAGTAAGCCAAGGTCAATAACAAGCAGAGGATCAGTAGTTCAAGCAGCAGCAGCAGCAGAGCCAGGAAACAAGCAGAGCAGAATCACAGGCAAAGGAGGAACAGGAAAGGCAGGTATAAATAGACAGTGGGCGGGAGCTAGCTCCGTCTGGCCAGGCTGTGATAGGCTCTCCCACTCCTAAGCCTGCCATCCTGAGTGGTGGAAGTTGGAGTCAGTCTCACAGACATAGGAGCAGGTGCAGACTGATTACCCACGGGCGTCGACACAGAAGCTGTGTCTGGCAGATCCTTTACAGCTTTTGTCTCAGACGCAATGATAGCCGGAGATTTTTCTGGAGACCATGTGGGCAATGCCATGAAGAGGCCTTCACAAGGGAACGTCACACCTGTCCTACTCCCGGGATGATGGTGTGGGGTGGCATAATGTACGGTAGCCGAACTTCTCTAGTCTTCATTTCAGGTATACTAACATCTCGGCGTTACATTAATTTGGCCGTTGAACCAGTGGTACGGCCATTTCTCCAGTGTCCCAGAAGAAGTTTTTCAACAGGACAACGCCAGGCCGCATATTGCTTGTGCTACTGTGAGCAGTCTACGTGGCCTGCAGCGTCTCCAGACTTGTCTCACCATTGAGACAAGCAAAGGGAGCTGCCAGCCGTCAATCTTTATGATTTGCGTGTCCAAGTGCATTTAGTGTTGCATTGCATTAGTTATACAACCATTAATAACCTCATTGATAGCTGCCAAGGTGTGCATTTCTGCGAATGGCGCTCATACTCAATACTGAACAAATCCAGATGTTTGGAATATTTGGTTTCCATTTTTTTTATCATTTGCATATCATTAACATGTCTCTCGATCCTGTGATTTCCACAATTCCAAAAGTTTTCCTTCTTGGGGTTGCAATTTCAATGTTGAGGAGTGTATATTCTTCCAATACATGTGGCTCTGGCCCCTCATGTCATCTGAGTATGACATAATATAAAGGGCAGCTTTGTCTTTCTATGAATCATAACAAGGGGTTTTTCATAGTCTTTTTCCAGGTGAGTGAGCTATTCTAAATACGGCATTGTGAATTTTGTCTTATATTAGACCATAGTTATGCAGGTGTAAGGAGGGCTAGCCGTGATCTAGAGTCATATGGTTTTATGACTTGTACTAATGTTCACAGTGTAAAGCAGGGATCTCAAACTCGGCCGGGTAAGTAGGCCACATATAGAAAAAATGGGAAGTTGCCGCATTACTTTCAAATTTGATACAATACAAAATTATTGTTAATCAATTAGTTATTTGATCTACTATAACACTATATTACTATAATAATAATAATAATACTACATTACTATAATAATATCGCTAGGTTTAAAATTTGAGATATTTCTCCACATGCTTATTTCAACAATCCAGTTTTACAGTTTAAGTGTCGCTAAATGCAGTCCGACGGCTCAGTTAGCAGTGTTTGGCAGACACACATGTCAAGATTGGGCAGCCCCTTTTTAGATAGTGCCACAGTGCCCTCTGTGGATGTTGCCACAGTGCCCTCTGCGGATGCTGCCACAGTGCCCTCCGTGGATGCTGCCACAGTGCCCTCCGCGGATGCTGCCACAGTGCCCTCTGCGGATGCTGCCACAGTGCCCTCTGCAGATAATGCTACACACACCCCAAGTAGATAGCCCCATTGGGGCTCCCTCTAGGAATGGAGTCCCCAGCCAGAGCGTTGATGATGCTTTGGCTGGGGATTCCTCTACTGTTGGAGCGCCTGACGTCACTGTCCATACACAGTGACTTCAGGGGATCCTCCTGGACTGGAATGTGATATCAGGCACAACCCCAGAGCCGGTGTCCCGGAGCAGAGCACTAGTATAGGCTCTGCACTGGAACTCTGGGGAAGCCATTAACATCAGTGTCCATATAGCATAGTCGACTGATAAGATATTAATTTGATTATTTGTATTATTACAAATGTTCTGTACAAACTGAACTATTGATACATGGGTTCTATTGATGTTATGTAACAAGGGATCACACTGTCTTTAGTTTGTCAACTGTTTAGTCTTACTTCAGGATTAATCCAAAAAATATAATCAGAAAATATGTTTAGACATGTTGAGTCACTAAAGATTCTGATTCCAATGAGGCTGAGTTTGATGTAGGCGTATACTGTATTGATAAGCCAGACATATGGCAGTAGACTATGCTTTGGCTGTTTAATCTAGATAACTTTTTCTTAAAACTGTACTGAAGAGAACACCACAAGTAAAAAACAGAAACAAAAAATACCACCCATATATACCTTAACCCCTTAAGGACATGGCCAATTTTGGCCTTGAGGACAGAGCAATTTTTTTACATTTCCCTCTTTGCATCTCGACGCTCATAACTCTTTTATTTTTTGTACGATGTAGTTGTATGAGACTTTGTTTTTTGCGGGACGAGTTGTACTTTATTTAGGTATCATTTTTTGGTGCAAATACATTATCGTTTAATTTCTATAAATTTTAATTTTGGCGAAAATGCAGAAAAAAAGCAGTTCCGCTGAAGTTTTAATACTTTTTTTATACACCATACACCAATCATCATAAATAATGTTATACATTTGTTGTACAGGTTGTTACGGTCGTGGCGATGCCAAATATGTCTATATTATTTCATGTTTTGGGACTTATATTTTAAAAAGTTTATTTATTATAAAAAATGTGTGTTTGTGTATTTTTTTTACTTTTTATTTATTTACATTCATTTAACTTTTTTTTTTTAATCCCATAAAGGTATTTATCATTTTGATTTTTATTTTGTAACTGTAATGTACTGGCATAGATCTATATGCCAGTACATTAGCCTGTGTACTGATTGTACACAGGCAGTTGTTAGGCAGGGGCGTAGCTAGGGGGGGGGGGCAGGCGGGGCACGTGCTCCGTGCGCAGCTCAGAGGGGGGCACCAGCGCCACCTCCTTCACTATAATTGTACCTGTGTCGCAACGACACAGGTACAATTAGAAGCAATGAATGACCGGGCACGTTCCGTGCCCGGCCATTCAGCGCCTCTCCACGAATGAAGCGACTGGTACCTTTTGTACCAGTGACGCTTCCGTCGATGAAAGGCGCTGACTGACTGACAGGGAAAGTCATCCTGCCCAGCCAATCAGCGCCTTTCATAGACGCTGTGTTCAACCCCCTGGAGACCTGCGCAGAAGAGAGCAGGTCTCCATGGCTGCCGGACGGCGTGGGAGCGGGATTAAGGTGAGTTTGAATATTTTTTATTGTAATAGAAGTGTGTGGCTGTATCTGCGGGGGAGGGGGAGACTATATCTACAGGGGGGCTATATCTACAGGGGTGGGCTATATACAGGGGGACTATATCTACAGGGGGTGGGCTATATACAGGGGGACTATATCTACAGGGGGTGGGCTATATACAGGTGGATTATATCTACAGGGGGTGGGCTATATACAGGGGGACTATATCTACAGGGGGTGGGCTATATACAGGTGGACTATATCTACAGGGGGTGGGCTATATACAGGGGGACTATATCTACAGGGGGCTATATACAGGTGGACTATATCTACAGGGGGTGGGCTATCTATGGAGCACCAAATACAGGGGTGGGCTATAGCTACAGGGGGGGGGGGCTATATAGTATATAGCCCACCCCTGTAGATATAGCCCACCCCTGTAGATATAGCCCACCCCTGTATATAGTATCCCACAAATAGCTCCCCCTATAGTGCTCCACAGAAAGCCCACCCTTGTATATAGCCCCCTTGTACATATAGTCCACCCCTGTATATAGTGCTCCACAGATAGTCCTCCCCTGTATATACTATATACAAGGGTGGGCTATCTAGTGGAGCACTATATACAGGGGTGGACTATATGTACAAGGGGGGCTATCCAAAAAAGAGAACGTGAAGCAGCACTCAAATAAAGTGAATTTAATCATCCAACATGGAACCACAACGTTTCACCTCCTCTATGAAGGCATTTTCAAGTCTTGAAAATGCCTTCATAGAGGAGGTGAAACGTTGTGGTTCCATGTTGGATGAATAAATTCACTTTATTTGAGTGCTGCTTCACGTTCTCCTTTTTGGATATCTAACACATAAGGAGAGGTCACTCCTTTATTTTTGAAGCTTTGCACCAGCCTAGTCAGGCATTTGTTCACAGTGCTGCTCCAATCCTCTGCTTTTTTCTACAAGGGGGGCTATATGTAGGGGTGGGCTATCTGTGAAACACTATATACAGGGGTGGACTATATGTGGAGCACTATATAGAGTGGTGGGCTATATCTACAGGGGGGACTACATACATGGTTGGGCTATCTGTAGAGTACTATATACAGGGGTGGGCTATATCTACAGGGGGCTATATACAGGGGTGGGCTATCTGTAGAGCACTATAGGGGGAGTTATTTGTGGGACACTATACAGGGGTGGTCTGTATGGGGGCACTATCTACAGGGGCTCTATGGCAGGCACTATCTACAGGGGGCTCTATGGCAGGCACTATCTACAGGGGGCACAGTGTGTGTGTATGTGTAGGACACAGTGTATGGTGCTATTATAATTAGAGGTGAAGTGTATGGCGCTATTATATTTAGGGGCGTAGTGTGTGGTATAATGACAACTTTATATTTATTTATAGATGCAGAAATGTTGGAAAAGTGAGAAGCTGAAGACATCTGAGCAGCAAACTGCAGAAATGGTCTGTGACCGGGAGAAGCCACCATAGAGGTCTGGACCGGATGGAGAAAAAGGACTAGAATCTGAGACGTCACCGGTGAGTCACTTAATGTAAATGTTTATTCTGCCTCTAATCAGCACTGTAGTCACTGTATGATCTGCAGCGAGATGATGGGTGGTATGATTATGATAGGATTTATTTTTTGTGAAACGGCATCTCCCAGCACATCCTTATCATTGTTTGGGCCATGCTGGGAGCTGTAGTTTTACGCCGTACACACCTATACAGCGGGGGTTGGACTAAATTGAGCTGTATTTGTGCTGGTGTTGTATATATGTAGTAAGCTTGCTTCTGGGGCTGTATATATGTACTGAGCTTGGTTCTGGTGTTGTGTATAGAACCATATTGCTTGTAAAATGTACAAATGTTTTTATGCTCGCGTTACATAAAAAGAAATGACACGTCGATTGGTAGAGAAAACAAACACGGCGAGGGGGAAGGAGATGTCGGGAAAGAGGTTGGGGGGGGGGGGGGGGGCCAAACTGAATCTTTGCCCCGGGTGCTGAAGAACCTAACTACGCCTCTGTGTTAGGGCATACCTCAGAAATATGTTCAGACAGCCCTGGGGTCCTTCAATGGACCCTGGGCTGTCTGGCCATACGAGTTGTGGGCTTTGATCGCGTCACAGTTATTTTCTGTGACGCGATCAATGTGCAGTCCCCTCTCCTTGAACGCCGCGATCAGCTTTCATCGCGGCGTTCAAAGGGTTAACGGCGGAGAGAAGATGTTTCTCTTCTCTCCGCTGTCAGAGCAGGGCCGTGGCTGTGTATTACAGCCGTGCCCCGCTCTCGATCCCGCGCACAGACGGCTGTCACACAGGACGAGTATGCTCGTCCTAATGCGCAAAGTGCTCGCCGCTCAGGACAAGCATACTCGTCCTGTGTTGGCAACCAGTTAAAGGGAATGTGTCGCCAAATAATCATTTTTTTTAAGTAAGTTACTTATTTTTATTATATTTTTTTACGTTTTTTTGCTGTATTTTTTTTTCCTTCCACAAAGTGGAAAGTATTAAAAATTAAATAATTTTACATGTTTTCCTATGTTGGCCACCAGAGGGAGCACTTCCCAGAATTACAGCAAGGTGAATCAGGCAAAGAAGCCTGACCTACAGCTGCTGTAAATGTGGCAGGGAGGCTCACCCCCTCCCTATTTTTGGCTACAAGCACGGAAAAGGTGTCTTCAATTGCTAAGCAGTGTACAACTTCCATTTTGGGAGTATTTTTGGCGGAAGCTACAGGACACACTAAAAGGCTAAGAATGATGAAAGTCAAGATGGAAGACCCTGTGGTAAATGACTTTACAACACAATTTTTTCCATAAGCATTGCGGAAAAAAGAAACGTCTTGTCAATCCTTTGGCACATGAAGCACGCCAAATGTTCCCATAGTCAATGGGATTCGTAATTACGCAAAATGCATAACAAAACACGTGAAAAACACGTAAAAATTGCCTGTATTTTAAAAGGTGCTTCACAAGAAACGTTAGTGTATTTTACACTTCTGCACGTCGAATCAGCATCATCCACTTCTCTTCGTTAACACCCAGCTTCTGGCAGTGCACAGACACAGCGTGTTCTCGAGAGATCACGCTGCGACGTCACTTCCTGCCCCAGGTCCTGCATCGTGTCGGACGAGCGAGGACACATCGGCACCATAGGCTACAGTTGATTCTGCAGCAGCATCAGCGTTTGCAGGTAAGTAGCTACATCGACTTACCTGCAAACGCCAATGCTGCTGCAGAATCAACTGTAGCCTCTGGTGCCGATGTGTCCTCGCTCGTCCAACACGATGCAGGACCTGGGGCAGGAAGTGAGTGACGTCACAGCGTGATCTCTCGAGAACACGCTGTGTGTCTGTGCACTGCCAGAAGCTGGGTGTTAACGAAGAGAAGTGGATGATGCTGATTCGTTAGCATCATACACTCCCATTCACAACGCCCAGCTAGTAAAAGAAGTAAAAACGCCCCGAGGTACGCACATAATACACGCCCAGTTGTACTTTTACTTTAAACACGCCCAGTTGTACTTTAGAAAGCCTCATTTGCATAAATATAAAAATGGTCATAACTTGGCCAAAAATGCTCGTTTTAAAAAAACAAAAAACTTTACTCTTATCTACATTGCAGCGCCGATCTGCTGCAATAGGAGATAGGGGTTGCAAAATCTGGTGACAGAGCCTCTTTAAGGGAATTATTTTTCATTGGCCTTTAGTTTATATTGCGGTGCAGGGAGAAGACAGAAGTCGCTGTAGGTGAGAAGATTTTTATTTTTTATATTACTAACTTTATTTAATAATTTTGCAGGTTCCTACTCGACCGTTTGGACTACGTCGTAGATACGCTGGACTACTTCGATGATCTTAAAAATACATAAAAGGGTTAACGAGGGGAGTTTTTATTTGAATAAAAAAATATTTTCTTAGGCCTCATGCACACAAACGTATTTTTTTCCTCCTGTAAATACGGGTCCTTGGTCACACGTATTCGACCCGTATTCCACGAGTATTTACGGACCCGTGCCCGTAAATGCGGGTCCGGTGTCACCAGTATTTCACCCGTATTTACGGACCCGTTTTCTCTGCACCCCTTCTTTCTATCAGTGCTGAATAGAGAGAAGGGGTATACCTTTCGGGCGTCATGTCTGGAGGTAACCAGGCATTGCTCATCACCTGCCCAATACCATCCCTACAGTGAAGCATGGTAGTGGCAGCATCATGCGGTGGGGGTGTTTTTCAGTGGCTGGGACAGGGAGACTGGTCAGGGTTGAGAGACAGATGAATGGAGCAAAGTAAAGAGATATTCTTAATGAAAACAGGATCCAGAGTGCTCTGGACCTAAGACTGGGCCGAACGTTCACTTTTCAACAAGAGAATGACCCTAAGAACACAGCCAAGACAACACAGGAGTGGCTTAGGGACAAATCTGTGAACGTCCTTGAGTGGCCCAGCCAAAGCCCTAACTTGAACCCAATCGAACATCTCTGGAGAGATCTGAAAATGTCTGTCCACCAATGGTCCCCATCCAACCTGAGAGAGCTTGAGAGGATCTGAAGAGAAGAATTGCAGAAAATCCCCAAATCCAGGTGTGCAAACCTTGTGGCATCATTCCCAAGAAGACTGGAGGCGGTTATCACTGCCAAAGGTGCTTCAACTAAATGCTGAGTAAAGGGTCTGAATACTTATGTCAATGCAAGATTTTAGTTTTTCCTTATCAATAAATTAGCAAAGATTACTAACATTCTGTTTTCACTTTGTCATTATGAGGTATTGAGTGCAGAATGATGGGGGAAAGCTTTTTCTTATTTTAGCACAAGGCTTCAACATAACAAAATGTGAAAAAACTGAAAGGGTGAAGACTTTCGGAATTCATTGTATGCAACTGTATAGGCATGTAAAGCATATATACAAGTGCATTGTCCTTTATAGCCAGGGGCGGATTGGGAACTTAAAGAGGCCCTGGAAAAAAATGTAAAAGTGGCCTCATGTTGTGGGTGGGTCCAAATTGGCAGCAGGCGGTGCTAACACAAGTAGTCGGGGTCAGCAAACCTGTAGCCATATCCACAAGGTGGTAGGTTGGGCCAATGCAAAACACATTGGTAGACGGAGCCTGTCGTGGTGTTAATGCACAAGTAAGCGAGGCATTGCATTTGGGTACATATAATTTATTAATTAACTTTTATAAACTTTTTGGGTGGGGTAATGGAAAAAAAACGGAAATTTTGCCATTCTTTTTTGCGTCTTAAATTTACGCCGTTTACCTTTTGGTATAAATAACATAATAACTTTATTCAGCGGGTCGTTACGATTGCAGTGATACCAAATTTAGACTTAGTTTACATCTGCGTCAGGGCTCCTTTCCGACGTTCCATCGGAGCTTTACGTCAGAACGGAGCCCTGACTTACATAGGTTTCCATTTCCATCACCATTGATTTCAATGGTGACGGATCCGGTGCCAATGGTTCCGTTTGTCTCCGCTGTGCAAGGGTTCAGGCGTTTTGACGGAATCAATAGCCTAGAGGACTACGCTATTAATTCCATCAAAACTACTGAACCCTTGCACAACAGAGACAAATAGAAACCATCGGCACCTGATCCGTCACCATTGAAATCAAACCTGTGGTTTCCGTTTGTGTCAGTCAGGGCTCCGTGTTGATGGAAAGCTCCCATGGAACACCAGAATTGACGCAGATGTAAACGAAGCCTTATATAGTTTTTTTTATGCTTTGCTAGGCTATATTCACACGACAGTGGAAAAAATGGTCATGAGCTGATCAACTGTCAGTTTTTCATGGCCATTTTGTATCAGTGGGTCTCTAAATTTTCATCTATTTTTAGTCCGCCTGTCCTTTTTTAATGGCCGTTTGTCATCCGTTTGCCATCCGTTTTTCATGGCCGTAAAAAAAGCATGGATTTCATTTGTCAGGGGTTTTTTTTTGTCCAAACCTCCTGAAAACACCATGTAGATAGTGCCGCAATGTCTCTGTAGATCTTGCGATGCTCTGGCTGGGGATTTCATTGTTGAAAGCCCTGACTTCACTGCCGTTATTTGGACAGTAATGTTAAGGTCTTCGCCGGGCTCAGCGCTCAAAGTAGCACTGTCGTGCGGGGAGTTCTCGACCAGGATCAGTTTTTACCGGCTGTTACACAGATTGTTTCTTGAAAAACGGCTGATAAAAGCTGATCCATTGACTTCCATGGGAGCCATCTGGCCATGAAAACGGGCAAAAATAGGACATGTCCTATTTTTTGACAGCCAATATTCACGGGCCGTTAAAAAAACGGGCATGTGAAAAGACCCATAGAACTTCATTGTTCTGAAAAATGTCCATCGCACTTACATACAGTTTATTGATTAACTTTTATTAACTTTTGGGAGGGGAAATGGAGAAAAAAAACAGCAATCCCACAATTATTTTTTGCATTTTAAATCTACACCGTTCACCGTGCGATGAAAATAACATGTTACCTTTATTCTATGGTTCAATACGATTACAGCGATATAAAATATGTATAGGTTTTCATGTTCTACTACTTTTGCACAATAAAAACTCTTTTAATAGAAAATAATTTGTTTTTGCATCTCTGTGTTCAAAGAGCCATGTTTAAATTTTTCTGTTGATGTAACCGTATGCAGGCTTGATATTTACGGGATGGACTGTAGTTTTTATTTGTATAATTTTGGGGTACATGGGGCTTATTAATTAATTTCTATCACATTTTTTGGGGATGGGGATGGAAAAAAAAGGCAATTTTGCCATTTTTTTTACTTATGCTGTTCATCGTGTGGTTTAAATAACATGTTAACTTTATTGTTTGGGTCATAACGATTAGGGCAGTACTATATTTGTGTATTTTCTTGATTTATTTTTTACACTTTACTACGTTACTATGCAGTTTTTTAATAAATATTATTTCACATAAAAGGGGTTTTCCCAAAAAACACATGTATAATTTTTGATAATTAGCCCCTAGGCTTCATAAGTTATATCAGCCCCTGGTACAGAAATCATGTCAGCCCATACATATGTAATCAGCGTTTAGTCTAGGGGCTGATAACTTCTGTGTGGGCTGACATGATTTTTGCACTAGGGAAACTTGTCACTTATGTAGCCTTGGGGGCAGGGCTGATTATCAGCCCCTAGTACAGAGATCTTGTCAGCCCATAAGTAATAGATATCAGCCTGGAAATAAAATGCATATGGCTACTAGACATAGACAGACACATTCACACAAATTGTCACACTCACACTTCAAACTCAGCTCAGCTTAGGAGCCGTAAGACAATGGAAGCGCTGCGCGGGGGGTTGGGAGTGTGGGAGGCGGTAGACAAATACTGTCTCTGAGTCTGACGGCCGGGCAGTGCTAGCTCCGCCCAGAACGTTGTGTGTGTGTGGTAGGGCCGCCCGCCGCTCACAATGCTCTGTCATTGGCCAGCACACTGTGCAGAGTAGGGATGGGCGGGCCAGGCAGGCCAATATGTCTTAGATACGAGCAGCCCACAGGGAATCTTCCCGGTAATTACAATGGCCAATCCGCCCCTGTTTATGGCTATGTTCAAACTAGCCTTATTTTATCTGCTTCTCCCCCAACTTCCTCCTCTGTCATCCATGCCTGTTCATTTTTGAAAAAATCTACAGAGGTGTCATTAGAATATTGGATCAAATGTAATTGTCCTGTCATTTTTATTACAGAACAATGAAAACAGGCAGAATTTGTATCTCGACCCCATGCCCTGTAGCACTGAACAATCTCCAAACACCACCCACTACTGGTCATGCAATACTTTTACATGTCATAAATGAACTACATATGAAGATAGATGTTTGTGTTGTTCAGAACATATTTTTGTAGCATGTTTATGTCGGAGAAATATGACATATGTACAGTTCTACAATACAGTTGTTTTTATGTATTTTTCCTATAACCTACTTACATTTGATTATTCTCCGTATTACCCATACCTACAGTATGCTATTACCCATACCTACAGTATGCTCTTTGTCTTTTACCCTTTAGCAGAAAATGATGTATTCTTTGTCTGAATAAACTGAAACCATATGTTTTTATAAGGATTGGGCCAAAATGTTGCAGACTGCTTGTCACAATAAAGAGTGTGACCGTGTTTATGGGAAGTACTCACAGGAAAAGGTTTTCCATGACATAATTGTAGTCAGCACGACTGCTGTCAGGCAGAAAACAGGCAGCGAACACAATGATGGCATTTACACCCTCGCCATAGTAACCTGCCAAGAGAGAACAGCTTTATTACCAAAGTCCAATAATAATAAGCATCATGTAAAACATCACCTACACACTATGAATCACAGCACTAAAATAACTTATCGATTAAATGATGAAATGCACAAAAACAATTCCAAACCATTTGGTATTAGGCAGTGCTACAATTTGTATAGTACGGTACATGTCCCAGAGATTTGTCAAAAGAATGTATTTATATTCACATAAATACCTGTCCCTAGAGTGGATCGTAAGGGGATTTCTCTATCTCAGACGTGGTCGATTTTTATTTACAGTACAATGCTAGTGAACGGGTTTTCAAAACCTCATTTACATGTAGCTGAAAAAATCTGCGGGCACGTTGTGTTTTGGAAATCCGCAGTATAACCTGCAGCTTTGTTCAGATACATGTAAATGGTTCAATAGTTCTCTGCTGATCAGAGATTTGCGCAGGTTTCACGCGGCGGCAATGGCCTGTTGTCTCTGCAATTAAAAAATGGTACAACTTTGAAATATCTTTCATATAAGAAATTACGTGGAATAAAGTCAGGCGTGTAACAAGTAACCATTGGGCAAAAAAACAACAACTTATCCCACTCTGGTACAACCACCATCAGCAGTGAGTTTAGAAAAATGTAAAAGGTTATTATGTCTTTTACGTTATCTCCTAAGGTCGGGTTCCCACGGGACGTATACGTTGTGTAAAAACCACGCAGCGTATCTGACCTGGAACCTACAGTACATTCCGTGCGGTTTTCAGATGCAAAAAACGCTCATACTTACATAACCCATTGTTATGGCGATGTGTCCCTCCTGTGCAGTCCGGTCCAGCCTCCTTGGATGTAATGTCATCCCAGGAGGCCGGCCCTCTGACGTCATCCAGGCCGGCCTCCTGGGATGACGTATCATCCATGTGACTGCCGCTACAGCCTGTGATTAGCTACAGCGGTCACATGGGATGCAACGTCATCCCAGGTGGCCGGACTGCAGGAAGAAGGAGGGCGTTCTGGGTAAGTATGATTTTTTTTTTCTGTAGTTACGATTTTTGCGGTTTAATCACTCCGAATACGCCGCAAAAGTCGCAACACTTGGCTTTGAATTCAATAGGGATAACCCGCAACTGAAAATCAAGAAAAACGCAGCATAAATTAACATGCTGCGGAATAAAATTCTGCACCGCATATCAATTTATTAACGTTTACGCTGCGGTTTTTTTCCGCAGTGTGGGCATGAGATTTTCTGAATCTCATCCACTTTGCTGCTACTGTAAATGCTGCAGAATTTCTGCACAGAATTCCGTTGCGGATATTCCGCAGCGTTTACGCTACATGGAAACCCGGCCTAATAGTGACATTAACATTTTCTCTCTTTTTCCATCATCCACATTATCCCCTAACTATAGTACCTCTCACTTTTGAGGCTCTGCCCCCTCTCCTTGAACCTATAGTTGATGTAACATTCGCTATCCTAGTTATTACAACTTTAAATAAAGTAGTATGATAATCATGATAGTTACATATATGTTCCTGTAGAGGAAGTATTTCTAAATACAGATGACCAGTGTCTTATGATTTGGAAAATGCAGTCCACAAGAAATTCTTCATTTCTACATTTAGGGAGCCAAAGTACATAAGATTTGGGGGATTTCTAAACCTAACTTATTCGGCTTTAAAGCTAACGTATCACCAGAAAGCGTGCTTTAAAGCACATGCATTGTTTAAGTATTAGAAACATCAGAACAGCCTCAAGGTCGAATGGAATGCTGCCATCTGGCATGCCACTTACCCTAAAAAACATGTGAGGTGAGACAGATACACGCCATACCTGCCAAAGAATAAACATAGCCTAGAGGGCTGAGATTCAGAAGGGAGGATGGTTTTCTGACTACGCCATTCCACCTCCTAAAAAGTGAAGCTTATGTTGAGCAAATAGATCACTGTGACTATAGCATCGGGGCTCCACAGAAATAAATGCGCACTAAATCGCATATCGAGATATTGTATGAAAAGCAGGTCATGCATGTGTGTATGCGATGGCATGCATTCTCAATTAAACCCTGCAATCACGGCTATCAATATGTCATGCGAGTTTGGGCTGTAGTCTTAAATGAGATCACAAATACCCCTACCCCCGGACCAAGCATTTTCTGCAAAACGCGCTCCGAGTATGGTGGACCACCTGCTATTTGTTCCTGATTTTTAGCTTACTTGCTAATGTACTACTATAGCTTTTTATTGAACCCCTTCCCACCCAGCCATTTTTCATTTTTTTAATTTGGTTTTTTCTTCCCAACCTTCCAAAAGCCAAAACTTTTAGTTGTAGTTTTTGAAGGCACTATTTATTGTACCATTTAATGTACAGAGGAAAAAAAATAATTCTTTGTGGGGTGGAATGGGAAAAAAAACTGATTTCCCCATTGTTTTTGGGTATCGTTTTTACGGCGTTCATTAAAACGACATGCTAACTTTACACTGTGGGTCAATACGATTACGGTGATAGCAAATTTATATATTTTTTTAATGTTTTACTACTTTTCCAAGAAGAAAACAAATTTTTTTAAAAATATTGTTTTACGTCGCCATGTTCTTAGAGAAATAACTTTTTTCTTTTTTCCGTCAATTGAGCGGTATAAGGACTTATTTTTTTCCGGGGCAAGCTGTAGTTTTAATTGGTACCATGTTGGGTTACATAAGAATTTTTGAGTACTTTTTATTTCATAATATATATATATATATATATATATAAAAATATCTATAGACAGATAGATACAAAAATAAAATCCAGCAGCACAGGCTTAAATGAAAGGGGGTGCAAGCCTTAGGGAACTGACCACTGTCCCTCTAGACAAAAAGCAGTAAATAGGCAGCACTCACAAAGGCTCATGGGGAAAAAAGTGGATGCTTTATTGACCACAAAAGTGCGACGTTTCGGCTCAAACAACCTGAGCCTTTCTAAAAAAGAAAGGCTCAGGTTGTGTGAGCCAGAACATCACACTTTTGGGGTCAATTTAGCACCCACTTTTTTCACCATAAGCCTTTGTGAGTGTTGCCTACTTACTGCTTATATATATATATATATATATATATATATATATATACACACACACACACACACACACACACGGTGGGCCATTTATAGGGATACACCTAAATAAAATGGGAATGGTTGGTGATATTAACTTCCTGTTTGTGGCACATTAGTATATGGGAGGGGGGAAAATTTCAAGCTGGGTGTTGACCATGGCAGTCATTCTGAAGTCGCCATTTTGTATCCAACTTTAGTTTTTTCAATGGGAAGAGGGTCATGTGACACATCAAACTTATCGAGAATTTCACAAGAAAAACAATGGTGTGCTTGGTTTTAACGTTACTTTATTCTTTCATGAGTTATTTACAAGTTTCTGACCACTTATAAAATGTGTTCAAAGTGCTGCCCATTGTGTTGGATTGTCAATACAACCCTCTTCTCCCACTCTTCACACACTGATTGCAACACCGCAGAAGAAATGCTAGCACAGGCTTCCAGTATCCATAGTTTCAGTTGCTGCACATCTCGTATCTTCACAGCATAGACAATTGCCTTCAGATGACCCCAAAGTTAAAAGTCTAAGGGGGTCAGATCGGGAGACCTAGGGGGCCATTCAACTGGCCCACAACGATCAATCCACTTTCCAGGAAACTGTTCATCTAGGAATGCTTGGACCTGACACCCATAATGTGGTGGAGCACCATCTTGCTGGAAAAACTCAGGGAACGTGCCAGCTTCAGTGCATAAAGAGGGAAACACATCATCATGTAGCAATTTCAGATATCCCGTTGCCTTGAGGTTTCCATTGATGAAGAATGGCCCCACTATAGTGGTCAGAAACGTTTAAATAACTCATGCAAGAATAAAGTAACGTTAAAACAAAGCACACCATTGTTTTTCCTGTGAAATTCTCGATAAGTTTGATGTGTCACATGACCCTCTTCCCATTGAAAAAACTAAAGTTAGATACAAAATGGCCGACTTCAAAATGGCCGCCATGGTCAACACCCAGCTTGAAAAGTTTCCCCCCTCCCATATACTAATGTGCCACAAACAGGAAGTTAATATCACCAACCATTCCCATTTTATTTAGGTGTATCCATATAAATGGCCCACCCTGTATATATATATATACACTACAGTTCAAAAGTTTGGGGTCACACAGACAATTTTGTGTTTTCCATGAAAACTCACACTTATATTTATCAAATGAGTTGCAAAATGACTAGAAAATATAGTCAAGACATTGACAAGGTTAGAAATAATGATTTTTATTTGAAATAATAATTTTCTCCTTCAAACTTTGCTTTCGTCAAAGAATGCTCCATTTGCAGCAATTACAGCATTGCAGACCTTTGGCATTCTAGCTGTTAATTTGCTGAGGTAATCGGGAGAAATTTCACCCCATGCTTCCAGAAGGCCCTGCCACAAGTTGGATTGGCTTGATGGGCACTTCTTTCGTACCATACGGTCAAGCTGCTCCCACAACAGCTCTATGGGGTTGAGATCTGGTGACTGCACTGGCCACCTCATTACAGATAGAATACCAGCTGCCTGCTTCTTCTCTAAATAGTTCTTCCATAATTTGGAGGTGTGCTTTGGGTCATTGTCCTGTTGTAGGATGAAATTGGCTCCAATCAAGCCCTGTCCACAGGGTATGGCATGGCGTTGCAAAATGGAGCGATAGCCTTCCTTATTCAAAATCCCTTTTACCTTGTACAAATCTCCCACTTTACCAGCACCAAAGCAACCCCAGACCATCACATTACCTCCACCATGCTTGACAAATGGCGTCAGGCACTCTTCCAGCATCTTTTCAGTTGTTCTGTGTTTCACAAATGTTCTTCTGTGTGATCCAAACACCTCAAACTTCGATTCGTCTGTCCATAACACTTTTTTCCAATCTTCCTCTGTCCAATATCTGTGTGCTTTTGCCCATATTAATCTTTTCCTTTTATTAGCCAGTCTCAGATATGGCTTTTTCTTTGCCACTCTGCCCTGAAGGCCAGCATCCCGGTGTCGCCTCTTTACTGTAGACGTTGACTCTGGCGTTTTGCGGGTAATGAAGCTGCCAGTTGAGGAACTGTGAGGCGTCTATTTCACAAACTAGAGACTAGAGTACTAATGTACTTGTCTTGTTGCTCAGTTGTGCAGCGGGGCCTCCCACTTCTCTTTCTACTCTGGTTAGAGCCTGTGTGTGCTGTCCTCTGAAGGGAATAGTACACACCGTTGTAGGAAATCTTCAGTTTCTTGGCAATTTCTCGCATGGAATAGCCTTAATTTCTAAGAACAACAATACACTGTCGAGTTTCACATGAAAGCTCTCTTTTTCTAGCCATTTTGAGAGTTTAATCGAACCCACAAATGTAATGCTCCAGATTCTCAACTAGCTCAAAGGAAGGTCAGTTTTATAGCTCCTCTAAACAGCAAAACTGTTTACAGCGGTGCTAACATAATTGCACAAGGTTTTTCAAGTGTTTTCTAATCATCCATTAGCCTTCTAACACAGTTAGCAAACACAATGTACCATTAGAACACTGGAGTGATGGTTGCTGGAAATGGGCCTCTATACACCTATGTAGATATTGCATTAAAAACCTGACGTTTGCAGCTAGAATAGTCATTTAGCACATTAACAATGTACAGAGTGTATTTCTGATTAATTTAATGTTATCTTCATTGAAAAAAAACTGTGCTTTTCTTGCAAAAATAAGGACATTTCTAAGTGACCCTAAACTTTTGAACGGTACTGTATGTTAATTAAATTTGCTGTATTACGTATAATATGTTTCAAACTATACTTTATATATGATATATTTTCCTGCTTCACCCACCTGTTCTTTGGTATATCTGTATTGTCTTTTTAACTATAATTTAATATATTTTTGTATTGATTAAATAAAAGTAGTTTTCTAATGAATCTTGGTCTAACACTAAATTGTTGCTTTTGTTGGAGGTATTCTCTGGGAGATTTATAGACTCTGCAATGCAGTCCATATATTCTCTTCCCATGTGTGCACAGCAGTTGCTCTAAAAAAGGGCACTCTACATACGTATAGGGTGCATTTACTGTAGTTCTCACTATTTGTCTAAACTCTAATATTTCTCTGTATAACCGTAGTTTACCTAATGACAGGTTCACTTTAATATACAAGCAGAGCTTCTTCTCTTCTTGCTTGAAGCATATTACAAACATAAATTCTTATTCCAATGGAACAAAACATTTGGAATAAGAATTATGATTAGAAACATAAAGTCAATTATTAGAGGAATTTAAATGACATATTTACATGCTGTAGTTTGGAAAATTTCTTAAAAAGGAGTGGAAGTAAAAATGACTTGGCAAGAGATACGTTTACCGGGGGGCTAAAATGTACTGTGAAATGTGTACTAACTTGTGCCAAGATGTGAAATGCTACAAAATGGCCTGTTTGTACAGTAATACTGAGTAGGCTATGCTCACACAACATTTGTGCCCTATGTAAGATATACTGTATAAGTTTTCTACAGTGTAAACTTAGAAAAGGAAGTCAGAAAATGGGCCAAATTGATCAAAGTAGTGCATGCTGTATAATGAATTTGGCACATCAAGCTGGACATGTTAGACAAATTTCCCTTTTTTATGCTACCTAGTTGTTTGATTAGTTAACACTAGTTTTTTTCGCCAATTTTTGGGCATTTTATGCACACGGAATCACATTTTAGCCAAGCCCCTTTCTATGAGACCACGTCCCTTTCCCAGTAAGCCACTCCCCTTTGTTGAGTGTATACACCAGAACTCTGGCTTAATTTGATCTTGAATAGTAAATCTGTCCCATTCCCTTTAATATATATATACTGTGTGTCCAAATATATATATGTGTATATATATATATATATATATTTGGACACACAGTATATATATATATATATATATATATATATATATATATTGTAAGGGAATTAGGTAGCGGGACAGTCGTCTCCTGGGGTAGACGGGCACTCGGTATCAAACAGGCCAGTAAATTTCAGTCCACACAGCAAAGATGTGGTACTACTGGCCTCAGCCAGTTTTATTTACAGGTTGTACATGAATAAAAAAAGAAAACAAACAAAAAGAAAACTCTATGCCTGTCCGGCACTAACTATACAATCAGGTATGCTAACTAACACAGTGCAGGTCTAATGCCTGGCGCCATAAACCATGCAGACCATACAACCTGTTATGAATGCAGTCGGTTTTGCTCTCACAAGCTCCTCTCCCAAGGCTGAGAGAGAGTGTGACTGAACTGCAGCCTTTTTAAAGGGCTATCACACCTGATCCCTGATTAATAGCTAGACAGCCCAAGACCAGGACTGTGTGGATGGAGTGGGGACCCACCCATCTCTCCCCACTCCAACAACCAGGCCCTTTTCCAGGTTTTAGATAAAACCTATTGCAGAGGGAGAACCACATTCTCTGCTGAATTTATTCCCTGGTTGTTTTCAGATAGCAGAAGACAGAAATCTTGGGGAAATATAGACCCCCATCCACAACCTCTCCACATGGTCTGTCACAATATATATAAAAATTGTTTTTTTAAACGCATGTGTTAATCCAGCTTTATAGAGGGATACATCTGGGGAAGACCAAACGTTATTTTGAATATAGCCTAAGATTTTTCAAACTACTGAATGCTATAGGGGGCTGATCAGTTATAGAAGCAGTCCAGCTGGTTTACGCAAAACTGTAAAAAAAAATTCAACAAGCACTCGAAATGTTCAAGTTGTTTCTGGATTTTTTTCTTAAACACAAAAGCTGGGAGAACAGATACGCAGGTGCTGGTCAAAGTGCAGTACAAACAACAATAACTAAATATATGCTTTGTCATTCTTTGTCTTGGCTATTATTGGATAAACATATTCTAAATACTTTTCTGGTGTAAGATGATCCTAATTCCTACGTGTGTTTGTAAATGATGTATTCTTCACACATCAATGTCCTGTGTAGTACAATAGTGGGATGGGTATTTTAAAAAAACAGAGGATCAGGTGTGTGCAAAAAGAGCTGCCATTGTCAGGACAATTAGATAAGCTGGATGAGATGGTTTTTATCTGTTGTTGATACTAAATAGAGCTGAAATATTTCAGCAAGTTCAGTATCGAGTGCTGGATTTTCTTCTATTTACATAACATTCACATACAATCAAAAGAAGCCAATCCTATATATACACAACATGCTGATAGACAGGCTGAGCCCCGGGCGAAGGAGGATGCCACATGACCGGGGGAAACAGGAAGGGGAGGAGCTAAGATACGTGGCAGACAGGCGGCGCTCGGGTTTGAGCGCCAGTCTGTCCGGAAACACAGCAAGGAGCTCCAGCATTTACTTTGCCGTGAGCGACTCGGTGAAGGCAGGCGCGATGTAGTGACGTCATCGCGCCTGTCTGTGCCGAGTCACTCACAGCACGGACCAGAGGAGAAGGATCCGCCACCCGTCGTGGGAACGGGGATAGCTAAGTAATTATGTTATTTTATTATTTTTCTATTAGGCACTATGTGGCATTATATTGGGTAGGGAAGGGGGGCTGATTTGGTGGCAGCTATAGGAGAATTTTACTAAATGGGGCGCATTATACTGTATGGGCATCATTATACTGTGAGGGCAGCTATGGGGGGCATTATACTGTATGGGGGGGCATTATACTGTGGAGACAGCTATGGATGGCACCATACTGTGGGGACAGCTATGGGGGGTATTATAATGTGGGGGCAGCTATGGGGGCATTATACAGTGTGGGCGCAGCTATGGGGGGCATTATATTGTGGGGCCATTGCACTGTGGGGGGCAGCTATGGGAGCATTATGCTGTGGGGACAGCTATGGAGGGCATTATACTGTTTCGGGGCAGCTAAAAGGGGGCATTATACTGTGTGGAGCAGCTATGGGGCATTATACTGCATGGGGCATTATACTATGGGGCTGCTATGGGGGCAATATACTGTGGGGGCAGCTATGGGAGGCATTATACTGTGTGGGGGCAACTATGGGAGGCATTATACTGTGTGGGGGCAGCTATGGAGAGCATTATACTGTGTGGGGCAGATATGGGGGTATTATGCTGCATGGGGGAATTTGTTTGGGCATTGTACTGCATGGGGGCATCTGTGTGGGCATTATACTGTATGGGGCATCTGTGTGGGCATTATACTGTATAGGGCATCTGTATGGGCATTATACTGTATGGGGACACCTGTGTGGGCACTATACTGTATGGGGGCATCTGTGTGTGCATTATACTGTATGGGGAATCTGTGTGGACATTATACTGTAAGGAGGCATTATACTGTATGGTGGCAGCTATGGGGGCGGCATTATACTGTGTGGGGGCACTATGGGAGCATGATACTGTGTGGGCTGAACCTGGTGTTCATTGGCGGGGATTGGGTAAGATTAGAGGTGTGGCTTAAAAGAAAAAAAAAATGCCGCTGTGCGCCGCATCGATTGTCCCTCTTTGTGATACTTGAAAGTATAGCACTGTCTACAGGGGGGAGGGACTGTGTAGCCCTGTATGAGGAGGCTGTATAGCCCTGTCTACAGGGGCGCTATATAGCACTGTCTACAGGGGGGGCCGTAAGACACTCTCTGCAGGGGGGGTTGAATAGCACTGTCTACAGGGGGGGCTGTATAGCAATGTCTACAGGGGGGGCTGTATGGCACTATTTATAGGGGGGCACTATCTACAAGGGCGGGCTGTGTGTGGCACACAGGGGAGGGGGGCCCAGTCAAATGTTTGCTAAGGGGCCCAGTGTTTCCTAGTTACGCCCCTGGTATGGAGGGGGGGAAAAGCATCCAAGTTTTCAGGGAGGTGGATGTAGATAGAGAGGAGAGGCAGTTTGCCGCTAGATGAGGGAGAGATAACACAAGCTGTGAGAGACTCTTGCTCTGGTGGACACAACCAATCCGTGTATTACATGGTCAGTCATTCATTTGAATGATCAGCGTGTAATATTCCAGGTCTTTCATATATATAACATATACTTGGCCTATTGTTCAGCTTACTGTATATCTAGAAATAGGACTGCAAAAACACAAAGGGGCAGGTTTACTAACACTAGCGTATCATATGCCAGTTTAAGCCCGCGGGAGTAAGATGCAACTTATTTATTAAGAGGCGCACGCCTTTTAATACATTTTTCGTACTTTCTGCACCAGAAAGGGAAATAAACGCCAGTTACAAGCTGGCGTAGATTTATCTCATCATTTACACCAGTTTTTGGCGTAAATTATATTGAATTTGTCAGGCCATGGGTCGCCCTAATCCCTACCCGCTTTTTATTTTTAAAGTGGCGAAAGCAATGGTAAACAGTAAAGAGCCGCAGATTGTTGCGCAAATATGGCATGCAAAATTCTAATTAACCCCTTAGTGTTTTAGGGTATGTGTACACGTAGTGACCAAAAACGTCTGAAAATACAGAGCTGTTTTCAAGGGAAAACAGCCCCTGCTTTTCAGACGTTTTTTGAGCAACTCGCGTTTTTCGCTGCATTTTTCGCTGCGTTTTCGCTGCGTTTTTTACGTCGTTTTTACTGCGTTTTTGGAGCTGTTTTCATTGGAGTCTATGAGAAAACAGCTCCAAAAACGTCCAAAGAACTGTCCTGCACTTCTTTTGACGAGGCTGTATTTTTACGCGTCGTCGTTTGACAGCTGTCAAACGACGACACGTAAATGACAGGTCGTCTGCACAGTACGTCGGCAAACCCATTCAAATGAATGGGCAGATGTTTGCCGACGTATTGTAGCCCTATTTTCAGACGTAAAACGAGGCATAATACGCCTCGTTTACGTCTGAAAATAGGTCGTGTGAACCCAGCCTAAGCCTGTTTTGGCCTTAAAGAGGCTCTGTCACCAGATTTTGCAACCCCTATCTCCTATTGCAGCAGATCGGCGCTGCAATGTAGATAAGAGTAGGGCGTTGTGAAGAGAAGTGGATGATACTTCTATACACAACGCCCAGCTAGTAAAAGAAGTAAACACGCCCAGATGTAACACACATAATACACGCCCAGTTGTACTTTAACTTTAAACACACCCAGTTGTACTTTAGAAAGCCTCATTTACATAAATATAAAAATGGTCATAACTTGGCCAAAAATGCTCGTTTTTAAAAAAAACAAAACGTTACTCTTATCTACATTGCAGCGCCGATCTGCTGCAATAGGAGATAGGGGTTGCAAAATCTGGTGACAGAGCCTCTTTAAGGACTAGACCATTTTTTTCAAATCTGACATGTATCACTTGTAGTGGTAATAACTTTGAAATGCTTTTATTTTTTCAAGCGATTCTGAGATTGTTTTCTCGTGACACATTGGACTTTAAGTTAGTGGTAAAATTTGGTCGAGACAGTGTTTATTTATTAAAAACACCAAAATTTGTAGAAAAAATGTAGCATTTTTTTAAATTTAAATCTATCTGCTTGTAAGACAGATAATAATACCACACAACATAGTTACTAGTTTACATTTCCCATATGTCTACTTTATGTCTGCATTTTTTGAATGTCCTTTTATTTTTCTAGGACGTTACAAGGCTTAGAACTTTAGCAGCAATTTCTCATATTTCCAAGAAAATTTCAAAAGCCTTATTTTAGGGACTGGTTCCATTCTGAACTGGTTTTGAGGGCCTTATATATTATAACCCCCCCTATAAATCACCCAATTTTAAAATCTGAACCCCTCAAAGTATTCAAAACAGCATTTAGAAAGTTTCTTAACCCTTTAGGCGTTTCACAGGAATTAAAGCAAATTAAAGGTGAAATTTACAAATGTCATTTTTTTTGCAGAAAATCGGTTTTGATCAATTTTTTTCTGGAACGCAAAAGTTTTTACCAGAGAAACACTACTTAATATTTATGGCCCAGATTTGTCAGTTTTTAGAAATATCCCACATGTGGCCCTAGTGTGGTAATAGACTGAAACACAGGCCTCAGAAACAAAGGAGAACCTAGTGGATTTTGGGGCCTTATTTTTATTAGAATATATTTTAGGCACCATGCCAGGTTCGAAGAGGTCTTGTGGGGCCAAAACAAAGAAAACACCCCAAAAAAGACACCATTTCGCAAACTACACCCCTCAAGAAATTTATCAAGGGGTATAGTGGGAATTTTGACCCCACAGGTATTTTGCTGAATTTAGTGTAATTAGACTCTGAAAATGAAAATCTAAATTTTTTTCTAACAAAATGTCGTTTTAGCTCAGATTTTTACATTTTCTCAATAGATAAAGGAGAAAAAGAACCACAACATTTGTAAAGCAAACTCTTCTGAGTACGGAAATACCCCATATGTGGTAATAAACTGCTGTTTGGACCCACAGCGGGGCTCAGAAGGGAAGGAGCGCCATTTGGCTTTTGGAGCTCAAATTTTGCTTGATTGTTTTTCAGGTGCCATGTTTCATTTGCAAAGCCCATGAGAGGCCAATACAGTGGAAACCCCCCAAAAGTGACCCCATTTGGGAAACTACACCTCTCAAGGAATCTATCTAGGGGTATAGCGAGCATTTAGACCCCACAGGTCTTTTGCAGAATTTATTGAAATTAGGTTGTGAAAATGAAAGTCTACATTTCGTTCCACTAAATTGTAGAATGTCTTCATTTTCACAAGGGATACTGGAGAAAAAGAACCCCAATATTTGAAAAGCAAATTACGGCAAATTACGGCAATACCCCACATGTGGTCATAAACTGCAGTTTGGACACATGTCAGGGCTGGAGCGCTATTTGGCATGCAGATTTTGCTGTATTAGTTTGGCCACCATGTCGCATATGCAAAACCCCTGAGGTACCAGAGTACAATGGAAGCCACAAGAAGTGACCCCATTTTCGAAACTGCACCCCTCAAGGCATTTATCATTTGCCTAGAAAAATGAGCATAAGCACCATGTGCATTTGATGTCTATTTTGCTGATTTTCACAGCATTGGCCCACATTGGCTCGGACATCAAATAGTAAAACAAACCCCCAAGTAGTGACCCCCATATTGGAAACTACACCCCTTAGGGCATTTTAAGGGGTGTAGTGAGCATTTTGACCCCACAGGTGATTCTACATTAGAAATTAGTGCCCAGCGTATGGTGCAAAGTGAAAACTGCAATTTTCCACTGATATGCCAATCTAGTTTGTGCCAATGAAGACAAATATCTCATAAACTGTTAAGCCAATTCTCCCGGGTATGGCAATGCCAAATGAGTGGACGTAAACTGGTGTTTGGGCACGCTGCAGGACTCAGAAGGGAGGGAGCAACATTTGGCTTTTGGAGCGCAGATTTTGCTTGGCAGTAGTTCTGTTTGGAGTTTTGCTGGTATTTCAGTTTATAATGTGGGGGGCATATGTAATCTGTGTGGGGTACATCAGGGCATAATAAGAGGGTATAATAAAGGGGTAAATAAATAACAATCCGTAGATGTGTGGCCAGTCTCGCACTGATAAATGGTGCCCAATCATACGCTTTTGGAACACTGCATATTTTTCGTCACCATATTCTGAGAGCCAGAACTTTTTTATTTTTACTCCACTGGAGCCGTGCGAGGGATTATTTCTTGCGTTGCAATCTGTAGTTTTCACTGGTACCATTTTGGGTTACATGCAATTTTTTGATCACTTTTTATTCCATATTTTTGGCAAGCAACGTGACCAAAAACTAGCAATTCTGACAATGTTTTTTTTTACAGCGTTCCCCGTGTGCTATAAATGACATTTAACTTTACGCTATGGGTCAGTATGATTACAGCGATACCATATGTATATCGCTTTTTTATGTTTTACAGCGTTTGCACAAAAAGAAATCCTTTTTTTAATTTTTTTTCATTTTTGTGTCCCCATATTCTGAGAGCCATAACTTTTTTATTTTTGCGTTGACAAGGCTGTGTAAGGACGTGTTTTTTGTGGGACGGGTTGTAGTTTTTATTGGTACTATTTTGGGGTATGTGCGACTTTTTGATCACTTTTTATTCTATAGTTTAGAAGGGATGGTGACCAAAAAATTTAGATTCTGGCATTTTTATTTTTATTTTTTATTTTTTGCGGTGTTCAACGTGTGGGGAAAATAACATTAGAGTTTTATAGTTTGGGTCGTTACGAACGCGGTGATACCAAATATGTGTACTTTTTTAACGGTTTAATTTTTTTTCCTATAATAAAAGACTTAGGGTATGTTCACACGGCTTATTTACGGACGTAATTCGGGCGTTTTACGCCTCGATTTACGTCCGAAAATGCGCCTTGATAGCGTTGGCAAACATCTGCCCATTCATTAGAATGGGTCTTACAATGTTCTGTGCACACGGTCATTTTTTTTACACCCCGCTGTCAAAAGGCGGGGCGTAAAAAATACGCCCGCGTCAAAGAAGTGCCTGTCAATTCTTCAGACGTAAATGGAGCCGTTTTCCATGGACTCCATGGAAAACCAGCTCCATTTAACGTCCGTAATGGACGCAGCAAAAAGCGCCTCAACATGCCATTACGGCTGAAATTACGGAGCTGTTTTCTCCTGAAAACAGCCCCGTAATTTCAGCCGTTACGGACGCTGCCGTGTGAACATACCCTTATTATAGGAAAAAAGGCAGTTTTTAATTTTTTAACTTTGACATTTTTATTTAACTTTTTTATAACTATTTTTTGTCCCACTAGGGGACTTGAAGACCTGCACCTCTAATCTTTATTCTAATACATTGCACTACCCACGTAATGCAATGCATTAGAGCTGTCGGATATTCACTGAGAGCAAGCCTATTAGGCTCCGCCTCCAGGCGTGGCCTAATAGGCTTCCGTACGTGGGAGACCAGGAAGTCACAGTTGGCCTCCGGTTCCCATAGTAACGATCGGCATCCGTGCGACCACATCGCAGAGATTCCGGTCTTCTGGAAACCACTAAGATGACGCGATCGCATTTGATCGCGGCATCTAAGGTGTTAATGGCAGGGAGCGGAGGTAGCTCCGTTCCATGCCGTTACAGGAGGATGTCAGCTGGAACATACAGCTAACATCCTTCGGCTGATGGCGCAGGCTCAGCTTCTGAGCACGCCGCCATCTTTCATCTGCGGCCGGAATTCTAACAGGCCGCCGTACTTGCCAGACAGGGGGCCATTGTTAGGCCTCCTGTTGCCAACAGACGATTGGCTAGCGTGGCTACCCGGGTCTTTTAGCCAGGTAACCATGCTGCAATACTGTGATTGACCAATCACAGTGATCGCTGGCGGCGCCGCGCCGCGATTGTTCCCCCGACGAGTCACAGTCTATGACAGCCGATGTCACTGTTCTGTCACCATGTGTTTTGACATGTTCACAGAAAAGCATCATGACGTAACTGTACTTCATGGTGCCTTAATGCAGTGCAAACCATGACATACAGTTACGTCAAGGTGCTTAATTCTCCACAAAGACTGCATAAAAAGGCGTTACTGGGAGCTCTTAGGCACCAATGCAAAATCAGTAGCAGGACACTACTACCAACCATATACCAAATATACTGAGTTTTATGTAGCAAGACCCCCTCAGGCACCAGGGCCAAAGTGTGACTGCTACCTCTGCTGCATGCCTTAGGGCATGTACGTGTGAAAATACGGAGCTGTTTTCAAGGGAAAACAGCTCCTGATTTTCAGACGTTTTTTGAGCAACTCGCGTTTTTCGCTGCGTTTTCACGGCCGTTTTTGGAGCTGTTTTCAATAGAGTCTATGAGAAAACGGCTCCAAAAACGTCCCAAGAAGTGTCCTGCACTTCTTTTGACGAGCCGTCATTTTACATGCCGTATTTTGACAGCGACGCGTAAAATGATAGCTCGTCTGCACAGAACACTCGTAAGACCCATTGCAAGCAATGGGTAGATGTTTGCCGACGTATTGGAGCCGTCTTTTCAGGCCTAATTCGAGGCGTAAAACGCCTCCATTACGTCTGAAAAGAGGTCGTGTGCACATACCCTTATAGTTACCCCCCTGACAGCATAGTCACCATTTCTTTGATTAACTCTTTTACATCCTTACAAAAACAAATATCTGTAGCCCTGTGAGGTCCTCTCATCTCCAGCCAGACACTTTACTGCTCCCACCTGTTCAATATACTTGTTAAGGATCTGCCAGGCTCAGCTTCTGTGTCTACGCCCATAGGTAATCAGTCTGCACCTGCTTCTATGTCTGTGAGACTGACTCCTTCTTCCACCACTCAGGATGGCAGGCTTATTAGTGGGAGAGCCTATTACAGCCTGGCCAGACGGAGCTAGCTCCCGCCCTCTGTCTATTTATACCTGCCTTTCCTGTTCCTCCTTGCTTGTGATTCTTCTCGTGTGGTTTCCTGGCCCTGCTGCAGCTTCTGAACTATTTGTCCCTGCTTCATATTGACCCTGGCTTACTGACTACTCTCCTGCTCTGCGTTTGGTACCTCGTACACTCCTGGTTTGACTCGGCTTGTTCACTACTCTCCTGCTCTGCGTTTGGTACCTCGTACACTCCTGGTTTGACTCGGCTCGTTCACCACTCTTGTTGCTCACGGTGTTGCCGTGGGCAACTGCCCCTTTTCCCTTGCTTCTGTGTACCCTTGTCTGTTTGTCTGTCGTGCACATATTGAGCGTAGGGACCGTCGCCCAGTTGTACCCCGTCGCCTAGGGCGGGTCGTTGCAAGTAGTCAGGGACTGAGTGGCGGGTAGATTAGGGCTCACTTGTCTGTTTCCCTACCCCCATCATTACATAATCACAAGCCCATATACCTAGTCTACCCTGGTCCCTCACACTACTACAAATGCAGGGTCTCTCCCTACAGGTCCAGGCCCTGGCTCAGAGGGTCAACCAGCCTGATGCTACCATGGTAGTGCCCCTCACCTCACCTCTTGAACCCCACCTCAAGTTGCCTGACCGGTTCTCAGGGGACCGGAAGACTTTTCTCTCCTTTCGGGAGAGTTGTAGGCTCTATTTTCGCTTAAAGCCCCATTCCTCAGGTTCTGAGAGCCAGCGGGTGGGTATAATTATGTCCCGGCTCCAGGAAGGGCCCCAAGAATGGGCCTTCTCCTTGGCTCCTGACGCGTCTGAACTTTCCTCCGTTGATCTTTTCTTTTCTGCTCTCGGACTCATTTATGACGAGACTGACAGGACTGCCTTTGCCGAGAGTCAGCTGGTGACCGTACGTCAGGGTAAGAGACCTGTTGAGGAGTATTGCTCTGACTTTAGGAAGTGGTGCGTAGCTTCTCGGTGGAATGACCCTGCCTTAAGGTGCCAGTTTAGATTTGGTCTGTCGAACGCCGTGAAAGACCTGCTAGTTAGCTATCCCTCTTCTGATTCCCTAGACCAGGTTATGGCTTTAGCGGTACGACTTGACCGACGTCTCAGGGAACGACAACTTGAACGTTTTTGTGTTTTCTCCTCTGACTCCCCCATGATGCCTCCCGAGGTTCCGTTGCTTCGTTCTTCCACTGAAGCCTCGGAGGTACCTATGCAACTCTGGGCCTCCGTGTCCCCGCAACAACATAGAGAGTTCCGCAGGAAGAATGGTCTCTGCTTCTATTGTGGGGATGACAAGCATCAAGTGAACACCTGTCCCAGGCGTAAGAATAAGTAGCCGGAAAACTTCCGCGCCTAAGTGATCATCGGGGAGGTCACTTGGGCGCACAGGTATTTCCCGTAAATATGAAACGTAATAAAATCTTGCTTCCCTTTCAGGTCTCTTTTGGTGGTAGGTCTGCTACCGGCAGTTCCTTCGTGGATTCAGGGTCTTCTGCTAATATCATGTCTGTGGAATTTGCTATGTCTCTAGCTATGCCTTTGATTGATTTGCCTAAACCTGTCCCGGTAGTGGGTATCGACTCCACTCCTCTTGCTAATGGTTATTTTACACAGCATATCCCTGTTTTTGAACTCCTTGTTGGCTCCATGCATTTGGAGCAGTGCTCTGTACTGTTGATGCAGGGATTTTCGTCCGATTTGGTTTTAGGCCTTCCCTGGTTGCAGTTGCATAATCCCACGTTTGACTGGAATACTGGGGATCTTACCAAATGGGGTAATGAATGCTTGACGTCATGTTTTTCTGTTAATTCTATTTCTCCCCCTGAGGAGGTGAACACGCTACCTGAGTTTTTTCAGGACTTCGCTGATGTTTTCTCTAAGGAGGCCTCCGAAGTGTTTCCTCCTCATAGAGAATACGATTGCGCTATCGATTTGGTACCAGGAGCTAAGCTCCCTAAGGGTAGGATATTTAATCTCTCTTGTCCCGAACGTGAAGCCATGAGAGAGTATATCCAGGAATGCCTGGCCAGGGGTTACATTCTCCCCTCTACTTCTCCGGTAGGTGCTGGCTTCTTCTTCGTAGGGAAGAAGGATGGTGGTCTTAGGCCATGCATTGACTACCGTAACTTGAATAAGGTCACTGTAAGGAACCAGTATCCCCTTCCTTTGATTCCTGATCTCTTTAATCAGGTTCAGGGGGCCCAATGGTTCTCTAAGTTTGATCTACGGGGGGCGTATAACCTTATCCGCATCAAAGAGGGGGATGAGTGGAAGACTGCGTTTAACACGCCCGAAGGTCATTTAGAATACCTCGTCATGCGCTTTGGGTTGTGTAATGCTCCCGCGGTCTTCCAGAATTTCATAAATGAGATTTTAAGAGATTACCTGGGGGTATTTCTTGTAGTGTACCTTGATGACATCCTAGTGTTTTCCAAGGACTGGTCCTCCCACATTGAGCATGTCAGGAAGGTGCTCCAGGTCCTCCGGGAAAACAAACTGTTTGCGAAGACCGAAAAATGTGTGTTTAGGGTGCAGGAGATACCATTTTTGGGTCAAATCCTCACTCCTCATGAATTCTGCATGGACCCCGCCAAGGTCCAGGCTGTGGCGGAATGGGTCCAACCTGCCTCCCTGAAGGTGTTACAATGCTTCTTGGGGTTCGCTAATTATTACAGGAGATTTATTGCTAACTTCTCGTTCATCGCTAAGCCTCTTACGGATCTCACTCGCAAGGGTGCTGATCTTCTCCGCTGGCCTCCTGAGGCTGTCCAGGCTTTTGAGGTCCTTAAGAAGTGCTTTATCTCGGCCCCGGTGCTGGTTCAGCCCAACCAAATGGAGCCATTTATCGTGGAGGTTGACGTGTCCGAGGTGGGAGTGGGGGCTGTCTTGTCCCAGGGTACCAGGTCCCTCACCCATCTCCGTCCCTGTGCCTACTTCTCCAGGAAGTTTTCGCCCACTGAGAGTAACTATGATATTGGCAACCGCAAACTCTTAGCCATTAAATGGGCATTTGAAGAGTGGCGCCACTTCTTGGAGGGGGCTAGGCACCAGGTAATGGTCCTTACCGACCACAAGAATCTGGTTTTCCTAGAATCTGCCCGGAGGCTAAACCCGAGACAAGCTCGATGGGCGTTATTTTTTACCAGATTCAACTTTTTGGTTACCTATAAAAATATTAAGGCTGATGCACTGTCGCGTAGCTTCATGGCCAGCCCTCCTTCGGAGGAAGATCCTGCTTGTATTTTGCCTCCAGGTATAATCATTTCCTCTATTGATTCTGATTTAGTCTCTGAAATTGCTGCTGATCAAGGTTCAGCTCCCGGGAACCTTCCTGAGAACAAGCTGTTTGTTCCCCTGCAATTCCGGCTAAGGGTACTTAGGGAAAATCATGACTCCGCACTATCTGGTCATCCAGGCATCCTGGGTACCAAGCACCTCATTGCCAGAAACTATTGGTGGCCTGGGTTGCATAAAGACGTTAAGGCCTACGTCGCCGCTTGTGAGGTTTGTGCTAGGTCCAAGACTCCCAGGTCCCGACCAGCGGGCTTACTACGTTCTTTGCCCATTCCCCAGAGACCTTGGACCCATATCTCCATGGATTTTATCACCGATTTGCCTCCATCTCAAGGCAAGTCAGTGGTGTGGGTTGTAGTAGACCGCTTCAGTAAGATGTGCCACTTTGTGCCCCTCAAGAAACTACCCAATGCTAAGACGTTATCTACCTTGTTTGTCAAACACATCCTGCGTCTCCATGGGGTCCCTGTCAATATTGTTTCTGACAGAGGGGTACAATTTGTTTCTTTGTTTTGGAGAGCCTTCTGTAAAAAGTTGGAGATTGATCTGTCCTTCTCCTCTGCCTTCCATCCTGAAACTAATGGCCAAACTGAGAGGACTAATCAGTCTCTAGAACAATATTTAAGGTGTTTTATCTCTGACTGTCAATATGATTGGGTCTCATTCATTCCCCTCGCCGAATTTTCCCTTAATAACCGGGTCAGTAACTCGTCAGGGGTCTCCCCCTTTTTCTGTAATTTTGGGTTTAATCCACGGTTCTCCTCCGTTTCACCTGGTAGTTCCAACAATCCCGAGGTAGAGGTCGTTCATCGGGAACTGTGCACAGTGTGGGCCCAGGTTCAGAAGAACCTAGAGTCGTCCCAGAGCATACAAAAGACTCAGGCAGATAGAAGACGTTCTGTTAACCCCTTGTTTATAGTCGGGGATCTGGTGTGGCTATCGTCAAAGAACTTGCGCCTTAAAGTCCCGTCCAAAAAGTTTGCTCCCCGGTTTATAGGGCCGTACAAGGTCATTGAAGTCCTCAATCCTGCCTCCTTCCGACTGGAGTTGCCCCCATCTTTTCGAGTACACGACGTGTTTCATGCCTCCCTCCTTAAACGCTGCTCCCCGTCCTTGGCTCCCTCGAGGAAACCTCCTTTACCCGTTCTCACCCCAGAGGGGGTAGAATTCGAGGTGGCCAAGATTGTGGACAGCAAGATGGTCCAAGGCTCCCTCCAGTACCTGGTCCATTGGAGAGGATACGGGCCTGAGGAGAGGACTTGGGTACCCGCCCGGGATGTTCAAGCTGGTTTATTGGTCAGGAGGTTCCACCTTCGTTTCCCCAATAAACCAGGTCCATCTAGAAAGGGTCCGGTGGCCCCTCATAAAAGGGGGGGGGGGTACTGTTAAGGATCTGCCAGGTTCAGCTTCTGTGTCTACGCCCATAGGTAATCAGTCTGCACCTGCTTCTATGTCTGTGAGACTGACTCCATCTTCCACTACTCAGGATGGCAGGCTTAGGAGTGGGAGAGCCTATCACAGCCTGGCCAGACGGAGCTAGCTCCCGCCCTCTGTCTATTTATACCTGCCTTTCCTGTTCCTCCTTGCTTGTGATTCTTCTCGTTTGGTTTCCTGGCCCTGCTGCAGCTTCTGAACTATTTGTCTCTGCTTCATATTGACCCTGGCTTACTGACTACTCTTCTGCTCTGCGTTTGGTACCTCGTACACTCCTGGTTTGACTCGACTCGTTCACCACTCTTGTTGCTCACGGTGTTGCCGTGGGCAACTGCCCCTTTTCCCTTGCTTCTGTGTACCCTTGTCTGTTTGTCTGTCGTGCACTTATTGAGCGTAGGGACCGTCGCCCAGTTGTACCCCGTCGCCTAGGGCGGGTCGTTGCAAGTAGGCAGGGACTGAGTGGCGGGTAGATTAGGGCTCACTTGTCTGTTTCCCTACCCCCATCATTACAATACTCCTTTGTTTGTATGTATTTATGTATGTATGTACACTACCGTTCAAAAGTTTAGGGTCACTTAGAAATTTCCTTATTTTTGAAAGAAAAGCACAGTTTTTTTCAATGAAGATAACATTAAATTAATCAGAAATGCACTCTATACATTGTTAATGTGCTAAATGACTATTCTAGCTGCAAACGTCTGGTTTTTAATGGAATATCTACATAGGTGTATAGAGGCCCATTTCCAGCAACCATCACTCCAGTGTTCTAATGGTACATTGTGTTTGCTAACTGTGTTAGAAGGCTAATGGATGATTAGAAAACACTTGAAAACCCTTGTGCAATTATGTTAGCACCGCTGTAAACAGTTTTGCTGTTTAGAGGAGCTATAAAACTGACCTTCCTTTGAGCTAGTTGAGAATCTGGAGCATTACATTTGTGGGTTCGATTAAACTCTCAAAATGGCTAGAAAAAGAGTGCTTTCATATGAAACTCGACAGTCTATTCTTGTTCTTAGAAATGAAGGCTATTCCATGCGAGAAATTGCCAAGAAACTGAAGATTTCCTACAACGGTGCGTACTACTACCTTCAGAGGACAGCACCCACAGGCTCTAACCAGAGTAGAAAGAGAAGTGGGAGGCCCCGCTGCACAACTGAGCAACAAGACAAGTACATTAGAGTCTCTAGTTTGAGAAATAGACGCCTCACAGGTCCTCAACTGGCAGCTTCATTAAATAGTACACGCAAAACGCCAGTGTCAACGTCTACAGTGAAGAGGCGACTCCGGGATGCTGGCCTTCAGGGCAGAGTGGCAAAGAAAAAGCCATATCTGAGACTGGCTAATAAAAGGAAAAGATTAATATGGGCAAAAGCACACAGACATTGGACAGAGGTAGATTGGAAAAAAGTGTTATGGACAGACGAATCGAAGTTTGAGGTGTTTGGATCACACAGAAGAACATTTGTGAGACGCAGATAACTGAAAAGATGCTGGAAGAGTGCCTGACGCCATCTGTCAAGCATGGTGGAGGTAATGTGATGGTCTGGGGTTGCTTTGGTGCTTGTAAAGTGGGAGATTTGTACAAGGTAAAAGGGATTTTGAATAAGGAAGGCTATCACTCCATTTTGCAACGCCATGCCATACCCTGTGGACAGTGCTTGATTGGAGCCAATTTCATCCTACAATAGGACCATGACCCAAAGCACACCTCCAAATTATGCAAGAACTATTTAGGGAAGAAGCAGGCAGCTGGTATTCTATCTGTAATGGAGTGACCAGCGCAGTCACCAGATCTCAACCCCATAGAGCTGTTGTGGGAGCAGCTTGACCGTATGGTACGCAAGAAGTGCCCATCAAGCCAATCCAACTTGTGGGAGGGGCTTCTGGAAGCATGGGGTGAAATTTCTTGCGATTACCTCAGCAAATTAACAGCTAGAATGCCAAAGGTCTGCAATGCTGTAATTGCTGCAAATGGAGCATTCTTTGACAAAAGCAAAGTTTGAAGGAGAAAATTATTTCAATTAAAAATCTTTATTTCTAACCTTGTCAATGTCTTGACTATATTTTCTAGTCATTTTGCAACTCATTTGATAAATATAAGTGTGAGTTTTCATGGAAAACACAAAATTGTCTGGGTGACCCCAAACTTTTGAACGGTAGTGTATGTATGTATGTATGTATGTATGTATGTATGTATGTATGTATGTATGTGTAAAGGATCTGCCAGACACAGCTTCTGTGTCGACGACTGTGGTTAATCAGTCTGCATCTGCTCCTAGGTCTGTTAGAGTGACTCAATCTGTTACCACTCAGGCTGGTAGGCAGAGGAGTGGGAGAACCTATCACAGCCTGGCCAGACGGTTATAGCTCCCGCTTTCGGTCTATGTATACCTTCATTTGCTTCTTGTCTTTGCCTGTGATTCTCTCTTGTTTCCTGGCTCTGCTGTTCCAGCTATTACTATTGACATCAGCTTAATTTTGACCCTAGCTTTACTGACTACGCTCCTGCTCTGCGTTTGGTACCTCGTACACTCCTGGTTTGACTCAGCTCGTTCACTACTCTTGTTGCTCACGGTGTTGCCCCATTTCCCTTAGCTTCTGTGTACCCTTGTCTGTTTGTCTCTCGTGCACGTATTGAGCGTAGGGACCGTCGCCCAGTTGTATGCCGTCGCCTAGGACGGGTCATGCAAGTAGGCAGGGACTGAGTGGCGGGTACATTAGGGCTCACCTGTCTGTCTCCTTACCCCTTCATTACAGTATGTATGTATGTATGTATGTATGTATGTATGTATGTATGTATGTATGTATGTAGGTATGTATTTAGGGCTAACATTTGTGGTTCAGGAAGGCCTTGATAAAAGGGATATTTTTAAAACATTAATTCAGTTTTGCTGAGAGTTGCCACACACCATTCATAATTAAGTTGCTTTAGCAACAGACTTCAAACTATTTCTTTTCAAATAACAATGAATGCTGACAAAGTGAAATTTGTATTCTGTTGCTAAAAACAACTGAAGGAATTGTAAAAGACATGCAGTAAATTGCAGTAAAACGAAACCTAAACTTTAACCCCTTAAGGACACAGCCTGTTTTCGCCTCATGGTCCAGGCCAATTTTTTAAAATCTGTCACTTTATGTGGTAATTACTTTGAAATGCTTTTATTGTTTCAAATGATTCTGAGATTGTTTTCTCGTGACACATTGGACTATATGTTAGTTGTAAAATTTGGTTGATACATTCAGTGTTTATTTGTGAAAACACCAAAATGTAGAGAAAATTTGCAAAAACTAGCATTTTTCTAAATTTAAATGTATCTGCTTGTAAGACAGATAGTAATACCACACAAAATAGTTACTAGTTAACATTTCCCATATGTCTACTTTATGTTGGCATCGTTTTTTGAATGTCCTTTTATTTTCTAGGAGGTTACATGGTTTATAACTTTAGCAGCAATTTCTCAAATTTTTAAGAACATTTCCAAAACCTATTTTTTTATGGACTAGTTCAGTTCTGAAGTTGCTTTAAAGAGGCTCTGTCACCAGATTATGCAACCCCTATCTGCTATTGCAGCAGATAGGCGCTGCAATGTAGATTACAGTAACGTTTTTATTTTAAAAAAACGAGCATTTTTGGCCAAGTTATGACCATTTCTCGAGAGATCACGCTGTGTCGTCACTCACCTGCATCGTGTCAGACGAGCGAGGACACCGGCACCAGAGGCTACAGTTGATTCTGCAGCAGCATCAGCGTTTGCAGGTAAGTAGCTACATCGACTTACCTGCTAACGCCGATGCTGCTGCAGAATCAACTGAAGCCTCTGGTGCCGATGTGTCCTCGCTCGTCTGACACGATGCAGAACCTGTGAGTGACGTCACAGCGTGATCTCTCGAGAACACGCTGTGTCTGCACTGCCAGAAGCTGGGCGTTCTGAAGAGAAGTGGATGATACTTCTCATCAGAGCGCCCAGCTAGTAAAAGTATTAAAAACGCCCCGATGTACGCACCTAATACACGCCCACTTGGACTTTTACTTTTAAACACGCCCACTTGGACTTTTGCAAGCCTCATTTGCATAACTACAAAAATGGTCATAACTTGGCCAAAAATGCTCGTTTTTTAAAAATAAAAACGTTACTGTAATCTACATTGCAGCGCCGATCTGCTGCAATAGCAGATAGGGGTTGCAAAATCTGGTGACAGAGCCTCTTTAAGTGCTCTATATATTAGAAACCCCCATAAATCAGGCCATTTTAAAAACGGCACCCTCAAAGTATTCAAAACAGCATTTAGAAAGTTTCTTAATTATTTAGGCTTTTTTAATGCAATTAAAGCAAAGTGTAGGTGAAATTTTTACATTTAATTTTTTTTGCCAAAATTTCATTTTAATCCACTTTTTTCTCTAACACAAAAGGTTTTACCAGAGAAACGCAACTCAATATTTATTGTCTAGATTCTGCAGTTTTTAGAAATAACCCACATGTAGCCCCAGTTTGCTAATGGACTAAAGCACATGTCTCAGAAGCAAAGAAGCACTTAGGGGATTTTGGGGCTGCCCTTTTATTAGAATATATTTTAGGCACCATTTCAGGTTACAAAAGGTCTTGTGGTGCCAAAACATGGGAAACACCCCTAAAAACACACCATTTAGGAATCTACACCCCAATAGGCATTTAGCACTTGCTTGGACATATGACAATGCTTAGGAGATAAAGAGCACATTGCGTATTTGAGGCCTATTTTGGTGATTTTAGCCAACAATTGCAGAGGCTCTGAGGTCGAATAGTAAAACAAACCCCCAAGACCCTCCTTTTGGAAACTGCACAACCTCAAGGCATTTTTTAAGGGGTGCAGTGAGATTTTTGACTTCACAGGGTTTTTTTTAAACTAGAAATTAACGCACAACGAATGGTGCAAAGTGATAATTGGAATTTTCCACTGATATGCCATTTTAGTGCACAATATGTTGTGCCCAGTTTGTGCCACTGCAGACAACTACCTTATAATCTGTGAAGCGAGTTCTCCCAGGTATGAGACTGCTATATATGTGGAAGTATTGAACTGCTGTTTGGGCACACTGTAGGACTCAGAAGGGAAGGAGCGCCATTTGGCTATTGGAGCGCGGATTTTGCTAGGTAGGAGTTCTGTTTGGGGTTTTACTGGTATTTCAGTTTATATAACTTGTGTGGAGTACATCAGGGCATAATAAGAGGGTATAATAATGGGGTAAATAAATGATAATTCATAGATGTGTGGCCAGTGTCGCACTGATAAATGGCGCCCAATCCTATCCCCCTTTTGGAACACTCTGCACATTTTGTGTCTTCATATTCTGAGAGCCAGAACTTTTTTCTTTTTTATTTATTCGCCAAATGAGTTGTGTGAAGGCTTATTTTTATTGCAGGACAATCTGTAGTTTTCATGTAGTTGGTACGATTTAGGGGTATAGCGACTTTTTGATCACTTTTTATTCCTTTTTTTGGCAAGCAAGGTGACCAAAAGCCAGCAATTCTGACATTGTTTTTTTTTTTTTTCGTTTTTTTTCAGTGTTCATTGTTGGCTATAAATGACATTTTTACTTTAATCTGTGGGTCGTTACGATTACGGCGATACTAAATGTATATAGTCTTTTTTTAATATTTTACAGTTTTTGCCCAATAAAATCACTTTTTTTTAAATTATTTATTTTTTGTGTCGCCATATTCTGAGATCCATAACTTTTTTATTTTTCTGTCACAAAAGCTGTGGTATGTCTTGTTTGGAGCGGGATGGGCTGTGGTTTTTATTGGTACAATTTTTGGGACTTTTTTTGGGACTTTTTGATCACATTTTATTTTATGATTTGGGAGGGGTGTTGACCAAATAATAGCAATTCTGGAATAGAGACGCAGAAATACCAAATATGTGTACATTTTTTTTAATGTTTTTAGTTTATTCCTATAATAAAAGACTTATTATGGAAAAAAGACGGTTAATGTTTTTTTAACTTAAAACTTTTATTTTTATACTTTTGCACAACCTTTTTATTTACTTTTTTGTAACTTTTTTTTTTTGTCGGACTAGGGGACTTGAAGGCATGAAGCCCTGATCACTATTCTAATACACTGCACGACCTACATAGTGCATTGTATTAGAGCTGTCAGTTATACACTGACAGCAAGGCTGTTAGGCTCTGCCTCCAGGCAGGGCCTAATAGGCTTCCGTACTTGGCAGACGAGGAGGCCATTGTTAGGCCTCCGGTTACCATAGTAACCATCGGCACCCCCGCGATTGCGTTGTGGGGGTGCCGATCAGCTAGTTACCACCTAGATGCAGCGGTTGCTCTTGATTGCTGCATCTAAGGGGTTAATCGGCTGGATCAGACGCTAGCTCTTGTCCTGGCTGTTACAGCAGGGTGTCAGCAGTAATATACAGCTGACACCTGCTGGTGATGGCGTGGGCTCAGCTTCTGATCCGGCTCCATCACTGCCAAGTACAGTTACGTGCTATGGCTTTAAGTACCTAACTGCAGCGACGTAACTGTACGTGGCATCTCGTTAATGGGTTAAAGGGGTTAAAACCTGCAAAATAACAAACTTTCTTATAGTCCACCACCACCATGAATGCTGATGTGACTTCCAAAGTGCCGACACATAAGGTGACAACCAATCATTAGCCCTAGTGGAGATCTCACTATGGACAGTACATCACCGTTCACAGGCATAATTGCTTTTCACGGTCACCTGACGTGTCCTTACTTTGGATGTCACTATCGCGTGGCAGTATTAGTAAAACTATCCTCCAAATTTGCATTGAAAACTTGTATGTCATAATAGTTAATAGCTGGCGTTGGCATTACTAACGACTAGGGGGAGCTATTTCAGTGTTGGAGTGCCTTCTTCTTTTTTACTACTCTATAAGACTACCATACACATGTTTGACAGACCTGCAGAAGGAAACAGAAAAGGGCAGAGAAGAATTTGTGCAAACTTGTATACCGCCCGTGACTTCATAATGCCTGACTATGCTTGTAACTTTGTGTCCCTAATTACTGTATTTGTGGAAGGGCTCCTCTGGAGTAAAGACTATTAGGACGGCAGCAGGGGCGTAGCTAAAGGCTCATGGGCCCGGGTGCAAGAATTCAGCTTGGGCCCCCCTACCACTCCCCAACACCACCATCATCATCAGACCACTGCGCGCGCCTATGCCCAGACGCCTTGCCCAACAGCCACTATAGTATAATGCCCCCACACAGTATAATGCCCCATAACGTATAATGCCCCCCCATAACAGCCCCATACCGTATAATGCTCCCCATACAGTATAATGCCCCAATATGTGCATAATAGAAAAATTGCATAATTACTTACCTATCCCGTTCCCACGTCGGGTGGAGGATCCTTCGCCTCCTCCGGTGTGTACTATGAGTGACTCGGCGCAGACAGGCGTGATGATGTCGCTACATCCCGCCAGCCTGTGTCGAGCCGCTCAGGGCACAGTGAATGCTGGATCAAGGAGATGTCAGCTCCTTGCTCCAGTATTGAATGGAACCAGGACCTCGGTGAGTGACTCGCGACCTCCCGGAGGTCTTCACACGAACCCCCAAGGGGACGCGACCCACAGTGTAGGGATGTCACGATACCAAAATTTGGACTTCGATACCGATACTTCGTTTACTTTGTGAACAGTAATAAAAAAAAAAAAGTTCTTTCGTTTTCTGATGTGAGGCGCGTGGTGTGATGCTGAATTTTGAATGTGCCCCACATTAATAGTAATTAACCCCATCATTTTTCTCAGTCATAATGGGTTAATGTGTGAGGTACATGATGGGGTTAATTACTATTAGGCCGGGTTTACACGAGTGTGTGCGTTTTGCGCACGCAAAAATTGCGTCGTTTTGCGCGCGCAAAAGGCACTTAACAGCTCCGTGTGTCATCAGCATATGATGCGTGGCTGCGTGATTTTCGCGCAGCCGCCATCATTATGACACTCCGTTTGGATGTTTGTAAACAGAAAAGCACGTGGTGCTTTTCTGTTTTCATTCATCCTGTACACTGCTGTTGCGCGAATCACGCTTGTCCCACGGAAGTGCTTCCGTGTGGAATGCGTGGTTTTCACGCACCCATTGACTTCAATGGGTGCGTGATGCACGAACAGCGCACAAATATAGGACATGTCGTGCGTTTCAAGCAGCGGACATACGCTGCGTGAAAATCACGCACCTGTCTGCACGGCCCCATAGACTAATATAGGTCCCTGCGACGCCCGTGAAAATCACGCACCTGTCTGCACGGCCCCATAGACTAATATAGGTCCCTGCGACGCGCGTGAAAATCACGTGCGTCGCACGGGCGTATAACACGCTTGTGTAAATGAGCCCTGAATGTGAGGAACATGGAGGTTAAATTTATCATCACACTTCGTGCCCCACAATAAGTGATAGAAAGCAGTTTTTATTTTATTTTTTTACAGCGCATACATCATAAATGATGCAAAAAAAATGTTGTGCAGGTTATTACGGCCGCGCCAATATTGATTATGTGTATGTTTTATGTATTGAGACTTATTTTAATGTTTATTGTAAAAAAGGTGAATGTGTATTTTTTTTATTTAACATTACTTTGTTTTTACTTTATTTTTAAACTTTAATGTACTGACATATATCCCAGTACATTAGCCTGTGTGCTGATAGCACACAGGCAGTTGTTAGGACATACCTAAGTATGCCCTAACAACAGGAAATATGGTAAGAAAGCCCTGGGGTCCTTCAATGGACCCTGGGCTGTCTGCCCATATATGGTATGGCCCTCGATCGCGTCACAGGAATTCCCTGTGACACGATCCAGGGGCATCTCCCCTTCTCATTTTCCCCTGAATGCTGCAGTCTACTGTGATTGCAGCATTCAGGAGAATAGCGGCGGAGATGAGCGGTTTCTCTGATCTCCGCCGTTATAAAGCGGGGCTGCGGCTGTGTAATACAACCATTGCCCCGCTCCTGACAGGAAGTGCAGGCGCGGTCAGCATGAGGAGATGCGGCCGGCGCTGCACTAATGAGCGGTGGTTCAGGCACTGAAGACAGAACACGGGGGTGTTTTGTAGCGCGCCCACCATGTTCTGTCTTCAGTGCCGTAGCTCATTAGTGCAGCGCCGGCCGCATCGCATCATCCTGACCCCGCGCACATGTCAGGACTCAGGAGCGGGGCAGTGACTGTATCACTCAGCCGCAGCCCCGCTCTCATACTTGTGTACTATACTGTATTGTGTTGGATTGTGCAGTTTGCGGTGGAGAGAGGAGGGGGGCCTGTGATTTAACGCCCCCCTCTCCACCGCAAACAGCACAATACAATACAACACAATACATTACAAGACATTACATTACAAGTTACAATACAATACATTACATCACAATACATTACATTCCAGACTGCAGTTTACCTGGAGTCCTCCGCACCGACTATTCCATTCCACAGTCTGGAAGCCGTGTCACGTCACAACACGGTCACATGGTACACTAAGTGTACCATGTGACCGTAACCAGGAAGTGCCGGCTTGGCACAGAAGATTTCTTTAGGAAGCGTGCTGTATGGCAACGGGGGCCCGTGGGCACCCCAGGCTTAGGGGCCCGGTCGCAAGTGCGACCGCTGCGACCCCTATAGCTACGCCACTGGACGGCAGACTGTCAGGAACATTCATGAGCACATATAAATTTGCAGAAGGCAGTGGGGCACTTTTAATCTCATCTATGGGATTATTTTATGGAAAGTAATGATATGTACCTACCCTGACCTTATAACTGAAAACATCCATTATTTATGTCTAATGTATATTTAAAAGGAGCATGAAGTGAAATATATAGGTGTTTCTATTTTAGCAAATGTTTCCATACCTCCGTGTGATATCACTTTCTTGTATGGCTCAATGACTTTCATATCAATTCGCTGTTCTTGATCACCAATGATGACAGTCCTCCATAACTTATTATCGGCTCTCTCTTCTTCTGCTGTGTATTCTTGGATAGATTCAAAATCTCCTTGAAGTGAGTGGCCAAGTGCAGGACGATCATCTAAGATAAATGTAATTATTTAACCAAACAATGAGATTTACAACATAAATTTGTTAGAACGTAAAACCATTTCAATCCAACATAACCAAATGGTTTTCTTGTTGTGCATTTGATTCTCAGACCATTCCTTCACCTTGTCAGTCTACTTTACTTGCCTTCTATTAAACATTTTTTCTATCACACTTGAACCATTACAGCTTTTTCTAGAAGTGAGAAATAGGGGCAGCCATTGGCATTACAAATACATTCCTCAACATTGAAATTGCATCACCAAGAAGGGCAAGCCGTAAGGTTATGCAAATCGAGGAAGTAGCAGGCAGGTGTCACTAAGATCTGCAAATGATCAACCTTTCCAGCACCTAGCTCCAATCTGTGGCACGTGGGAGGCGCGTAAAACCAGATTGCATGCAAAGTTTTTTAGCCACATGAAACCTCAAAAATCGGATCAAGTGGTGTGGGACGATTGTGCGATACCTCCTGTTCGTCGATGAGCCAGTTATCGCTACTCGTCGCAAACCTAGAGACCTTGGTTTATTACTCAGGCAGATCACTACGCGCCTAGGCTGAGATGTCAGCACTGTTCAACATTGCGTGTCCCGGAGGTTGGAAGAAGTAGGACAGGAATGACAACAAGAGGTGCGTGAAGGCGAACCTCCTCACAGACGGATCATCTGATTGGAAGAATGGCATGTAGTAATCCATTCTGTACTGCAAGTGAAATTGGATGTCACATCCCAAGCTTAGGGCGGCAACCAGTGTCGACACAAACCATCAGAAGGTGTTTGCACGACATTGGGCTACGAGCCAGACATCCAGCTACAGGTGTTCCAATGACCACACGCCGCTCTCAAAGGCTATAATAGTGCACAGCAAGACGGCAATGGAGGCTGGCATGGAGGTCCATCCTCTTTAACGATGAGTACTGCTTTTGTCTCGGGCGCAATGATAGACGGAGATTGGTCTGGGCACCCCGTGGTAAACGCCATGAAGAGGCCTTCACAAGAGAACGTCACACCGGTCCTACTCCTGGGATTATGGTATGGGGTGGCATAATGTACGGTAGTCGGACCCCTCTAATCTTCATTTCAGGTATACTAACAGCTCAGCGTTACATTGATTTGGTCGTGGAACTAGTGATACGGCCATTTCTCCAAAGTGTCCCAGAAGCCGTTTTTCAACAGGACAACACCAGGCCGCATGTTGCTCGTGCTACTGTGAGCAGCCTGTGTGGCCTAAACATGCTACCATGACCTGCAGCGTCTTCGGAATAGTTTCCCATCAAGCACATCTGGGACATCATTGTTCGGCAATTGCACAGGGAGCTGCCTACAGCCAATCTTGATGATTTGCGTGATCAAGTGCATTCAGCGTGGCATAACATTCCTCAGACAACCATCAATAACCTCATTGATAGAATGCCGAGGCGTATAAGTGTGTGTATTTCTGCATGTGGCGTTGATACTCAATACTGAATAAATCAAGATGTTTGGAATATTGTGTTTCGATTTTCTTATCATTTGCTTATCATTAACATGTCTATCGATCCTGTGATTTTCACAATTCCAAAACTTTTCCTTCTTGGTGTTGCAATTTCAATGTTGAGGAGTGTAGAAACTGTTATTAGGTTGTATTAATACTAGTGTGGCGCATGGTTAACCCTTTACTGACCACCAATACGCCTTTTCACGGCGGCCCAGTCTAAGTCCTGCACGGGTGTTCCGTGCAGGCTGGAGCGAGTGCTGGGCTGTCTGATGACAGCTGGTCTCCTGCTCCAACGACCACGATTGAACTTTACTTAGATTGCGGCCGTTTAACCCATTAAATGCCGCGGTCAATAGTGACCGCAGCATTTAGCTCCCTCTGCCACCCATCGGCCTGATAAAAGCCCCCAGCTCTGCCCTGGGCATATGCCTATTAGGACACGCCAGAGGCACGTCCTAATAGATTGCCTGTCTTTTTACACTGACAGGCAATAATGCTTTGGTATACTAAGCATTATAGCAGCGATCTAAAGATCGCATAGTAAAGTCCCCTAGTGGGACTAAAAAAGTAAGTAAGTAATGTGAAATAAAAATTATTAATAAAAATGACAGTAAAAAAAGTGGTTTTATTTAGTAAAAGTGTATAAAATAAATAAAAGTACACATATATGGTATCACCGTGACCGTAATGACCCAAACAATAAAGTTAATATGTCATTTAAACCGCAAGATAAACACTGTAAAAATGCAAAACACAATGGCGAAATTGCTATTTTTTTCCATTGCCCCCCAAAAAAAGTCATAATAAAAGTTAATCAGTAAGTTCCATGTACCCCAAAACAGTACTAATCAAAACTACATCTTGTCCCACAAAAAACAAGCACTCATATCACTACATTGATGGAAAAATACAAAAATTACGGCTCTTGGAAACCGACGATGCAAAAACAAATAATTTTAGTTCAAAAGTGTTTTTATTGTGCAAATGTCGTGAAACATAAAAAACCACCACATATGTGGTATCGCCGTAATCGTACCGACCCATAGAATGAAGGTAACATGTTATTTACTCCGCACAGTGAACGGCGTGAATTTAAAACGCATAGAACAATGCCAGAATTTCAGGGATTTTTTCTTTCCCCCCCAAAAAAAGTTAATAAAAGTTACTAAAAAAATTATATGTTCCCTAAAATGGTGCCATTAAAAAGTACAACTAATTCCGCAAAAAACAGTCCTCATACAGCTATGTCGACGGAAAAATAAAAAAGTTATAGATCTTTGAGTGCAACTATAGAAAAACGAAAAAAAAAAATAGCTTAGTCATTAGGGCCTAAAATAGGCTGGTCACTAAGGGGTTAAAATTCGTGCAGCAAAACAGTACTGGTTTTACTGAAAATTGCTGACGTTTTTAAGTTCAGCTTTTGGCTGCTCAGCATTTACAGGTGTATCACATAGTGCGACCGAATAACCTGGTAAAAGGTTGGGGTCGTGTTGTCTAAGGCTTTATGCACACTGCATAGTGTGCATGGATCCTGGGCATTGCTTCTAGAATATCTGCGTAATATGAAATGCAATGAAACATGTCACAATTTGTTTTTACTGAGGATTCCATACGAACCATATACATTTGGAGGTATACCGAGGCATACCACAGTACAGTATGGGCCCTTCAATTTTCATAGGTGATTGTTGAGGCTTTGTTCAACTCTGAAATTGTATGGAGTCATAATACACGCATGTGTCTATATATGTGGGTGTGGGCTGTATGGGTTTAGGAAACAATGGCTGCTACTAATCTCATACAACCCTTTTAAGACCTGCACAAAAAAGAGCAGTCAAAGATAACTTTCTGCAGAAATGTCTTGCTGTAATAAAAAATAATACAAAAGTATATTCATGTAAAAAGATCTCTGTCAGTTAATGGGAACATTCTTGTCTACATTTAGAAGCTGAATACCTTGCAGACCTAATATTTCTCACAGCTAAGACCTTGAAAATGGTGAGGAATTGAAACAAAAAGTTTGTTAGGAATTTGCATTGATTTTCTTAAAACAGTAATTAAAGATGTATTCCTAGTTTAGACATTTATGGTTTGCTCGTCTGTTCCGTAACTCCCATAGATCAGGATAGAGAGAGCACGTGCACATACCCAGCCACCTCTCCATTCATTTTCCACATTGATGCGGTGGGCGGTCGCGCGGGGGCTGTCCCAGGGACAGGGGTCACCTTTCTGAAGATAGGTGCTGTCCCAAGGCTGGGAACTGCATCCCATCCCTTGGTTGAACTTGATGGACATGTGTCTTTTTTCAACCGTACTATGTAAGTATGTAACAATGTATCTATTAGACATTTTTAGCATATCCCTTGGATAAGCCATACATGTGTAAGTTGGTAATAACTCCTAAAGGTTTATTTACTTAAAACTGTCAACCCCTTTAAAAAGAGCAAGATTGGAAAATCATGGCTGCTTTTTTCCAAAAACAGTGCCACATCTGTCCACAGGTTATGTGTGATACTGCAACTTTACCCCATTCCGTTCAATGTAGCTGAGCTGTAACACCAGACAAGCAGCCGTGTTTTTCTAATAATGTAATAATGCACAATGGCCAGTTTAATTTTTCTGACTGAACTTTTTTTTAATTTGTATCTGTAAATAAATCTTATCTTTGATAAGTTGTTTGTATGTAGAACCTGCTTTCACCACTGCCATAAAAGCCCTTTAAACCCATCAATGTAGTTCACTAGGCGTTGTCTTTCTAGTTACAGTTAATTCTTTCTCGATCCTGTGCCAGGAAAACCACAATAATCTATGAATGACTATATAATTACAAGATTGAATTATGGGAATTATGAAATTCGTGTACGCCCAGTTCCAAAGTCATTGACAATTCAGAGTGTGAACAAACAAAACAAAGCTTCTGTTGACCACATTACCTATATAAAGCTGCCATTTCACAATCACATATACTATATTTCCATGTAGAATTAACAACCCTCTCCTAGTTACCATACTCTACTGCTCCAGAGGAAAAAGGTCAAATAATAGCAAACAAAGGAGCAATTGTAGGGGCAGAAACAGAAGAATTGGCCAATTAGAAGGCCATCTGATTTATCAGCCCTTCATAGTTTCGTCTTCCAGACAAATATTGAAATAGGCTTTTGTTCTCAAATTTAGCATTCTTTGGCATGCTCCAGTCTAGTTGACAAGCGCTAGCAGGTTACATCTCAAGTCTTACGTAAAAGATGGAAGATATAGACAGGATTAAATGCGGTTTAATCATCCAATTCCAAAATGAACATTTAACCCGTGTGTGCTCTACATGTTCTGCAGATTCCCAAGCTTTACCAACACTTTCCTTTATAAATCCGTGATAAAGTATCCCATTATTCAAGAAAATTTCAATCGTAATTCTTATTATTATTCACTTTAATGGTCAGACATCTCAGCATGCTATGAAAATGTGTTTGATGCGTTCCAGACAACATTCTTTGAGTTATCCTGATCTGAGAAGTTGGCATCACAAAACTTCCCAAAGAAGTTGTTACTCGGCTTTCCTACAGTCCTTAATAGAAAATATACCCAATGGTGTAGTGATATGTACTGAAATATCATGCAATTGCGTATTTAAGCCAACGTGAAATTCAAAAGAATTCTAGAAATTCAGGGGAATTATCTTGGTAGCCATTTTTCACCGAAATTTCATAAAAATTGATATTTTCCTGAAGTGACTAGACAGAAGTTTTAATAGCTTCATAAAAGATGACAACATAAGGCCTTTGTTCTTTGGTAATAGTTTAATTATGTATAAAGGCGAATGAAATAAGGGAATGTCCAGACACTTTAGGGTTCCTAATGTGTCCACAATTAATGACCTCCTGTTGGTCTAGTGAACTGAACATAGATCATCATAGGGTCAGGGACGTAGCTATATGGGGTGCAGTGGTAGCATTCGCACCAGGGTCCTGGTGCCAGAGCTGGCCTAAGGGCCTCTGCCACATAAGTAGACACCTGCATTAAAAATGGCATATGGTAGATGGGGGGCCTGTTACAGATTTTGCATTGAGGCCCCGGAGCGTCAAGTTACACCTCTTAATAGGTACTTTTGATGATTTAAGTTCAGTTCAGTAGATGCGGCCGTGTCAAACTAGCCTAAGGACCCTTTTGCACATGACCTTCAGGAGATCTGCTCTCCGTACTGCAAGTCTTTTTAGAACAAAAGGAGGATCAGTGCTTGGCACAAAGGAGAGGGGAAACATTCCCAAACATCTCCTTAGGGAATGTCCTCCCTTGTGTCGAGATCTAAAAGGTAATGTTTCCAATCATCATTTTGTCTAAAAAGACTTACAGGAGAACAGATCTTCTGAACACAGGGCCTAAAGACCCTATTACATCGGCCGATTTTAGCCGGTGCAGCGAGCGCCGATCCACGAGACATCGTTGATCGGCGCTCGTTTGCTCCTGTCACAAGGAGCTATATATGGGGACGAGTGGTCATTACTACGATCGCTTGTCCCCATACATTATTATCATGCCGGCAGTGCATCTCCCTGTTTACAAAGGGAGATGTGCTGCCGGCAACGATAATATTTTACTTTTTTAAAACGATACGAAAAACAGATGAACAAGCATTTGCACGTTCATCTGGAGATCGCTGCCCTGTTTACATAGGGCAATTATCAGCAACGAACGGTTTGTGAACGCTTGTCTGCCTGATAATCGCCCAGTGTAAAATCCCCTTAACGTTAGTGCTCCTATTATCTATATTTCATTACTAGACCTTGGTTAACCTTGATACATGTAATTAATAAATAACTTTTATGGCTTTATAAAAAGTAAAACTGTAATCATTTCTCTAAAAAGCTGTAGTACTTTAACCCCGTTTTTATAAAATTTAATATACTACATTATATTTTATTGTCCATAACGAACTTGCCTCAAATCTAAATGTAACTGTGTACACAGATAACATCACAATACATGGCAGGCAAAACAGAAAATGCTCGAAAGATTAGATCATTGAGAGCACTTTTTGACTGTTTTATAAGGCTGGCCCCCTTATGTTCAAATATTATTTGTTCCCTTTTGCCAGCTTGTAAATATAAATAGATTGTAAATGATAACCAATAGATATTAATAACAGATGTCAAACCATCCATAAGAATGGGTGTATATTTTTTGCTCATTTTCATAACCAAAAATCTTTTATCTTTTAGGCCAATTATATATTCACTTTTATTCGTGTTGTTATATATTACAAATTGTTCATTTCTTAATAATGAATGATTTACCTAATAAACTATTCAATGTATACAAAGTTCAAGCCCCATCAGTGAGTTACAGGTTACAGCAAAGAGGTAAATAATATCACATCAGAATTTTTTTGGGGATTTTTGAATGTTTGTTTTTCACTCCCCGCATTCCAAGAGCCATAACTTTTTTTATTTTTCCGTCAATAGAGGGGTCTGAGGGCTTATTTTTTTGCGGGAGGAGTTGTAGTTTCTTTTGGTACCATTTATAGTTCCATATAATGTACTGGCAAACGGAAAAAAAAATTCTTTGCAGGCTGAAGTTGGTAAAAAAAATGTGATTCTTCAATTGTTTTTTAGGTTTTGTTTTTACGGCTTTCACTGTGCGGTAAAAACGACAACTTATCTTTATTCTGTGGCTCAATACGATTATGGTGATACCAAATGTATTTTTTTTTTATATTTTACTACTTTTATTGATAATAAACTTTTTGTTAAAAAAAAAAATGTTTTGTGTTGCCACATTCTGAGAGCCATAAGTTTTTTATTTTTTCACCGATTGAGTGGTGTGAGGGCTTATTTTTTGCGGGACGAGCTGTAGATTTTATTGGTACCATTTTTTGGTATGTAAAACGTGTTGATCATTTTTTATTACATTTTGTTTTACAGCTAAGTTGACATTTTTTACAGCGTTCACCGTGCACATTAAATAATGCTATACTGTAATAGTTCAGACTTTTACGGATGCAGCGATATCAATTTTGTTAACTTTTTTTATTTTTTACATTACGTTAGGGGGAAAATGTTTTGTTTTTTTTAACTTTACATTTTTTTTTTTTTCACGACTAAACTTTTTTTTACACACTTTATTAGCCCCCCTAGGGGCAGTGGCGGATTAAGAAGACCATGGGCCCTGGGCTGTTACCCAAACTTGGGCCCCCCTTCTCCACCGCCACCCTGCCGCGCCGTAACTATTGCTAACACTACCTTTTTGCAGAAGCATTAACAAATGGGTGTTACAATTCCCCTTTCACAGGGCTGTGTCCCTACATACTGACAGTGTCACACTGTGCAGGGACACAGCGCCAAACCCCCATGTAGACAGCGCCACACACACCCCCTGTAGATAGCGCCACACACACAGAACCCCCTGTAGAGAGCGTCACACAGCCCCCTATAGAGAGCATCACACAGCCCTCCTATAGATAGCATCACACTGCCCTCCTATAGATAGCATCACACTGCCCCCTATAGATAGCATCACACAGCACTCCCCCTTATATATAGTGCCACACAGCGCTCCCCCCTTGTATATAGTGCTACACAGCGTCGCTACACTGCAGCCCTGGGATTACATTTTATCCCATATGACTGCTGCAGTCTGTGATTGGCTGCAGCGGTCACATGTGGTGAAACGTCATCCCAGGAGGCCGGCCCGGACGAAGAAACAGAATTCTGGGCAAGTATAAGATTTTTATTTTTTCTAAATTGCGTTTTTACATAACAACTGCTATCTGTTGCAGGTTTTACCTCCCCATTGAATAAAATGGGGAAACAAATAAGCAGCGTTTACGCAAATACAATTGACATGCTGCAGAATAAAAAACCGCACCGCAGGTCAATTTCTGAGCTTTTTTTTTCCCCACTTATCATTTACGCAGAGTGTGATGAGAATTGTTCACATCTAATCTACTCTGCTGCTACTGTATTAGGGCTTGTCCACACTTAACGTAATTACTGTGTATTTTCCACCCGGAAAATACGCAGAATACAGTAGCAGCAAAGATTTCCCAAATCTCATCCAGACGCTGCGTAAAATTTCCGACCAGACATTTTGTCCTGCGGTGCGTATTTCTCATACTGCAGAATGTCAATTCCTGCTGCGTTTTTTCAGGAGACGTCACCATCTCCCAGCAGTGAGAAAAATGCAGCAAAATCCGCACCATTGTCTGCAGCAAAAATGCAGGAAATGGTGCTAAACACACACACACACACACACACATACACACACACACACACACACACACACGAGTATGCACATTATACACATATAAAGTACACACATGAGTATGCACATTATACACATATAAAGTACACACGAGTATGCACATTATACACATATAAAGTACACACGAGTATGCACATCATACACATATAAAGTACACACGAGTATGCACATTATACACATATAAAGTACACACGAGTATGCACATTATACACATATAAAGTACACATTGTAAACACACGAGTATACACATATAAAGTACACATTGTAAACACACATGCACTTACCTTCTATGTAGGATATTTGTGAGTCTTCACTGCAGCTCTTCTCCTGACACAGAGCCCGCTGACAGTCTCCCCTCCCCCATATCCCGACAGCTAGCAGCAGGAGGAGAGATGTTTAGAGCAGGGAAGGGGAGCTGCAGAGGGAGCTTCTAAAGCAGCAGAGACCACGGCTGCTAAGTAGGAGCGAAGCTCCCCTCGTCTCATGACAGGTGCGGTCCTGGCACCGGGGCTCCCTCCGGTGCTAGTGACGCCACTGGGCATGAGGGGGTTTGGGTGGCTATGGCCCCCTGGGAGCTTTGGGCCCCGGGCGGCCGCCAGAACCGCCCTAATGATAATCCGCCATTGCCTAGGGGACTACCGTATTGCAGTATATCGTCATTTTTACAGGCTTCTGTTAAGCATTTGAGGGGTTAAACAGCCAGGAACAGCGCGATCGCTGCTACCTGCTGTTAGTCCCGGGTGTCCGCTGTAAAATACAGCGGACACCCGCAGCATATGGAGCGTGCTCAGCACATGAGCGCGCTCCAAACATCAACCCCCGCAAAGCGGTTAAATCCTTACCATGAATCTTATTTATTTGCAGATTAGAGGGGTTGTCCAGTCCTAAGAAATTGATGGCCTATCCTCAGGATTCCCAGCATCTCCGCTAATCAGCTGGTTTGTTGGGGCCACGGCGCCCATATGAGCTCCACTTCCCCTTAATTTCCTTTAATACTCACACTGTGATTCTCCGACTAACTTTTAGCGGCGGATAACAGTATTATAGCTTTCTTCCATTAAAGTGAACGGGAGAAGGCTGTAATACTGTGAACCGCCGCTACAAGCGAATGAGAGAAGTCTGTAATTGTCACGATGCGGGGTGTGGACCCACTGGGCCGTACCGCGTAGCGGAAAGGCAGCTGGCCAACCAGGTACAATACAATGTCTATAGCCAAGAAAGGGTACCTGTGGCAATGTAGACAGTAGCGGTGATTCAGGCTTAAGATGAGGCTCCGACAGCAGAAAGACACCCGGTGGGTGTTACACAGTAGATGCAGCGGAAGACACAACTCGACTTCAACTCTCGACGGCACAGAGGCACGGTAGCACAGGATACAGGGTACAGGTAGCAGGAACGGGTAACACTGGGAACTGGAAAACACTAGGAGACCATTTGCAAGACAAACTAAGGTAACACAACAATGCTCTGGCAATGATCAAGAGGGCAGAGCCCTTTTTATAGTCCAGCAGCATTCTGGGTTGATTGCAGCTTCACTGCAACTGGACGCATACTGGCCCTTTAAGGGCGCGCGCTCCCTGCGGGAGACAGTCACTGGACCAGGAAGTGAGGGTCGGCATCTCTCAGGAGGGAGATTCCGCCGAGAACTCACACGTCCATGGCCGCACCCGTCAGAGGGTAAGTCAGAACGACGGTCCGCGGCCATAGACGTTACAGTATCCCCCCTCTTACGCCCCCTCCTTTTAGGTCCAGAGTGGGAGAGAAACTTCTTCATGAGGACTGGGGCATCGATGTTCGCCTCTGGCTCTCTCTTCTGGACGAAATCCTCTCCAATCCACCAACTAATACGTCCTTCCTCTCACTTTCTTGGTAGCCAGGATCTCCCTTACTTCGAAAGTCCCTGACGAGCCGCCAGGAGCCACTGCGGAACTAGGAGTCCTGGAGTTGCGGTTCAGGACCTCGGGCTTCATAAGGGAGACATGGAAGGAGTTAGGGATCTTGAGGGTAGGAGGCAGCCGAAACCTGTAAAATACAGGATTAATTTGCAGCAGAATCTCGAAGGGTCCGAGGAACCTGGGAGCAAAATTGCAAGACAGAACCCTCAGCTGGATATTCCTGGAAGACAGCTATACCTTTGTACCTGGAAGAAATTGAGGAGGTTCTCGTCTTCTAGTGTTTGCCTTTCTCTTCATGCGGTCCACGCCAGCAGAATAGAAGATCGGGTCTGTTGCCATATCTGCAGAAAGTCCCTGAAGGAAGAGTCAGCTGCAGGCACCTGGGACATAGTAGAGACAGGAAGAGGTATTCAAGGATATTGGCCATAGACAATGAGGAATGGACTAGAGGTGGTGGACTCATTAGTATGGTTATTATAGGATAACTCAGCCCATGGTTACAGCTGCACACAGTCATCATGCCGCCTGGAGACAAAGTTCCGCAGATAGTTCTCCATAATCTGGTTAACCCTTTTGACTTGACCATTGGACTGAGGATGATAGGCCTGGGAGATGTCCAACTTTACACCGAGGAGACCGCAGAGTGCTCTCCAGAACTTTGAGGTGAACTGGACCCCTCGATCCGAGACAATATGCAGAGGCAAGCTATGCAGACGGAAGATGTGTTGAACAAAGAGATCAGCTAGTCGAGCTGCAGAAGGCAGGGCAGTCAGAGAAACAAAATGAAACATTTTAGAAAATCTATCCACCACCACCCAGACCACACTGCATCCAGCAGAGACAGAGAGGGGCAGATTTGTGACAAAGTCCATTGCAATATGCCGCCAGGGGGCATCAGGCACAGACAGTGGCTGGAGCAGACCAGCTGGTCTGGAGTGGGCAACTTTATTTGCTGTGCATACCGCACAGGAGAAGACAAAGTCTGTGACGTCTTTGGGCAGCGTGGGCCACCAGAACTGACGGGCAATTAGGTCTCGGGTTTTACTGCACCCGCGTGACCTGCCAGCTTGGTACTGTGACCCCAGCCAAGGATTCTTCCTCTGTCTGCCAGACGTACAAAAGTCCTTCTCGCAGGAATATCTCTAACTAGCAGAGGGTTGACAGAGAAGATGCAAGAAGGTTCAATAATATTCTGTGGGGACTCCACAGTGTCCTCTGTCTCAAATAACTTAGACAAGGCATCGGCCCACACATTCTTGTCGGCAGGTCGGTAGTGGAGCTCAAACTGGAGCCGAGCAAAGAACAGCGACCACCTGGCTTGACGAGGATTCAGCCTTTGGGCCGTTTGAAGAGGAGGTCAGGTTCTTGTGGTCCGTGAAAACCAGGAGTGGATGAGCTGCGCCTTCCAGTAGGTGTCTCCATTCTTGCAGAGCCAGTTTGATGGCCAGTAACTCCCAATCCCCAATTGAGTAGTTGCGCTCTGCGGGAGAAAAAAGCTTGGAGAAGTAGCCACATACCACAGTCTTGCCTTTCGAATCTCTCTGGAACAAAAGTGCGCCAGCACCAACAGAGGAGGCGTCTACCTCCGACGAAAACTGTAGGGATACATCAGGATGATGAAGGATAGAGACTAACGTGAAGGCCTTTTTTAAGGTTTTGAACGCGGCGCCCGCTTCTGGAGTCCACTCCTTGGCATTCATGCCCTTTTTGGTGAGAGTAGAGATGGGAGCTGTCAAAGAAGAGAAGTTGGGAATGAACAGCAGGTAGAAGTTGGCGAATCCCAGGAAGCGTTGTATGGCCCTTAAGCCTTGAGGGCGTGGCCATTCCAGGACAGCCTTTACCTTCTCAGGGTCCATTTTAAGGCCCTGATCGGAGATGATATAGCCGAAGAAGGGTAGAGACTTTCTTTCAAACACGCACTTCTCCAGCTAGGCATAAAGATGATTCTCCCTTAAACAAAGCAAAACCTGGCGGACATGTCTCTGATGAGTTACTGGATCTGGGGAAAAAATCAAAATGTCATCGAGATACACCACAACACAGACATAAAGGAGATCACGAAAAATGTAATTGACAAATTCTTGAAACACCGCGGGGGCATTACATAGGCCAAAGGGCATAACCAGCTATTCGTAGTGCCCGTCACGTGTATTAAATGCAGTTTTCCACTCGTCACCCTGATAAATCCGAATTAGACTGTAGGCCCCCCGCAGGTCCAGTTTAGAAAAAATTTTGATCCCCCGTATGCGATCAAACATTTCCGAGATCAAAAGCAATGGGTATCTATTCTTTACCATGATCTAGTTGAGGCCCCGGTAGTTAATGCAGGGTCGGAGGGATCCATCTTTTTTCATAACAAAGAAAAACCCGGCTCCGGCCGGGGATGAGGATTTACGTATGAAGCCCCTCTCAAGATTCTCCTTAATGTAGGTCGACATAGACTGGGTATCCGGTAAGGAGAGAGGGTATACTCTACCGCGAGGAGGGGACGCATTGGGAATCAAGTCAATAGGACAATCATACGCTCGATGTGGTGGCAACGTCTCTGCTTCCTTCTTGTCAAAGACATCTGCAAACTGAAAGTAACAAGGAGGCAACCCTGCCAATGACTAATGCTGAAAAGGCTGAAGCAGATGGATATGCCCCAGACAGCGGTTGAGACACTTGGGACCCCACTGGAGAACCTCTCCGGAATTTCAATCCAGGACTGGGGCGTTTAGACGGAGCCAAGGCAAACCCAGCAGCACAGGGTTGACGGCCTTGGGCAGGACAAACAGGGAGATGAGCTTGGAGTGAAGAGCTCCCACTTGAAGCCCCAACGGCTTGGTCACGGACAAAATTGGATCAGGCAGCGGCAGTCTATCTACCGAGGCAACGGTCAATGGCTTCTCCAGCAGAACAGTGGGCAAATGAAGCAGGTCCACAGGGTCTTGGCAGATGAAATTGGCTGCAGAGCCCAGGTAGGCAGAGACCGGATGGGGCCTCTCACCTGCGACGATGGTGACAGGAATTAACAGTTCGGAGGAGAGTTCTCTATTAAATGCTGTACGTCCAGAGGTGCGTCAGCGCTGCTTCTCCTGGACTGACAGTTTAAGCCGCTAAGTTGGGCGCCAGTCTAGGAAGCCATCTCTGTTGTCAAACTTCTTGAGATCTTTCCTTAAGCCTTATGTCCACTCGAGTGGCAAGAAGTATTAGGTTGTTCATGGTAGATGGTAGATCCCGGACAGCAAGTTCGTCCTTGATCTCGGGTGATAGGCCATGCCAGAAGGAAGATATCCAACGCCTCGTTGTTCCCGGACAGTTTTCCTGCCAGGGTCCGGAACTGGATGGTGTACTCACCCACGGAGGCGTCTCCCTGGCGAAGGTTCAGCATAGCAGTGGCTGCTGACGAGACTCATGCAGGCTCCTCGAACACCGTACGGAATAACTGCACAAACCCCTGAAAGTCTTGGGTCTCGGGTCCCTGTCATTCCCAGATTGGGTTCGCCCTCACCAGGGCCTTACCGGCATGTAAGGAGATTAAGGCAATCCTGGCTCCGTCTGAAAGAAAAGATCTGGCGTGCAGGGTGAAGTGGATATGACACTGGTTAAGAAATCCCCTGCACACACATGCGTCTCCATGAAAACGAGGTGGCAGTGGCAGCGAGAACCGAGGATCAGAACCGGAGCTGCCAGGAGGTATAGCAGGAGGTACAATTGCAGGAACTTGAACAGGAGGAGAGAAGGAAGCAGCCTGCGCCCCAAGCTGCTGCGCCATAGAATCTACTGCCACAAGAAGTTGATCCTGTCATGCTCGCAGATCCTGCAGGTCCGCCTGCATGGCTTGGGAGGGTGACAGACCTTTGAATTGACCAGCGGGGTTCATGCCCTGAGCGTACTGTCACGATGTGGGGTGTGGACCCACTGGGCCATACCGCGTAGCGGAAAGGCAGCTGACCAACCAGGTACAATACAATATATATAGTCCCGAAAGGGTACCTGTGGCAATGTAGACAATAGCGGTGATTCAGGTTTAAGATGAGGCTCCAACAGCAGGCAGACACCCGGTGGGTGTAACACAGTAGATGCAGTGGAAGACACAACTCCACTTCAACTGTAGATGGCACAGAGGCACGGTAGCACAGGATACAGGGTACAGGCAGCAGGAACAGGTAACACTGGGAACTGGAAAACACTAGGAGACCATTTGCAAGACAAACTAAGGTAACACAACAAAGCTCAGGCAATGATCAAGGGGGCAGAGCCCTTTTTATAGTACAGCACCATTCTGGGTTGATTGCAGATTCACTGCAACTGGACGCGTACTGGCCCAGTAAGGCCGTGCACTCGCGGGCGCGCGCGCCCTGTGGGAGATAGTCACTAAACCAGGAACTGAGTGCCGGCGTCTCTCAGGAGGGAAATGCTGCCGAGAACTCACACGTCCATGGCCGCGACCGTCAGAGGGTAAGTCAGAACGACGGTCCGCGGCCATAGACGTTACAGTAATACTGTGAACCACTGCTACAAGTGTGTCGGCGATTCACAGTGTGAGCAGTAAAGGAAATTAAGGGGAAGCAGTTCTCGTACGAGTGCCGCGACCCCTTCAAAACAGCTGATCGGCGGGGGTCCCTGGAGTCGGACCCTGACCGATCAGATATTGATGGCCTATCCTGAGGATAGGCCATCAATTTCTTTGGACTGGACAACCTCTTTAACTCTTATATACATTTTTACCAACAATCCTCTATTGGTAAAAATAAATGGAGTATCTAAAATGCAGAGTGTATTTTAATGCTTTGTTTTTCTAAAGTTTTTATTTATTTAACTTTTAATTAGCTTTCTGTGAGTTATTATTTGTACAAATGTTATTTTATCTACCATGCAAAAAAATAGAATGTGAGCACAGGTGGGAAAAGATGCAGCTGTGGGCCTTGCAGCTTTTGTTCTTATGCCAAAGCCAGGAGTGGATCATAAGGGCTGAATGAGCATAAAAAATATCCACTCCTGTCGTGGCAAACAAAAAAACCAACTGGTATCTAAAATTCCCCAAAGACTGCATGTCTGAAAGTGGTCTTTAGTTTTTCGACATCACACCCTCATTGCTCATAATTTCTTGTTGTTCATAGCAGTTGTCTCCACCCTCAAAATTTACCTCTCACCGTTTCACCACTTCATCATACTTAACAGAATAACAGTCATAAAATGTGTATTCACTGTAAAAATAATTTCTTCATACATTGCAATCTTGAGAAATGGCACGTGATAGTGTGCAGTCTGATTTTGAATTCCGATTAATGATTATGATAACAATGTTGGTAACTTTTTATAGACTGTTTATAAAAGCAATCATCTGTCTAATTGTAAGAGTATGTGAAGAACTTAAAGGGGTATTTCCAATTTAGACATTTATGGCATATGTCGTAAATGACTGATAGATGAGGATCCCAGCACCTACAGTATATGAAGAACGGGGGTCACCCGACCATTGTTTAGTCTGGTGATGCAGTCACTGGCAGCAGATTCCAGGTGAAAACTGAGTGGGAGCCGCAGAAACAGCAGAATAGCGCTGCTTCTGTAACTACCATAGAGCAGCCGTGGGCATGCACAGCCCCCTCTACAATAGCTCCCGCCTGGAATCTGCGATCAGCCTACTCCTTACCAAGTGACACGGGGTTGGGTGACACCTGTGCTCTATATAGGTGCCGATCCCAGAGCTAGGACTCATACCTATCAGACTTTTATGGCATATCCTGTGGAATAATAAGTTGGGAATATCCTTTTAACTTTCTTATGACAAGGCGTATTTGCACCTCAAAAAGGTTATCAAGGACATCAAAATTGATGGCCTATGCTTAGGATAGGCCATCAATATTAGATCGGTGGGGGTTCGCGCCACAAGCATTGTAGTCTCTTCACTGTTTACCTTGGGTTTCATTCCTGTTCGAACTTCACTTCACATGAATGAGACATCACTGCAATACCTTGAACAGCTGCTACGAAAGTAAAAGCAAGTACGGACAGCCTGTAACCACTGGTAAACAATGTTGAGGCTTCAGCATTTGTTGGTACAAGCGTCACGGCCTCTTCAAACAGCTGATCGGCAGGGGTGCCGAGAGACGGATCCCCACCGATAACCCCTTTAACCCCTTCCCGCAAATGGGCGTACAGTAACGCCCTGAGGATGAAACGGGCACAGGAGCGGTGTGCGCTTCATCTTCAGTGGGTTGTCGGCTGTAATATACAGCCGAAATCCCGCTGCAACGGCGGTGATCACAGTTCTCTCCGATTGCCGCCGTTTAACCTCTTAAATGCTCCTGTCAATAGCGACAGTGGCATTTAAGTGATGACACAGAGAGAGGGGGCTCTCTCTGTACCCCAATGGCCCCATCGCGGGGTGCTGATTGTTGCAATGGCAAAAGGAAGCCTAGCAACGGCTTCCTGGTTGCCAGGTACGGGAGCCCTTTTAGGTACTGCCCAAGGCAGGACCTAATAGACTTACCTGTCAGTTGTAAAATGTTACAGGTACAATACACTGCACTACATAAGTACATACATAAGTAGTGCAGTGTATTGTACAGGGGATCAAAAGATCAGATCTTCAAGTCCCCTAGTATGTGTAAAAAAAAGTGCAAAAAAGTACAAAAAAAGTTTTAGATAAAGAAATAAATAAAAGTTTTATGTAATAAAAACAATAATCGCCATGTTTCCCTGATCAAGTCCTTTATAATTAGAAAAAAAAAAAACTACACATAATAGGTATCGCCGCATTCGTATCGGCCTGACCTATAAAATATCATATTATTTATCCCGCACAGTGAACACCGTAAAAAAATAAAATAAAAAACAATGGCAGAATTTCCTTTTTTGGTCATGTTGTTTCCAAAAAAATGGAATAAAAAGTGATCAAAAAGTCATACGTACCCTAACATGGTACCAATAACAACTACAGTTTGTCATGCAAAAAACAAGCCCTCCGTCAACAAAAAAATAAAAAAGTTATAGCTCTCAGGATATGGGTGACACTAAAACATTATTTTATTTCGTAAAAAGTGTTTTTATTGTGTAAAAGTAGTAAAACATATAAAAACTATATAAATTTGGTATTGGCATAATCGTATCGAACCGCAGAATAAATGAAACATGTTGTTTATACTGCACACAGAACGCCGATAAAAATGTATAAAAAACAGTGAGAGAATTTCAGTTTTTTTGTCTCCTCACCTCCCAAACAATTGAATAAAAACTGATGAAATTATCACATGTACAGTACCCCAAAATGATACTAATAAAAACTACAGCTCGTCCCATGAAAATCAAGCACTCACACAGCTCGTCAACAAAAAAATAAAAGGTTATGACTCTTGGAACGCAATAATGCAAAACGACGGCCCAGACTAATTTATACAGTGAAGGAAATAAGTATTTGATCCCTTGCTGATTTTGTAAGTTTGTCCACTGTCAAAGACATGAACAGTCTAGAATTTTTAGGCTAGGATAATTTTACCAGTGAGAGATAGATTATATATAAAAAAAAAAAAGAAAATCACATAGTCAAAATTATATATATTTATTTGCATTGTGCACAGAGAAATAAGTATTTGATCCCCTACCAACCATTAAGAGTTCAGCCTCCTCCAGACCAGTTACATGCTCCAAATCAACTTGGTGCCTGCATTAAAGACTGCTGTCTTACATGGTCACCTGTATAAAAGACTCCTGTCCACAGACTCAATTAATCAGTCTGACTCTAACCTCTACAACATGGGCAAGACCAAAGAGCTTTCTAAGGATGTCAGGGACAAGATCATAGACCTGCACAAGGCTGGAATGGACTACAAAACCATAAGTAAGACGCTGGGTGAGAAGGAGACAACTGTTGGTGCAATAGTAAGAAAATGGAAGACATACAAAATGACTGTCAATCAACATCGATCTGGGGCTCCATGCAAAATCTCACCTCGTGGGGTATCCTTGATCCTGAGGAAGGTGAGAGCTCAGCCGAAAACTACACGGGGGGAACTTGTTAATGATCTCAAGGCAGCTGGGACCACAGTCACCAAGAAAACCATTGGTAACACATTACGCCGTAATGGATTAAAATCCTGCAGTGCCCGCAAGGTCCCCCTGCTCAAGAAGGCACATGTACAGGCCCGTCTGAAGTTTGCAAATGAACATCTGGATGATTCTGAGAGTGATTGGGAGAAGGTGCTGTGGTCAGATGAGACTAAAATTGAGTTCTTTGGCATTAACTCAACTCGTCGTGTTTGGAGGAAGAGAAATGCTGCCTATGACCCAAAGAACACCGTCCCCACTGTCAAGCATGGAGGTGGAAACATTATGTTTTGGGGGTGTTTCTCTGCTAAGGGCACAGGACTACTTCACCGCATCAATGGGAGAATGGATGGAGCCATGTACCGTCAAATCCTGAGTGACAACCTCCTTCCCTCCACCAGGACATTAAAAATGGCTCGTGGCTGGGTCTTCCAGCACGACAATGACCCGAAACATACAGCCAAGACAACAAAGGAGTGGCTCAAAAAGAAGCACATTAAGGTCATGGAGTGGCCTAGCCAGTCTCCAGACCTTAATCCCATCGAAAACTTATGGAGGGAGCTGAAGGTCCGAGTTTCCAAGCGACAGCCTCAAAATCTTAATGATTTACAGATGATCTGCAAAGAGGAGTGGGCCAAAATTCCATCTAACATGTGTGCAAACCTCATCATCAACTGCAAAAAATGTCTGACTGCTGTGCTTGCCAACAAGGGTTTTGCCACCAAGTATTAAGTCTTGTTTGCCAAAGGGATCAAATACTTATTTCTCTGTGCACAATGTAAAAAAACATATATAATTTTGACTATGTGATTTTCTTTTTTTTTTTTTATATATATAATCTATCTCTCACTGGTAAAATTAACCTAGCCTGTTCATGTCTTTGACAGTGGACAAACTTACAAAATCAGCAAGGGATCAAATACTTATTTCCTTCACTGTATGTGCAGCAGTTCTTCACCTAAAACCCCACGTCATCATTTGCTAGCCCCCACAGGTAGACCCTGTAAATGCAGCGGAAACTATGACATTTTGGGGTCTGTGCTACATATGGGGCTAGTGAAGAAGTCAAAGATTAGGCAATGCTGGAGTGTGGATATTTTGTACAATACCCCGGACACCCTTTAGAAGTGCGACTCCTTCACCCAAAAATCTGGCATGTGCATAAAGGATTGATTCAAAGCGTATGTCACTATCCATGGATCATTTTATTATTCATTTACCCCATTATTACATCATCCTATTATGACCTGATGCACTCCGCCCAGCTTACATATACCCTGATGTACTCCACATAGCTTACATATACCCTGATATACTCCGCACAGATTACATATAGCCTGATATACTCTGCACAACTTACATGTACCCTGATGTACTCCACACAGCTTACATATACCCTTATGTACTCCACACAGCTTACATATACCCTAATGCACTCCACACAGCTTACAAATACCCTTATGCATTCCGCGCAGCTTACATATACCCTGATGTACTCCGCCCAGCTTACATATACCCTGATGTACTCAGCACATATTACATATACCCTGATGTACACCGCACAGATTGCATATACCCTGATGTACTCCGCGCATAATACATATACCCTGATGTACTACGCACAACTTACATATATCCTGATGTACTCCGCCCAGCTTACATATGCACCCACATTATAAACTGAAACACCAGTAAAACACTAAACAAAACTACTACCAAGCAAAATCTGCGCTCCAAAAGTCAAATGGAGCTCCTTCTGGATCTGGAAGTGTGCCCAAACAGCAGTTTATGACCCCATATGGGGTATTACTGTACACTGGAGAACCGCTTAACAATTTATGGGGTGTGTGTCTACGGTGGTACAAGCTGGGCACAACACATTGGGCACTGAAATGGCATATCTGTGGAAAATGGCAATTTTCAATCTGCAACATCTACTTTGTACTAATTTCTTCAAAACATTTGGGGTCAAAATGCTCACTACACTTTTAGATGAATTCCTTGAGGGGTGTATTTTCCTAAATGAGGTCACTTCTCAGGGGTTTTCACTGTACTAGTACCTCAGCGCAATGCAACATCGTGCCAAAAAAGAATTTTGTAAAATCTCCACTCCAAAAACGGTATGTGCACACGCTAGCTGGCTTTTACATCTGAAATGACAGACTGTTTTCAGGAGAAAACAGCTGCATCGTTTCAGACGTAAAAGCTCCTCCTCGCATTTTGCGAGGTGTCTTTGACGGCCGAACATTTGAGCTGTTCTTCATTGAATTCAATGAAGAACGGCTCAAATTACGTTTCAAAGAAGTGTCCTGCACTTCTTTGACGAGGCAGTCATTTTACGCGTCGTCGTTTGACAGCTGTCAAACGACGACGCGTAAATTACCGGTCATCGGCAAACCCATTCAAATGAATGGGCAGATGTTTGCCGACGTATTGTAGCCGTATTTTCAGGCATAAATCGAGGCATAATACGCCTCGTTTATGCCTGAAAATAGGTTGTGTGAATCCAGCCTAAGAGGAGTAGAAGCCAACCAGAGTTGACCACACATTTATACTCCTGGCCCCATAATATCTATTGATGATACAGAAACAGTCGAGCACACTTGTATAGCTGTTTCTATGACTTCCCTTTAACATGAATGCTGTCAGACTGTAATCTTACCGTTTCCAGTAAAGTCAAAGGAATCTGCTTCATCTGGTGTATCAAGATCATCTACGTTAATATCAAGTTCATCTGGAGTATCAAGATTGTCATCAGAAAGAATAGAACCTTCACTGTGGTCCAGGGACAGGTTAATGTTAGGAGCCGTAAGCTTTATTTTTCTGGCGTGAGAACCATTCAGATCCAATGAATTTGGAGGTTCTAGAAACAAAATAAGAAAGTTTACATTTTAACAACAAATGTTGGATGCTCTACAAAAGAACCACAAGTACAACAAATGTAAAATGTTTATGAAATGCATTCATCTTGTTATGAACAATGTAGCTTTTGTGCTGTATGGGAAAGTGCTAATGAATTGTTTGCGTTTGTTTCAATAGAATGTATTGCTTCAAATCAGATATCAGACATCTCTGTTGTTGCCTACATCTCTGTTGTTGCCTACAGTGCATTTGCACAATACATTTCTGTCCGAGGACTGGAAAAACCCTTGACCATATATGGACAGTGACGTCAGGGGGTTTCCAGGAGCAGAACACCCGGCCAGAGAATTGGATTTAGTTTTTTTTTAAGCTCCTAACGTCACTGTCTATATATGGACAATGATATCAAGGGCTTTTCCCCAGTAAGCGCACTTGGGATGATCTGGCTAGGGGCGCTTAAATTTGCGCTGGGCTTGGGGCGTTCGGGCGACATATCCCACTGTATGCCTACACAGTGGGATAAGTCGGTGCCCTCCATCAGAGGTATATGTCGAGACTCCTCCCGACGTATATCTCAGATGAAAGGCCCTTACAAATACTGATTCAAAATAATGACCAAAATACTGCCGTGTGAACAAGGCGTAAGACAGGTGTTGTTTGTGCGGTTGGCCACATGCAGTTTGCAGTCATATGCATTTATAAAAAAGAAAACAAAAATGCACAACGTGCAGCCTTACTAATACCAATAATTAATTTTAAAAAATCAAAAACGTAGAATGACTACCAGCGTAAACTGCACCATAAGCGCATTTTTAAAATGGAATAACGAAATTTGTTTACTTCAGTCCTTTGAAAAAACTAATTGGTAAATAGAACAAAATCTAGATAAATACTTCACGATTTGGGATGGATGGATTAAAGCACAAAAATCTGATGATCTTATTAGACTTTTGTGACCGGGTGAGGTGTCCGTCTCCTCTCAAACTCATAATTTTGGAATATTTTGATGTCAGTCAATTCCTTTTTTCCTGTTGTACAAAATGCATCTCAAACTCATATCAGCAGAGACAATTGTTCGTTTACCCTTTGTTCTCTTATTACAATTTGTATTTGTATACTTTGTAACTCCTAACCCTCTTCCCTTCCTTTCTGTACTCTCCTTCCATACCCCTCCTTTCCTATGTTTTAAAAGAAAAACTTAAATAAAGAATTTATAAAAAAAGAAATTTGCATTTATTGATAAGCAGCTTTGAGAATACTTTGCTTATCTTGTACTAAACCTCAGTTAGGCTTTGTTCACATTTGCATTGTAGCAACTGTTTTAGTAGATCCATTGAAATGAATAAAAAACGGACAGACTTACGGATGCCATTCTGAATGTAACAAATTAACATTTCTTGTTGAAATCTTCAGCTTCTTGTTTGGTACTTGTTCTTCATTTGGTTGGGTACCAAACAGGAAGCTGAAGATTTTGTCAAGAAAATCAACAGCAATGATTGTGGGTTAAATTGTACCCTCAACTTTTCTAAAAATTTGATAGAATTTTTGGATTTGGTTATTATGAAAGAGTTAGGTGGGAAAATTAACACTAAGACCTATTTTAAGGGGGTAGATATAAATAGCTATCTCAATTTCAACACCAGTCATCTCCCTAAATGACTGAAGAATGTGCCCTATGGGCAATATAGAAGGATAAGGAAAAACTGTACAAAAGATGAGGATTTCGTGGAACAGCCAAAGTTGTTACGGAAACGCAGCCTGGACAAGGGCTATGCAGGACACATACTGAAATCAGCTTATAATAAAACAAAAATATGAACTCAGGAGGATTGTTTAAAAAGTGGGAGAAGGAAAAAGAATGGATACATAAACGAAATTACCTCTGATAATAAAAAAAATGAGTGATTCTTATAGACACAATTTTATCATTTCATTTAATTCGGCATCTGCTGATCTAGCTAATATCGAGCTATTTGAAACAAATTTTGGCCGATAGTAAAAAGAGATCCCTTACTAAAGGATACCTTGCCTGATCAACCAGGGGTAACTTTTCGTAGAGTGAAGAATCTCAAAAATATTCTGGCCCCCAGCCGTCTGTCTAGAATCGACCAACCCTCTAGATTTAATACATTGGGTCTATTCCCTGGTTTATGTGGCAATTTTCGCTGTTCACAGAAAAAATGTTTGTGCTGTGCTATGATCAACCATGGTTACAAGAATTTTCGTGCCAATGTGACAAGTGAATCTTTCACAAATTAAGAGTTTTCTCAATTGTTCTTCTTTGTTCGTAATCTATTTATGAGAGTGTGACAACAAATTGCAATACATTGGTAGGACAGAACAAGCAACAAGAACCAGGATGAACAAGCATCGTTCTAATAGAAGGCATGCTGTGTGGAATCATAGTGTCTCGAGATACTTTAACCTTAAACATGGTGGGGATCATGCAAATTTGAGGCTTACTATTCTTGAGCAGATCCCGGCGCAGACCGAGAATCGCTATAGGTGACTGATCAACAGGGAATCCTTTTGTATTTTTAAATTAAAGGGAATGTGTTGTTAGCAAAAAATGTATTCTTTTTTTTAGTTAAACAATTAGTGTGTAGGTGATTAAACATTGTTCTAATTTTTTTAATTTTTTTCACGAGTCAGGAAATATTATAAATTAGATTCTAATTTATAATATTTCCCAGCACTGGTCACTAGATGGAGCAATTCCCAAAATTGCAGCATTGCATGTGGTAAAGCAACCACATTGCTTTATGCTGCAAAATTGGGAAAAAATCCCTCGCTCTAGTGAGCTCTCAGAATCCCCCCCTCCTTTATCCTGGCTAGTGCCGGGAGAAACGAGGGGTTTGAACGGTCTAACCTCCTACACTGTGTGTCGCCATTTTTTGAGCTAACACACAGTGTAGAAGGTTAACATACAGTAGTAAACACACACTGAAACACGAACATACATAGAAATCACTTACCTGCTCCGGTCGCCGCCGCTCCCTCCGGTCCGTCCGCTCCGTCTGCTGCCGCTGCTCCAAGTGCACAAGTCCGGAAGCCGCGACCGGAAGTAGTAATCTTACTGTCCGGCCGCGACTTCCGGTCCACAGGAAAATGGCGCCGGACGGCGCGCAGTTCAACTTGGACTGTGTGGGAGCGGCGCATGCGCCGTTCCCACACAGACGGCGTACACCATAGTGGATGGAACGGGCCCCGTTCACATTCACTATGGGACTGGGGCTGCCGTACCCCATGTCTGTATGTGTCGTTAATCGACACATACAGAAATGGAGTAAAAAATGGCAGCCCCCATAGGGAAGAAAAAGTGTAAAAATAAAAAAAAGTAAAACACAAACACACAAATAAATATAAAAGTTTTTAATAAAAGACTAAAATCAAACTGATGTTAAAATATTTTTTTTCGTGACACTATTCCTTTAAGCACCTTATATCCCGATGTTTTGAATGAGACTATCGAGACTACACGGTGATCTTCTTTGTTTGGCTGTTTTCTGTGTCAGGTGTATAGTCATATATGAATTTAAACTTTTTTTTTTATGTGTTGCTGGCCACTTTTTTCCTTTTTTTATCAATATAAATTCACTTTGGCATCACAATTGGCACGTGATTTTTTTTATAAGCCTGTATTGTTTGCCTCGATGGTTGGTTTTTCATTTATTTCATGTTTTGCCCCTTTAGCTTCTTTCCTCCCCATCTTTTCTTTCCTTTTTCCTTCTTTCTCCCCTCCCACTCTTTCCTTTTTTTTTCTCCCTCTTTTCTTTGATCCATTTCCGAGGTTGCAACACACTAATAATTCAAAAGAAATTTGAATACATTTTATTTCAAACATGTTTTCAATTACATTTGTATGTATATGTTATATTGCATATTATAATATCATCATACCTGCTGTTTTGTGAACTATATATCTTTGATTTAATACTTTTTATCCAATTTGTTTTAATGATGTATTTTTCACCGTTTGTTACATAATTTGCATCACTTTCAGCACTGTGCGGTTGTAGTGCTTGTGAACATTTTTTATGTCCCTGAGAAAGAGATCAGACCGACCTTGAAACACGTTGTACGTTCATTAAATCATCCTTTCTAGTATTTACTCTGGTCCTTCTCATTTTGGTGGCACCCGGTGGATCCTGCATTTTTCTTTTTGCTTGGCGTTAGACTGGATGCAACGGAAGGTAAAATATGTTGGTTTTTTTTACGGATCAGTTCACCGGATCCATAAAAAAACCTGACTCTTTTCTTTCCATTTGTGTCAGTTTCCCATCAGTTATACCCCATTTTTATCTATGCATCTTTTTTGATTTCATTTTTAGGCTGGGTGCACACCTGTGTTGCTGTGTGCTGTTGTTGTGCTCCATCAGAGGAGCAGAACAAGGGAATAACGGAACCAATGGATACCGCCGGTTGCCGACGGAAGCCATTGACTGCTACGCTATTGTGTCTGGTAAACCCTGCCGGATCTGAGACGCAGGCCCCTAACGGAGCCTCCGACTTAGATGTGAACATAGCCTTTGTCTGCGCAGAATCCGTTAAACATAATGCCTAACTGATACAAACGGATGGCATATCAGTTTGTATCCGTCATCCATTGACTTCAATGTTAAAAAAATACGGAAACGTCCTCTCCATCAGGCTTCCGTAATTTTTGACAGAAATAATAGCGCAGCAAATAGCGCAGCAAATAGCGCAGCAAATAGCTTCAGTCACAAAAATGGAAACCTGACGGAACGGCGCTTAACCGAGCACAACTGATGCAAAAACAAAACCCATTGAAATCAATGGGTTTTTTGACTGAAACTTCCGTTCTTGTGGTCTTCTGTGGATCCGCTAGAACGGAAGGCACAACGGAGATGTGAATGAAGTGTAAGTCATGTTGCACATGACCGAGTGCCACTCAGGCTGTTTATCACAGCATCCGAGTGGCACCCGATATTTTTCACAGACCCATTCACTTTAGCGGGTGAATCTGTGGAAAGAGAGGACATGTCCTATTTTTTCACGGATCACTGACGGGACCCAGCCGACACACACAGTCGTGTGCATGAGGAATTTAGAATTTGACTGATTTCTTGTTACCAGAGAGTAGTGCATTGTGGGAGCTCAGTTGATAGTCACACAGTCTGTCATGTCTGATTACATGTGGCTGATACGCTTTACAATATATTAACTTTTTTAACCTATTGTATCACTTCCCCATCCTCTTTGGAGTTTAAGCATGTAGGCGGGATTCTCCTACTTTTCTTCTGTTTTACAAAAAAAATGTCTGTATGCCTGCTACTTCCTTGGTGTAAAACCCCATGGTATATGTTGTGCTACATAAAAAAAATTATAATCCTGAGAATGTTTCAGTAGTAGCCCCCTTTAAATCATCGAAGTAACAAAAAGCTTTTTGCGTGTTGGAATCTGCAAGAACAGTGTCTGTTGTGACAGTACAGCACAACTTTCAGATTAAATTTGGTAAATGTACTCCGCATAGAAATTGCATTTCGCGTTGGTTGAAGCAATTCGAAACCACTGGGTGTTTAGGTCATGGGAAAAGTCCAGGCTGCCTAAAGACTTCGGAGGAGACAGTAAACAGGATTTGAACCGTGTACGAGCGTAGTCCTAGAAAGTCGACCAGGCTGACTTGTATGGAACCACAGGTGCCACAACCCACAGTATGGCGAATCTTCCGAAAATGTCTGTGTAGTAAGCCATACAGATTACATCTTCTTCAGGAGTTGAAACCAGATGACAAACCAAAACGCTGTGACTTTTGCATTGACTTAAAGGGCTGATTGGAAGAGGACGAATTTGCTGACAGGCTGGTGTTCAGCGATGAGGCTGCCTTTCACCTCAGAGCAAAGGTCAATCGCCACAACGTTAGAATTCCGGGCTCTGAAAAATCATGTGCCTCTATCTAGCACATGAGGGACTCACCCAAAGTAAACGTGTTCTGTACAATGAGCAGGCACAAAGTCTACGGTCCCTTCTTTTTTTTGCCAAGTATACTGTCACTGGCCATTCCTACCATGTTAAAGGAATGGCTTATGCCACAGATAACGGAAGATCTGCCACATGTAGTCTATCAGCAGGATGGTGCAACTCAACATTTCCATTTGGATGTTCGCCAACACCTGAATGAAACTCTATTGGAACGTTGGATCGGCCGCACAATTTTACCAATGCTGCGCTGGCCTCCAGGATCGCCAGATCTATCAACATGTGGCTTCTTTCTGTGGGGCTAAATTAAAGACTCAGTGTATCTGCCCCCTTCCCCCAGCCACAATGACCTAACACAACGCATCACTAAAACAGGGGAGTCCATATCCGAGGATACTCTGGCACGCATCTGGACAGAACTGGACTACCGCCTAGACATTGCCGTGTCCCCAATGGAAATCCTATTGAACATTTGTATGTTGTAAGGGTGTATAGATAAAACTTGGATGGATGGTGTGTCTTCATGTTAATAAATTTATGTTATGTTTTCCAGGTTATGAATACCGGGGCTATAAATTTGCACCATCATTTTTGAATCACCCTGTATATCTGACTCAGAGGTCCTTAGAAGGTGAACACCTACATTGATAGATGCTTATTTAACTCGCTAGATAAAATCTTCTAGATACGAGTCAATATTCTATTTCCTTGTTAGTGTTTACTTTGTTACAATACTTAGTTTGCTAGAGCAGTAAAATACCATAAATGAATAAAACCTGTAATTCTTTCTCCATTGCTCAGAGTAGAAGACCTCTTAGCTTTTATTGTTATCTTGTTTCTTTACTAAAGATGACAATGTGCCTGCTAACATATGGGAAATAGTAATATCTTGCTTTGTTTGAACATCAACGCTGAACATGTAATGCTGGTTGTTCTCAGGAAATGAATACAGTGAATCATGTAATGCAATGTTAACAATAACTACCTTACTTAGCTTTCAGCTCATTTTTTAACTAAAATTTACTATTGGCTGTTACAAATCACTATTTATTTACTACAGATAATAGCTTCTTTTTGGAAAAGAAAAAAACAGCACACATGGACAGTCGCAAAATAGGAGACTGTTCCCATTGCCCACAAGAAAAGAATGCTTCTGTGATGTTTTTAAAGCTTAGGCTCATGTTCGGTATACATAGGCCCCCATTTGTTATATGTATATATATATATATATATATATATATATATATATATACACTACTGTTCAAAAGTTTAGGGTCACTTAGAAATTTCCCTATTTTTGAAAGAAAAGCACAGTTTTTTTCAATGAAGATAACATTAAATTAATCAGAAATACACTCTATACATTGTTAATGTGCTAAATGACTATTATAGCTGCAAACGTCTGGTTTTTAATGCAATATCTACATAGGTGTATAGAGGGCCATTTCCAGCAACCATCACTCCAGTGTTCTAATGGTACATTGTGTTTGCTAACTGTGTTAGAAGGCTAATTGATGATTAGAAAACACTTGAAAACCCTTGTGCAATTATGTTAGCACCGCTGTAAACAGTTTTGCTGTTTAGAGGAGCTATAAAACTGACCTTCCTTTCAGCTAGTTGAGAATCTGGAGCATTACATTTGTGGGTTCGATTAAACTCTCAAAATGGCTAGAAAAAGAGTGCTTTCATATGAAACTCGACAGTCTATTCTTGTTCTTAGAAATGAAGGCTATTCCATGCGAGAAATTGCCAAGAAACTGAAGATTTCCTACAACGGTGTGTACTACTCCCTTCAGAGGACAGCACACACAGACTCTAACCAGAGTAGAAAGAGAAGTGGGAGGCCCCGCTGCACAACTGAGCAACAAGACAAGTACATTAGAGTCTCTAGTTTGAGAAATAGACGCCTCACAGGTCCTCAACTGGCAGCTTCATTAAATAGTACACGCAAAACGCCAGTGTCAACATCTACAGTGAAGAGGCGACTCGGGGATGCTGGCCTTCAGGGCAGAGTGGCAAAGAAAAAGTCATATCTGAGACTGGCTAATAAAAGGAAAAGATTAATATGGGCAAAAGCACACAGACATTTGACAGAGGAAGATTGGGAAAAAGTGTTATGGACAGACGAATCGAAGTTTGAGGTGTTTGGATCACACAGAAGAACATTTGTGAGACGCAGAACAACTGAAAAGATGCTGGAAGAGTGCCTGACGCCATCTGTCAAGCATGGTGGAGGTAATGTGATGGTCTGGGGTTGCTTTGGTGCTGGTAAAGTGGGAGATTTGTACAAGGTAAAAGGGATTTTGAATAAGGAAGGCTATCACTCCATTTTGCAACGCCATGCCATACCCTGTGGACAGCGCTTGATTGGAGCCAATTTCATCCTACAACAGGACAATGACCCAAAGCACACCTCCAAATTATGCAAGAACTATTTAGGGAAGAAGCAGGCAGCTGGTATTCTATCTGTAAAGGAGTGGCCAGCGCAGTCACCAGATCTCAACCCCATAGAGCTGTTGTGGGAGCAGCTTGACCGTATGGTACGCAAGAAGTGCCCATCAAGCCAATCCAACTTGTGGGAGGGGCTTCTGGAAGCATGGGGTGAAATTTCTCCCGATTACCTCAGCAAATTAACAGCTAGAATGCCAAAGGTCTGCAATGTTGTAATTGCTGCAAATGGAGCATTCTTTGACGAAAGCAAAGTTTGAAGGAGAAAATTATTATTTCAAATAAAAATCATTATTTCTAACCTTGTCAATGTCTTGACTATATTTTCTAGTCATTTGCAACTCATTTGCTAAATATAAGTGTGAGTTTTCATGGAAAACACAAAATTGTCTGGGTGACCCCAAACTTTTGAACAGTAGTGTATATATATATATACTAGTCCTTCTCAATGACTTAGAATATCATCAAAAAGTTAATTTATTTCACTAATTCAATTAAAAAAGTGAAACTCGTATTATATAGATTCATTACAGACAGAGTGATCTTTTTCCAGCATTTTTTTATTTTAATGTTGATGATTATGGCGAACAGTTAATGAAAAACCAAAATTTAGTCTCTCAGAAAATGGTGAGGCGCTCATGGATTGGACTTTTTCTCCAGCACATCCCACAGATGTCAAACAGATTGACATCTCGGGAATTTGGAGCCCAAGTAAAGACCTTGAACTCTTTGTCATATTCCTCAAACCTTTCCTAGACAATAATTGCAGTATGGTAGGGGGCATTATCCTGCTGGAAGAGGCCACTACCATTAGTAAATACAGTTGCCATGAGGGGGTGTACTAGGTCTGCAACAATGTTTTAAGTAGAAAAAGACCTAACAAAAACAGATATCAAAGATAAGTCCATGCAAAATATTTAACCCCTTAAGGAAATGGCAAATTTTAGTTTTTTCATTTTAGTTTTTTCCTCCCCGCCCTCCAAAGCCATAACTTTTTATATTTTTTTATCGAAAAAAGCCGTATGGGGCTTGTTTTTTGGCAGGACATGTTGTCGTTTTTCATGGCACCATTTAATGTACCGTATAATGTATTGGGAAACTGAAAAAAAAAATATTTGTGGAGTAAAATGGGCAAAAAAACAGCGATTGCGCCATTTTTTGGGGGTTTTCATTTTGAAGGCATTCATTGTGCGGTAAAAATTACATGTTCACCTTATTCTATGGGTTGATACGATTACGGCAATACCAAATTTATAGTTTTTTTTAATGTTTTACCACTTTTATAAATAAACTATTTGTTTAAAAAAAATTGTTTTGTGTTGGCACACACTGAGAGCCATAACTTTTTTATTTTTCCGTCGTGTCAGGGCTTATTTATTACAGGACAAGCTGTCGTTTTTATTGGTATAATTTTTGGGTAGATGCAACTTTTTGATCAGTTTTTATTCCCTTTTTTTGGGAGATAAGGTTTTAATATTTTTTTTTATACCGAGTTCACCGAGAAGGTTAAATAACATTATATTGTAATAGTTTGGACTTTTATGGACGCGACGATACCAGTTCTGTGAACTTTTATTCTTTTTAACATTTCTTTAGGGAAAAAATGGGAAAGGAGGTTTGTTTTGAACTTTTACTATATAGATTTTTTAGTACACTACAGAAAATTTTATTTTATTATTTGTTACGTTTTTCATTAGTCCCCCTAGGGCAGCGGTCCCCAACCTTTTTTGCACTAAGGCCCACTTTCATGCAGGACAATTTTTCCACGGACCGGCGAGGGGGGGGGGGGTGTTTTGTCACGCGCATTACAAAACACCCTGCAGACTGCAATTTAGTGTAAATATAATAAAAATTGAAACGTTTTTATGATCAGTTCACACGCATTGTAAATACTGCAGGTTTTCCGCAACAGACTTCGATGTGGAAAATCCACAGCATAATACAGTAGCAGCAAAGTGGTTGAGATAGAACAAATCTCATCCACACGCTGCGTAAATACTGAGTGAAAAAAAACGCTCAGAAATTGACACGTGGTGCGTAGTTTTATTTCGCAGCATGTCAATTGTATTTGCATAAATGCTGCTTATTTGTTGCGGGTTTTCCCTATTGAATTCAATGGGGAGGTAAAACCCACAACAAATAGCAGTTGCATTTATTGCGGTGGAATCGCAGCAATTCCGCTGAAAAAAACGCAACTCAGAAAATAAAAAAAAATCTTATACTTACCCACAAGTATGTTTCTTCCTCCAGGCCGGCCTCCTCGGTTGACGTTTCATACCATGTGACCGCTGCAGCCAATCACAGGCTGTAGTGGCGGTCCCACGGGATGAAACATCATCCCAGGAGGCCAGCCTGGATGACGTCTGAGGGCCGACCTCTTGGGATGATGCTTCAACCCATGTGACCGCCGCTGCAGCCAATCACAGGCTGCAGCAGTCTCCTGGGATGAAACGTCATCACAGGAGGCCGGCCTGCTGCAGTTTTCCGCAGCGGACATTAAGGGCGAAAAACTGCACCACAGTTTGGTGCGTTTTTTTGCCCGGGATTCCCTGTTTCAACCGGGGCGAATACCGTATACCGTGGCCCGGTACCAAATGATCCACGGCCCGGGAATTGGTCCGTTGCCCCAGTGGTTGGGGACCACTGCCTTAGGGGATTTGAACCAGCGATTTTCAGATCACTGGTTCAATACACTACAATACTAATGTATTGCAGTGCATTGTCATTTTTACAGGCTTCTGTTGAGCCCTGGCAGAGGCAGAAAAAAGGCAGACCTGGGGTCCTACATTAGGCCCCCGGGCTGCCGTGACAACCATCGGCACCCCGCGATCGCATTGTGTGGGGGGGGGGTGATGGGTTGTCGGAGGAGGCTGCCCCCCTTTTTCTAACGGCTTAACAGAGGCAGAAAGAAACCATCAGAATCATGCCATTGCGTCGCTGGGGGGCCGATGGGCTGTCTGAGGGGGACAACCCCTTTTTCTAACGGCTTAGAAGCCGCGGTCGCTATTTACCATGGCATCTAAGTGGTTAACCTGCCAGGAACAGTGCAATCTCTGTCCCTGGCCGTTAGTGCAGGATGTCAGCTGTAATACGCGTGAGCCCGCTCCATAGATCACCCCCCGCACCATATTTTTGGGCAATTTTGTGGTTGCTAAAACAGAGCAGTTCAGTATTTTTTTGTAGTCAATAGGGAGTATGAAGTACTCTACACACAATGGCTCATATTTGTCAATGTGTTTTGGTGTAAAATGCATGGGAAAGTGAACATGCAGCATATTTGCTCAATGTTTGCCAACTGTTCTCTTCACTTATCACATTTTTAAAAAGTGACAAGACAAGTGGGAGTAGTTTAAGCCATATTTATTCACTGGATTAAGGAGAAATAGCACAAATGTATAGCACAACTCTACATCTACTCATAATAAGCTAGGGCTGGATTCTTAGGCTGGGTTCACACTGAGCTTTTTGAAGGCAGAAAATCTGCCTCAAAATTCTGTTTGGAATTTTGAGGCAGATTTTGCTCTGCCTGCACGCCGATTTTCGCAGCGTTTTTCACAGCATTTTTCGCCCGCGGCCATTGAGCGCCGCAGGCAAAAAAACGCTGCAAAATACGCTTTCTCTGCCTCCCATTGATGTCAATGGGAGGTCAGAGACGTAAATGCCCGAAGATAGGGCATGTCCCTTTTTTTTCTCACGAGCCGTTTTTTTCCGCTCGCGGGAAAAAAACGCCTATGCCTCCCATTGAAATCAATGGGAGGCATTTTTGGCCATTTTTTGGCGCATTTTCCTCATCAAAAAACTTGTCAAAAAACTCAGTGTGAACTGACCCCTACATGCAGTTGTGGCCTCCTGAAAACAATTTTTTTCTGACAATTTAAATCGCATAAAAAACACTTTTAAAAATGCTAACGTTATTAATATGAAACATGCGTTTTTTTAAATTAGTTTTTAGTGACAGTTTTAATTTGGTGTAATTTTTATACATGTTTTTTTTTCTGCCGTTTTGAAGTCCTGTAGAGAAGCCTACGTGAAAAAATCCTGAAAAAATGCCATACCCAGAGTGTGCGGCATTTGGAAATAAACGCCAACATTTTTTCAAAAACGCCACAAACCAAAACACAGTTGTGTGTAGTACATTTTATACTTTACTATAGACTTTAATGTAACATCTGGACGTACTATTAAATATACAAACGCCATTTAAAGGCCACAAAAAAAACCTCATAAAAACACAGCACAATGCTGTGTGTGAATCCAGCCTTAGGCTGCGTAGTAAGCCATACAGATTACATCTTCTTCAGGAGTTGAAACCAGATGATAAACTAAAACACCGTACCTTTTGCATTGACTTGAAGGGCCGATTGGAAGAGGACAAATTCGCTGACAGGCTTGTGTTCAGCGATGAGGCTACCTTTCAGCTCAGTGGGAAAGTCAAACGCCACAACGTTAGAATTTGGGGCTCAGAAAAACTATGTGCCCTTACCGAGCATGAGGGACTCACTTAAAGTAGGGGCGTAGCTAGGGGGGTAGGCAGGGCATGTGCAGGTCATGTGCCCCGGGCGCAACTTAGAGGGGGGTGCCAGGGCCGCACCGTCCATGACGGCGGCATGCTGCCTCTCTGAGGGGTTGGCGGCGCCACTGAAACCAGCTGCCGCCACCCCCTCCTGCACTATAATAGCTCCCAACCGCGCAGTCTGCCTGGAGAGAGGGAACAGACACACCAGAGCAGAGCACTGCAGAGGAAAAGAAGCCACAGGACAGTGGTGAGTACACAGTTTAAACAATTTAGTGCCTGGGAACACTAGTGTTTCTAAAATCATAAAATAAATGACATTATTTTATGATAAAAAGACTTGAGTCTCCAGGCACATTCTTTTTGCGGCTTCCGTCCCCCCTCGTGACCCCCCTCCCGACCCATCCTCTCGGGCCCCCCCCAGTGCCCCCCCCCCGCACCCCCCGTCACGGGACTGCTGTAACTTCTCCGTCTCCTGGCATTAGAGGGAGAATAGTATTAGTAATACTGGTAATAAAAAAACACATTTCTCCATTAAACATATCTATCTATCCATCTATCTATCTATCTATCTATCTATCTATCTATCTATCTATCTATCTATCTATCTATCTATCTATCTATCTATCTATCTATCTATCTATCTATCTATCTATCTATCTATCTATACGATACAAAAGCGTGAGAAAGGCTCCAGTGGAAGGAGCTGAAACGTTGCTGTCTATGGGACAATAAAGTACCCTCTTGTTTCACCTTGATTTGTACGGAGTGCTGCCTGATTTTTGTTTCGTATCGAATTGGGATCTTGGTCTGTTCCCGTTGGCCTGCACCCACACTACACCGGTGCTGCTGGATCTATTTGTTCCTCTATCTATCTATCTAGTCCAGCAGCACCAGCACTAATAACGGATGGGTGCATGCCTTGGGAACCCGATTTTTGGTTCCAAATCTTTCAATATGTTTCCAAGAATAGGCAGCACTCCGATTCAAAGTGACAAAAATTGGGTTTTATTAGCCCCTGTGCAACGTTTCGGCTCTATTTGTGGAGCCTTTTTCAAACAATGCTATCTCATATCTATCTATCTCATATCTATCTATCTATCTATCTATCTATCTCATATCTGTTTATCTATCTATTTATCTATCTATCTATTTATCTAATTTTATACTTCCCAACCGTCCCGGATTCAGCCAGACAGTCCCGGACTCCGGGCGGTGTCCCGCTGTCCCGGGCAGCCGGGGGTATGTCCTGCTGTCAAACTAATTCTGAAGCAGGGAACCATCAGCTCCCTGCTTCAGAATTAGTTCATAGCGGAAGAGCACAAGGCGCTCCTCCGCTCGCTGAGGGTTCCCCGGGCACAGCGCTACTTTAAGCGCTGTGCTCGGGGAAGCCCTTGACGGTACTGTCCATTTATGAGCGAAATCCCCGGCTAGAGTCAGCAACGGGGATACCGCTCAAGTATTAGCCACTAACGTCACTGTCCATATAAGGACAGTACCGTCAAGGGCTTCCCCGAGCACAGCGCTTAAAGTAGTTCTGTGTCCGGGGAGTCTTCGGCGAGCGGAGGAGCTCCCTCAGCTCTAAACTAATTCTGAAGCAGGGAGCTGATAGTTCATCATAGAGGTCTGAACCGAATGGAGAAAAAGAACTAGAATGTGAGACGTCACCGGTGAGTCACTTAATGTAACTGTTTATTCGGCCTCTAATCAGTACTGTAGTCACTATATGATCTGCAGCGAGATGATGGGTGGTATGATTATGATAGGATTTTTTTTTGTGAAACAGCAACTCCCAGCATATCCTTACCATTGTTCGGGCCATGCTGGGAGCTTGAAACAATTTAGTGCAAACCTATACGACAAGGGTTGCACTAAATTGAGCTGTATTTGTGCTGGTGTTGTATATATGTAATGAGCTGGGTTCTGGTGCTGTATATATGTACTGAGCTTGGTTCTGGTACTATATATATGTACTGAGCTTGGTTCTGGGGCTGTATTTATGTACTGAGCTTGGTTCTGGAGCTGTATTTATATAATTAGCTTTGTTCTGGTGCTGTATATATGTAATGATCTTGTTTCTGGAGCTGTATTTATGTACTGAGCTTTGTTCTGGTACTGTATATATGTAATGAGCTGTGTTCTGGTGCTGTATATATGTAATGAGCTTTGTTCTGGTGCTGTATATATGTCCAGAGCTTGGTTCTGGAGCTGTATATATGTACTGAGCTTGGTTTTGGGGATGTATATATGTATTGAGCTTTGTTCTGATGCTGTATTTATGTACTGAGCTTTGTTCTGGTGCTGTATATATGTAATGAGCTTAGTTCCGGTGATGTGTATAGAACTATATTGCTTGTAAACTGCACAAATGTTTTTATGCTCGAGTTACATAAAAAAATTTGGAAAATAAATGACACGTCACTGATTGGTAGAGAAAACAAACATGGTGATGGGGAAGGAGATGTCGGGAAAGAGGTTGGGGGAGGGCGCCAAACTGAATCTTTGCCCCGGGTGCTGGAGAACCTAGATACGCCTCTGCCTAAAGTAAACGTGTTCTGTAAAATGAGCAGGCACAAAGTCTACGGCCCCTTCTTTTTTTTTGCCAAGGATACTGTCACTGGCCACTCCTACCATGTTAAAGGAATGGCTTACGCCACAGATAAAGGAAGATCTGCCACAAGTAGTCTATCAGCAGGATGGTGCACCTCTACATTTCCATTTGGATGTTCGCCAATACCTGAATGAAACTCTACTGGAACGTTGGATCGGCCGCACAATTCACCAATGCTGCGCTGGCCTCCAGGATCGCCAGATCTATCACCATGCGGCTTCTTTCTGTGGGGCTAAATTAAGGACTCCGTGTATCTGCCCCCTTCCCCCAGCCACAATGACCTAACACAACACATCACTGACACGCATCTGGACAGAACTGGACTACCGTCTAGACATTGCCGTGTCCCCAATGGAAATCCTTTTGAACATTTGTAGTGTATAGATAAAACTTGGATGGATAGTGTATCTTTTCATGTTAATAAATGTATGTTATGTTCTCCAGGTTATGAATACCGAGGCTATAATTTTGCACCATCATTTTTGAATCACCCTGTATATCTGACTCAGAGGTCCTTAGAAGGTGAACACCTACATTGATAGATGCTTATTTAACTCGCTAGATAAAATCTGCTAGATACGAGTCAATATTCTATTTCCTTGTTAGTGTGTACTTTGTTGCAATACTTTCTTTGCTAGAGCAGTAAAATACCATAAATGAATAAACCTGTAATTCTTTCTCCATTGCTCACAGTAGAAGACCTCCTAGCTTTTAGGCCTGATTTACACGAGCGTGTGCGTTTTGCGCGCGCAAAAAACGCTGCGTTTTGCGCGCGCAAAAGGCATTTGACAGCTCCGTGTGTCATCCGTGTATGATGCGCGGCTGCGTGATTTTCGCGCAGCCGCCATCATAGAGATGAGGCTAGTCGACGCCCGTCACTGTCCAAGGTGCTGAAAGAGCTAACTGATCGGCAGTAACTCTTTCAGCACCCTCGACAGTGAATGCCGATCACAATATACAGCAACCTGTGAATAAAAAAAGACGTTCAAACTTACCATGAACTGCCTGCTTCCTCCAGTCCGGTCTCCCGGCCGTTGCCTTGGTGACGCGTCCCTCTCTTGTCATCCGGCCCCACCTCCCAGGATGACGCGGCAGTCCATGAGACCGCTGCAGCCTGTGATTGGCTGCAGCCTGTGCTTGGCCTGTGATTGGCTGCAGCTGTCACTTGGCCTGAATTGTCATCCCGGGAGGTCGGACTGGAGTAAGGAGCTTACTTATCGGTAAGTCCGAACTTCTGTTTTTTTTTACACGTATATGTATATGGCGATCGAAAGTCACTGTCCATGGTGCTGAAACAGTTTAAGTCTTTCAGCACCGTGGGCAGTGACTGTCTCCTGACGTCGCGTACCTGAACATTTTTTGCCGGGTTCGGTCAAAACGAGTTCGGCCGAACCCGGTGAAGTTCGGTGCGCTCATCTCTAATTTGACACTCCGTTTGGATGTTTGTAAACCGAAAAGCACGTGGTGCTTTTCTGTTTACATTCATCCTTTTGACAGCTCTTGCGTGATTTTCGCGCATGCAACGCAGTAGCGTCCGTGTGGCATGCGTTGTTTTCACGCACCCATTGACTTCAATGGGTGCGTGTTGCGTGAAAAACGCACGATTATAGAACATGTCGTGAGTTTTACGCAACACACTCACGCTGCGCAAAATTCACGCATCGTCTAAACTGCCCCATAGAGTAATATAGGTGCGTACGACACGCGTGAAAAGCACGCGCGTCGCACGCGCGTATATTACGCTCGTGTAAATGAGGCCTTATTGTTATCTTGTTTCTTACATGCAGTTTTGGCCTCCATAAAACACAAGTATTTTCTGGCAATTTAAACCGCATAAAAAACGCTTCTAAAAATGCCAACGTTATTAAGATATAACATGCGTTTTTTTAAAGACGTTTTTAGTGGCAGTTTTAATTTACTGTAATTTTTATACATGGTTTTTTTTTCTAGCGTTTTGAAGTCCTATAGAGAAGCCTACGCGAAAAAATCCTGAAATAATGCCATACCCAGAGTGTGCGGCGTTTGGAAAAAAAACGCCAACATTTTCTCAAAAATGCCACAAACCAAAACGCAGTTGTGTGTAGTACATTTTATACTTTACTATAGACTTTAATGTAACATCTGGACGCACTATTAAACGCATACAAACGCCATTTAAAGGCCAAAAAAAACCTCACAAAAACACAGCACAACGCTGTGTGTGAATCCAGCCTTAGGCTAGGATCACACATGCAGTTTTGATGTCGTTTTTGCTGCAGTTCTTTGTTTAGTTTTTTGAGCCAAAGCCAGACGTGCATCCAAAAGGCAGGAAAGTTCTATATTTAACACTTGGCAGATGTTTTTAAAATTGCTTGACTAATATAAATATCTGAACAATATAACATAACCTGTAAGTGATAGGAAATGAGATTACTACTCTGCGAGGATGCTCAAGCAACACAATGGCAGGATAACCCAGTCACCAGCTCTCTTCTCTGCAATCTAATTATAAACTGCGCTGGATTTCTCTTCACAAGTAAAATTAGAATTGATTCACTTGATAAGTCTACAAATAAATTCCGCACCACTTTGTAGTTATTTGGGTACAACTTCACAGGCAACTTGCTGAATAATTTAACACCAAGAGAGATATTTACAATAAAACCCTATCTTATATGTACCTACCTGGTCTGATTTCGACTGCATCAAATGGGATGTCCATTCCCACATCATCCACTACAATTGACCTGAAAGGAAAGAATCGTATAAGTTGATCTGTCTTGACTATGGTCCAAAAAATTGCAACAATCAGAATTTAAAGGCTTTGTACACATTTGAATGTATTTTTTTTTTAATTAAATTGATTGACTTTTATTAAAATGTTTTTACTTTTTACGATACGGCTTGGCTGAGGGAAGGTCCTGCATGTCTCTGACACACACAGGATCCACCTACTATCGATCACAGCTGAACTGACAGCTCGGCTGAGAGCGGGTTCTGCGTGTCTATGACAATATCAATCATATGTAAGTTATAGACGTAGATGTGATCGATATTGGGTAGCTCCTGTGTGTCAGAGACATGCAGGACCCGCTCTCAGCCGAGCTGTCAGTTCGGCTGACCTGATGGAATTAGCAGAGAGAGAACAATACAGCTTTTATGTAAACAGGATACATAAAAGCTGTATCGTAAACTGTAAAAAAAGTATTATCATTTTCTGTATTAAAACACATCTCTAATCAAATCACAAGACATAAAGTGCTCATGAATTTTCTTATTTTCTTCTGCATTGCAGTTTGAGCAGCGGTTCATACTCCAGACGAAGAAGTGGCGACCACAGGCCACCATTTTGAAGTCATTAAGCTAAGTTCTATGGTGGCCTAGACACTAAGCTGCAGAAAATGATTTGTTTTCCCCTTCCTTCTACATATTTGTCAATCTCGTTTATGTTACTCCCATAGTCATAACCATTTACCTTCTGTCAACCTTACTAATAGAAAGCAAAGGAAAAATTGAGGTACAATAGACCTTGAAATCAAGATTATAGAACCATACCAACAGAGGCGTAACTTGAAGCTCCTGTGCCCTGATGTGGAATTTGCAACAGGGCCGCCATTCATAATATGCCACCTACAGTGCTGTATCTTCGAATGTGGTAGATGGCACAAGGGACCAGGTGCGAGCGCAACCTCTGCACCCCCTATTGTTATATATATGCCCCTGCATACCAGTATCCCTAATCTAATTGTTGTGCAACTTTGGATTCGATGGAGGAGATATAACAAACCTGGTGCAAAGGAAAAGTGCAGTAGTTGCCCATGACACCCAATCAGATTTCACCTCTCATTTTTCAGAGGCCTTTTGGAAAATGAAAGCAGCAACCTTATTGGTTGCCATTGGCAACTTCTCCACTTTTCCTTTGCACCGGTTTTGATATATCTCCCCAATGTCTTTCCTTTCTGACAGACGGTTTCCTAAATTACTAGTAAATAGTAATATACTGAGAGCTCCTACTATATAATATAGTAAGATAGCAGGAACAGCTTGCAGGCAACACTGTGTAAACACACATATTTACACAGTGTATAGTGTCTACTGCTATTGTAATACATATCACACCATTATAAACTTGTCGTATACAAAAACGTATATTCATTTATTGAAATAAAAAGATTTCTTCAATGACTACAATTATAAATATCAAATGTACAGTATCTAGTCTGATATCCATGAAATGAGAGTGATGCCAGACTATCACATTTTCTGGCCACTGGACATTTTATTATTGCGCAATGAAAATAAAGAAAACATGAAATTAATGGAATAAGTGAACTGATGTAACTCTGTGGCCGGGGATAGAGTTAATATATTGCATGTTAAAGAATGTTTTTATAGTAAGTCAAACAAGATTGTTCAGTTTTCAAAAAGAAAGTTTATAATTTAACATCCCCTTCCCATAGAGATATCCCATCAGCAGACGAGGGCACCACACCTACACAATTAGGCCTTACTCAGACGAACGGGAAATACGTCCGTGCAACGCGCGTGATTTTCACGCGCGTTGCACGGACCTATATTAGTCTATGGGGCCGTGCAGACATGTGCGTGATTTTTACTCAGCATGAGTCCGCTTCCGTGCGAACAGCGTGATTCGCGCAACAGCTGTCAAAAGGATGAATGAAAACAGAAAAGCACCACTTGCTTCTCTGTTTACAAACATCCAAACGGAGTGTCATAATGATGGCGGCTGCGCGAAAATCACGCAGCCGCGCATCATACGCTGAAGACACACGGAGCTTTTAAGTGCTTTTTTGCGCAGGCAAAACGCCACGTTTTTTGCGTGCGCAAAAACGGCACGCTCGTGTGAAGCCAGCCTAAAACTGAGTCAGAATGTCTATCTGATGATCTATCAATAAATACTACGCACCCAGCTAAATCAGTAGTCTATGTTCACACAGTTCGGATTTACGTGAATAATTCCACCCAGATTCCACAGGGAATTCTGTCCGAAAGTCTGCGCCAAATTGTATTTCATTTAGTGCAGATTTGCATACGGATTTGCCACTGCGGTAGCAGAAGAGGGGAAGAAAAAAAAAGTACAATTTTCAAGCTGAATTCCCGTAGTGACACGTGATATGGGACGAAACGTCATCTCAGCAGGGGCAAGCAGAACAGAGACCAGGTGGGGAAGGTGTGAGACATCGCTACGGGAGCGCCTGGGGAGGCGAGGAAATAGGGCTTTTTTTATTTTCCTACTTAGTTGGTATTTGTTGCGGATTTTTAATTTCCTATTTAACTCAGTGAGAAACATTTACAACAAATACGCAACCATTTTTAAAACTGCAACATGTCAATTTATGTTGCGGATTCAAAAATCCCCCCAGCAGGTCGATTTCTGGACAGAATTTTTTTGAAATCAAAACGAATTGGGACTGTCAATGATATACGTCATAAAGCATACTATTTGTTATTTTTCCTTATGGTGGTCAATGGCAGATGTATGCAACTGTATAAGTTTATAGCTGCATTGTGGATGAAATGAAGTCATTTTCACCAGAATAATCCCGCATTTGGCCTCATGTCCACCACCATAAGATAATGATGTTAATGTATTTCAATAGCGCTATTAATACCATCTTAAAATAAGAGATTTTTTTTATTGTAAAGTCCTCATAAAATATTTTTTTGTAGCATGCACCATCTGTATATTGTTCTTGGTTTGTGATAAGAAACTTTGCATGAAACTGCAGTATGTGGGACATCATAAGTTGCGCAACGTGGTCCCATGTACAAGGTTAAACTATGTACTCTCATTGTGAAAGCAATACTTCAAATGACTTTAACCCCTTCATACCGAAGGTATTTTAAACCTTAATGACCGAGCAATTTTTTAGGTTTTTCCATCGTCGCATTCAAAGAGCTATAACTTTTTTATTTTTCCATCGACATAGCTGTATAAGGACTTTTTTTTGCGGGACAATTTGTATTTTATAACAGCACCATTTTGGGGTACAAATAATTTATTGATTAACTTATTAACTTTTTTTAGTGGAGTACTGAGAAAAACCCCAGAAATTTCACAATTTTTTTTGCGTCTTAATTTTACGCCGTTTACAGTGTGGTATAAATAACATAATAACTTTATTCAGCGGGTCATTATGATTGCGGTGATACCAAATTTTATAGTTTTTTTAATGTTTTCCTACTTTTACACAGTAAAAACACTTTTTTTCAAAATTATTTGTTTTTGTGTCGCCATATTTTTTTGCCGATGCGGTTGTATTACGGTTTTTCTTTTGCAGGACGACTTGTAGTTTTTATTGGTACCATTTTGGAGTAGATGCGACTGTTTGATCAATTTTTCTAAAAAAAATTTTGAAGGTAGAATGAACAGAAAGCAGCAATTCTGGAGTTGTTTTCTATTTTATTTATTACGGCGTTCACCGTGCGGGTTAGATAATGTAACCATTTTATAGTTGGGTTCGTTACGGACGCGGCGATACCAAATATGCGTAACTTTTAACTTTTTCATAATAAAGTATTTTGTAAGGGGAAAAAGTGGGTTTTTAATTTTTTTGCTTAAATGGGACATTTATTTATTTATTTAACACTTTATTGAACTTTTTTTGTCCTAACATGCAATCACTAAAGGCAGACCTGGGGGCCTTTGTTAGGCCCCTAGACTGCCATAGAAGCTTTGGCACCCCGCGATGCACGCGGGGTTCCAGTGGGGTGAGGGGTTCTCCCTCCCTCTAAAATCACTCAGATGCGGCGCTCGCTATTGAGCGCCGCATCGGAGGGGTTAAATGTGATCGGAGACCAATGCTAGTGGTCTCCGATCAATGCCCTGAAGCCCGAGGTTGTTAGCAACAGCCCGGGCTTCAGTAGATCCCTGCAAAATGCGAGAAAAGTTCTTCTGAAGTGCCGACGTGAAAAGGCGGCGCTTCAGAAGAACTACCCAAAACGGCCGACGTAAATAGGCTTTATGCCGGTCGTTAAGGGGTTAATAAATGTTAGTTTTATTATAGTTGAGTATTCTTATAATAGCAGTCAAATCAGTGGCGTAACTACCACTGTAGCAGCCATAGCGGCTGCTACAGGGCCCGCGGCATGAGGGGGCCCGTGCCGCCCACCAACCCCCCCATACCCAATGGTGCCACTAGCAGCCGTTATGGCTGATACAGCGGTAGCGTCGCCACTACGGGGCCCGTGCTGCCCGGCCCCTAACATTTATGGGTGGGGCGGCATGAGCCCCCTCATGCCCGGTGGTATCGCTAGCACCGGATGGGGCCCCCGTGCTAGAGACAGCAACATTCACTTTTATCTGCGTCCTCAGGACGCACATACAATTGATTACTATAGGCTGCAGGCCATGCTGGGCCTGCAGCCTTTAAGGCGCTGGAAAGACTCCCTGCGCAGGCCGGCATGATGACGTCACTGCATCACGCCAGCCTACACAAGTGTACCTCCCGGAGGATGTGCAGCGCTCTGTCCGTTGTGGGAACGGGGCAAGGTAAGTACAATATAATATTTTTTTTGGGGGGGGGGGCTGTGTGGCAATAAACAGGGGGGGATTGCTGTGTGGCACTATATACAAGGGAGGGGTGCTGTGTGGCACTATATATACAAGGGAGGGGCGCTGTGTGGCACTTTATAAAAGGGAGGGGCGCTTTGTGGCACTATATACAAGGGAGGGGCGCTGTGTAGCACTATATACAAGGGAGGGGCGCTGTGTGACACTTTATACAAGGGAAGGGCACAGGGTGGCACTATATACAGGAGGAGCTGTATGGTGCTATCTACAGGGGGGACTTTATGGCAATATCTACAGGAGGGGCTGTATGGCACTATCTACAAGGGGGCGGTAGGGGGTGCTATTTACAAATGGGGTGTGGCACTGTCTACAGGGGGCACTATCTATAAAGGGGACTGCGTGTGGTACCTACGGGAGTGGGGGGGGGCAGTCAAAAGTTTGCTATGGGGCGCAGTCTTTCCTAGTTATGCGACTGAGTCAAATGTTTGGTTTAGGCTATAAAATCACAATTACAATTATTGCAGCACAAGATCAGTGTTAACCCCTTAATGACCAGCCTATTTTAGACCTTAATGACCAGGCCATTTTTTTACGTTTTTCCATCGTCATTCCAAGAGCTATAACCTTTTTATTTTTGCGCCGACATAGCTGTATAAGGTCTTGTTTTTTGCGGGACAAGTTGTGTTTTTTAATAGCACCATTTTGGGGGACATATTATTTATTGATTAACTTTTATTAACTTTTATTTGGGGGGAAATAGAAAAAAAACTGAAATTTTGCCACTCTTTTTCGCGTCTTAAATCTACGCCGTTTACCGTGTGATATAAATAACACAATAACTTTATTCAGCGGGTTGTTACGATTGCAACGATACCAAATTTGTATAGTTTTTGTATGTTTTACTACTTTTACACAGTAAAAACGCTTTTTTTTCAAAATGATTTGTTTTTGTGTCTCCATATTTGAAGAGCCGTAACGTTTTTATTTTTTCGCCGATGCGGTTGTGTGAGGGCTTTTTTTTTGCGGGAAGACTTGTAGTTTTTATTGGTACCATTTTGGAGTAGATGCGACTTTTTTATCACTTTTTATCACATTTTTTTAAAGTCAGTATTCACAGAAAACAGCAATTTTTCCATAGTTTTTTATTACATTTTTTACAGCGTTCACCGTGCGGGTTAAATAATGTAATAGATTTATAGTCGGGGTCGTTACGGACGCGGCGATACGAAATATGTGTAACTTTTTAACTTTATTTTATTTTTTTAATAGTAAAGCAGTTTGTAAGGGGAAAAGCTGGGTTTTTCATTTTTTTCAAATTTTTTTTTAAATTAACTTTATTAAACTTTTTTTTCACTTTTTTACTAGTCCCATTAGGGGACTATAATATGCGATTCTGCGATCGCATTTATAATACACTGCAATACTTTTGTATTGCAGTGTATTACTGCCTGTCCGTTTAACACGGACAGGCATCTGCTAGGTCATGCCTCCGGCATGATCTAGCAGGCATTCACTCCAGGCAGACCTGGGGGCCTTTATTAGACCCCCGGCTGCCATTGGAGATACACTCGGCGATCGTATCGCCGGGTGTCGGTGGGAGAGAGGGAGCTCCCTCCCTCTCTCCAAAACCACTCAGATGCGGTGCACGCTATTGAGCACCGCATCTGAAGGGTTAAACGGGTGAGATCGATACTAATATCGATCTCACCCGGAAGAGCAGGGACGCCCCCAGCCCTCAGCTGCCTCTGAGAGCAGGGAGATTTGACAGCTCCCTGCTCTGTTTACTTATTCCGATGCTGCGACGTAAAAAGTCTATGGCATCGGAATAAGGCCCGTTAGTGACCGACGTAGAAACACGATGGGCCGGTCACTAACGGGTTAAACAAAATAACAAAGTGAGATATTTGTTGACAATCCACCAAATGCAGACTATATACTGCCAATATCTGATTCCATTACCATGTCCTATTTGGCATATTCTACTCTATTAGTTCTCTCTGTCACCCCTCCAACAAACAGTAAACTGGAATATGTGGAATATACATGCAGAATTCACTTAAAATATTGAAAGCAAATGTCTTATATTTATCTGATTTTACATTGCAAGCATTATTTTACAATATAAATAAGATTGCTCAAACCAATATTTAGATAATTAATTTGGTCATTCTGTTTAGTAACAGGAGAATGGGTAACATTTCTCAAAACTAGTGCCAAGGTAAAGTGGAGCAGTTGACCATGTCGACCAATTAGATGTCAGCTCTCATTTTTCAGAGTCCCATTGAGAATTACATTGTGGAGATATAGTCCTCTATAGTCCTGTACAATGGAGGGAGGGGAAGGCATTTTCATGGCATGACTCCTGAAAGACGCATTAATTATTAGAAGAAAAAGTAACCTGCTTTGTTTTTAACCCCTTAATTACCCGCCCTGAAAGGGCCTTAATGACCAGCTGAATTATTCTGTTTTTGCCTCTCTGCCTTTCAGCAGCTATAACTTTTTTTATTTTTTCATTTGCGTGGCTGTATGAAGCCTTGCTTTATGCGGGAGAAATTGTATTTTTTTTTTGTGTGGTTTAGGGGGGATTCACACGAACGTGTATTCGGTCCGTGCGGGCCGCGTGGTTTTCACGCGCCACGCACAGACCAATACAAGTCTATGGGGCAGTACAGACAGTCCGTGCTTTTTGCGCAGCGTTTGTCAGCTGCGCAAAAAGCGCGACATGCTCAATATCTCCACATATTTCGCGCATCACGCACCCATTGAAGTCAATGGGTGCGTGAAAACCACGCAGGTCGCACGGAAGCACTTCCGTGCGAACCGACTGAAACAGCGCACCAGCTGTCAAAAGGATGAATGTAAACAGAAAAGCACCACGTGCTTTTCTGTTTCCAAACATCCAAATGGAGTGTCTTTGAGATGAGCGAACCCGGACAATCGAACGGAACTTCACCGGGTTCGGCCGAACTCGTTTTGGCCGAACCCGGCAAAAAAAATTCTGGTACGCGACGTCAGGAGATAGTCACTGTCCAGGGTGCTGAAAGAGTTAAACTGTTTCAGCACCATGGACAGTGACTAACGATCCCAATAAATATGAACCTGTAAAAAAAAAAAAAGTTCTGACTTACCGATAACTCCCGGCTTCTTCCTCCAGTCTGACCTCCCGGGATGACAATTCAGTCCAAGTGACAGCTCCAGCCAATCACAGGCCAAGCACAGGCTGCAGCGGTCACATGGACTGCCGCGTCATCCAGGGAGGTGGGGCCCGATGTCAAGAGAGGCGCGTCACCAAGGACGCGTCACCAAGGCAACGGCCGGGAGGGAAGTTCTCGGTAAGTACGAACTTTTTCTTTTTTTTTAACAGGTTGCTGTATATTGTGATCGGCATTCACTGTCGAGGGTGCTGAAAGAGTTACTGCCGATCAGTTAGCTCTTTCAGCACCTTGGACAGTGACGGGCGTCGACTAGCCTCATCTCTATGATGGCGGCTGCGCGAAAATCACGCAGCCACGCATCATACACGGATGACACACGCAGCTGTGAAATGGTTTTTGCGCGCGCAAAACGCAGCGTTGTTTGCGTGCGCAAAAACGCAACGTTCGTCTGAATCTGCCCTTAGGGGTAGAAAAAAATCACTGTGTAAGTTATATAATTTATTTTTACGGTGTGAATATAGGAAAAAGCGATTTTTGCCATTGTGTATTTTTGTTTATTTTTTGTTCCATTCATGTAAAATTAATTCTTCAGGTTATTTCGGTCGTGTATGATACCTAATAATTGTAGTTTTGTTGTTTTTATGTGATGTATGGGCAATAAAATTTATTTTATGCAAAATAATTACTTTTTTTTTCGACATTTTTCATTTATTTATTTTTTGGTTATATATTTTTTTTAGTCCCATTAAGGCCCCATGCACACGAACGTGCTTTTGCGGCCGCAATTCCCCCGAAAATCCACTGGAGAATTGCGGCCCCATTCATTCCTATGGGGTCATGCACACGACCGTGGTTTTCATGGTCCGTGCATGGCCCGGAGCCCGGACTGCAGAAAGAACGGGCAAGCCTTATTTCGGCTGTGTTCTGCGGTCCGGGCTCATTGAAAATAATGGCCGCGGCCATGTGCACAGCCCGCGATTTGCGGGTGGCTCGCGGCTGTCACTCCGTGGCTGGCCAACCCGAAAATCACGGCCGTGCACATGGCTACGGTCGTGTGCATGAGGCCTAAGAGATAACTTTAATTACAACTTTATTTTTTACTTGTAATGTATTAGCATACTCCTGTATGCTAATACATTACACTGTGTCCCTTTGACACAGGCTGCTGTTAGGGCAGCACATAGTGTGTCCTAACAGCAGGCATACTGAACAGACAGCTTAGGGGTTCTTTGTAGGTCTGTAGGGTTGACTGTAGGTGGATTTCCCAGTCTTTGATCGCATCCCCGGGTTGCCGGTCACGCGATCGAAGAGGAGTCCTCTTTGATCATGCCACGGACATGGACCTCGGCGATCAATGGGTTAAGCAGCTGGGGTCTGAATGTTTTCCGACCCCAGCTGTATTTATCATTCTTATCATTCTTCCCTATATAATGGTATTAGCGGTTTGGGAGGTGAAAATGGGATGACAGACTCCCTTTAACTATAGGTCAGTCCTAAAAGGAGGTAGCATTATATATGTAGTGCTGGTGTTTAATGTGAAGGTTCACCTTGGAGGAAACATTGAGGGTATGTTCACACACAGTGTTTTCAGGCGTAATTCGGGCATTTTACGCCTCGAATTACGCCTGAAAAAACGTCTCCATTACGCCTACAAACATCTGCCCATTGCTTGCAATGGGATTTACAATATTCTGTTCCCACGAGCCTTTATTTTACGCGTTGCTGTCAAAATACGGCGCGTAAAATGACGACTCGTCAAAAGAAGTGCAGGACACTTCTTGGGACGTTTTTGGAGGCGTTTTTCATTGACTCCATTGAAAAACAGCTCCAGAAACGGCTGTAAAAAACGCCACGAAAAACGCGAGTTGCTACAAAAAACGGCTGAAAATCAGGAGCTGTTTTCGCCTGAAAACAGCTTAGTATTTCCAGACGTTTTTGGTCACTACGTGTGAACATACCCTAAGGCCTAGTTCACACAGAGTTTTTTTGCAGATTTTGACCTGCCTGCACTCTCTGTGCCACGTTTTTTGCGGCGTTTTCTGCCACATTTTTCGGCTGTGGCCATTGAGTGGTGCAGGCAAAACCGCTTTCTCTGCCTCCCATTGATGTCAATGGGACGTCAGAGACGGAAACGCCTGGAGGGCATGGCGCTTCTTTTTCCTGCGAGTGTTTTTTTCTGCACTTGGGAAAAAACCGCCTCCGCCTCCCATTGAAATCAATGGGAGGCAATTTCGGACGTTTTTTGTGTGGTTTCCAATGCGGCTTCCACGTCAAAAACAGTGCCAAAAAACTCTGTGTGAACATACCCTAAGGCTGGATTTACACACACGTTTTGCTGTGTATTTGTGCGTTTTTCGTGGCGATTTTTAAAGCATATTTTAGTGCGGCCAGATGTTACATTAAAGTATATAGTAAAATATCAAATGCACTACACACAACTGCGTTTTGATTTGTGTCAATTCTTAGGCAATTTTGTGGTCAGTGCCGTTTCTTTCTAAACGCAGAATGTTCTGGGTATGGCGTTTTTTTCAGGCGTCTTTCCCACAAGCTTCACTATAGGACTTCAAAAACTCCATATAAAACGCATGTACAAAATAACACTAAATGAAAAACTCCACCAAAAACGCCATTAAAAAGGCTTTAAAAACTGCATGTAACATTTTAATAACGCTGGCGTTTTTTTATGACATTTAATTGTCAGGACATTTCTGTGTCAGAAGGAAGCCCAAAGAGTTGCCTCATGAGGACAACCCCTTTTCACATGGAATCCAGCATGTCTGGCTAGACATTTCAGGAGTTGTGTTCAAGAGACAACACCTTTAAGGGCATGACCACACATGGCGGAATTCCTCCGCAACTGTCCGCATCAATGCCGCACCTAATCCGGGTTGCGGATTACGGCTGCGGATCTGCACAAAATGTGCAGAAAATTGATGCGGACTGGCCGCTGCGGACTGCAGGAAAAGTGCTTCCCTTCTCCCTATTCAGTGCAGGATAGAGAGAAGGGACAGCACTTTCCCTAGTGAAAGTAAAAGAAATTCATACTTACCGCCCGTTGTCTTGATGACGCGTCCCTCCTTCGGCATCCAGCCCGACCTCCCTGGATGACGCGCCAGTCCATGTGACCGCTGCAGCCTGTGCTTGGCCTGTGATTGGCTGCAGCCGTCACTTCCACTGAAACGTCATCCTGGGAGGCCGGACTGGAGACAGAAACAGGGAGTTCTCGGTAAGTATGAACTTATATGTTTTTTTACAGATACATGTATATTGGGATCGGTAGTCACTGTCCCGGGTGCAGAAACAGTTACTGCCGATCGCTTAACTCTTTCAGCACCCTGGACAGTGACTATTTACTGACGTCTCCTAGCAACGCTCCCGTCATTACGGGAGCCCCATTGACTTCCTCAGTCTGGCTGTAGACCTAGAAATACATAGGTCCAGCCAGAATGAAGAAATGTCATGTTAAAAAACCAATACGCTCCGCACCACACATAACATGTGCATGACAGCTGCGGACTTCATTGCGGAACTTAGAATCTCCATTGAAGTCAATGGAGAAATTCCGCCATGAGTCCGCAACCAGTCCGCCACTGCTCCGCAACAGACAGAGCATGCTGCGGACACCACATTCCGCTCCGCAGCCTATGCTCCGCAGCGGAATTGTACGCATCGTGTAAACGAACACTGCGAAATTAAAGTGAAAGTCAATGGAGAAACGGCTCCGCTGCGGATTAACGCTGCGGAGTGTCCGCAGCGGAATTTAAGTGAAAATCCGCTATGTGTGAACCCGCCCTTACTTAGGGTATGTTCACACGGCCAAATTTCAGACGTATACGAGGCGTATTTTGCCTAGTTTTACGTCTGAAAATAGGGCTACAATACGTCGGCAAACATCTGCCCATTCATTTGAATGGGTTTGCCGACGTACTGTGCAGACGACCTGTTATTTACGCGTCGTCGTTTGACAGCTGTCAAACGACGACCCGTAAAAATACAGCCTCGTCAAAAGAAGTGCAGGACACTTCTTTGGACGTTTTTGGAGCTGTTTTCTCATAGACTCCAATGAAAACAGCTCTAAAAACGGACGTAAAAAACGCAGCGAAAACGGCGTGAAAACGCCGCGAAAAAAGCGAGTTGGTAAAAAAACTTCTGAAAAGCAGGGTCTGTTTTCCCTTGAAAACAGCTCTGGATTTTCAGATGTTTTTGTTGACTACGTGTGAACATACCATTAGGCTACATGCACACGACTGTTGGTTTTCGTCAGTGTGCTATCTGTTGTTTTTAACGGATAGCAAACTGACCCATTAATTTCTATGTCCCCATGCACACTACTGTGTTTTTCACGGATCCGTGAGGGGGCCGCGGGACCAGACCGCAAAATACATAGCAGGTCCAATTCCTGTCCGTGTTTGTGGCTTGGTATCGCTCATTAAAGTATACAGGGATCTGAAAACCACAAACACCAGAATTTCATACGTGTGCTGTCCGTATGCCGGATGAGCTGCTAGGCGAAGGGGAATTCCAAAGCAGAGCTATACCAGCAGAGGAATCAGACAGAGCTCCCAACAAAGCAAAGTAAAAAAGCAAGAGAAAATGGCGCCAAAGAGATCATTTGACCTGCTCTGGGGTTTGGGTCAAATTATTGACATTATTTTCTGGCTTCCTTTTTTTTGCGGATCCGTGAATATGGATGACATACGGTTGCAATATAGACTGTGCTTGTGGTCATACGGAATGGATGCGGTGGACACACTGGTGACACACGGACTGCAAAGACAGACAATGGATCTGTTGTTTACAAGCCACAAAATACAAATGGTCGTGTGCAGGCAGCCTTAACCTGTTGCGTACCTGCGCCGCAATAGTACGGCACACGCCGCTTATTGAAGCAGATCTGCACCGTACTATTGCAGAGCAGGAATAACCGGTCACTATGTGAAATCACATAGTGATAACATAGCGACGGCAGCTGTCATTGACAGCCAACCGTCTCTGGTGACCAATCACAATCAGCAGGCCACCATGCCGGCGATTGCTGTGATTGGTCAGTCTTCAGATAAAGTACAATATAAAGTACAATATCTCATGAGAAAACAAACTCAGAATCGCTTGGATAGGTAAAAGCATTCCCAAGTTATTACCACATAAAGTGACACATCAGATTTGAAAAAATGGGTCTGGTCCTGAAGGCCAAAATGAGCTTGGTCCTCAAGGGGTTAAACAGCAACTCCCCAACATGTATATTTAAGGGGGGACTTTATGGCAATATCTACAGGAGGGGCTGTAATGCACTATCTACAAGCGGGAGGTGGGGGGGGGGGCGCTATCTACAAGTGGGGTGTGGCACTGTCTACAGGGGGCACTATCTATAAGGGGGGCTGCGTGTGGCACCTAGGGGAGGGGGGGGGGGCCCAGTCAAAAGTTTGCTATGGGGCCCAGTCTTTCCTAGTTATGCCCCTGAGTCAAATGTTTGGTTTAGGCTATAAAATCACAATTACAATTATTGCAGCACAAGATCAGTGTTAAACAAAATAACAAAGTGAGATATTTGTTGACAATCCACCAAATGCAGACTATATACTGCCAATATCTGATTCCATTACCATGTCCTATTTGGCATATTCTACTCTATTAGTTCTCTCTGTCACCCCTCCAACAAACAGTAAACTGGAATATGTGGAATATACATGCAGAATTCACTTAAAATATTGAAAGCAAATGTCTTATATTTATCTGATTTTACATTGCAAGCATTATTTTACAATATAAATAAGATTGCTCAAACCAATATTTAGATAATTAATTTGGTCATTCTGTTTAGTAACAGGAGAATGGGTAACATTTCTCAAAACTAGTGTCAAGGTAAAGTGGAGCAGTTGACCATGGCGACCAATTAGATGTCAGCTCTCATTTTTCAGAGTCCCATTGAGAATTACATTGTGGAACTATAGTCCTCTATAGTCCTGTACAATGGAGGGAGGGGAAGGCATTTTCATGGCATGACTCCTGAAAGACGCATTAATTATTAGAAGAAAAAGTAACCTGCTTTGTTTTTAACCCCTTAATTACCCGCCCTGAAAGGGCCTTAATGACGAGCTGAATTATTCTGTTTTTGCCTCTCTGCCTTTCAGCAGCTATAACTTTTTTTATTTTTTCATTGACTTGGCTGTATGAAGCCTTGCTTTATGCGGGAGAATTTTTTTTTTGTGTGGTTTAGGGGTAGAAAAAAATCACTGTGTAAGTTATATAATTTATTTTTACGGTGTGAATATAGGAAAAGGCGATCCCCGGGTTGCCGGTCACGCGATCGAAGAGAGGAGTCCTCTTTGATCATGCCACGGACATGGGCCTCGGCGATCAATGGGTTAGGCAGCTGGGGTCTGAATGTTTTCCGACCCCAGCTTTATTTATCAGGCTGCTCTAAGTTCAGGAGCTGTTAGTTAGAGCTCCTGCTTAGAGGATGAGCGCTCACACTAGCGCTCAGCAGCCTCTTCTACAGCGACGCCAAAAGACGTCGCTGTAGACGAAGGACCAGTGGGCGTTTGTTAAGGGGTTAAATAATATTCTACATGGTTTCTGTTTAGAATGCAGGACACTTCCTGGATTGCAGGACTCTTCAGTGCTTACTTGCATATGGTGCCCGGAGGAATAACAGCAATTATTTCTGGTACACGATGGATTGACTTGGGCAACATAGGTATGTAAAAAAAAACTATCATTCTTCCCTATATAGCGGTATAGGAGGTGAAAATGTGATGACAGACTCACTTTAACTATAGGTCAGTCCTAAAAGGAGGTAGCATTATATATGTAGTGCTGGTGTTTAATGTGAAGGTTCACCTTGGAGGAAACATTGAGGGTATGTTCGCACGCAGTCTTTTCAGGCATAATTCGGGCGTTTTACGGCTCGAATTACGCCTGAAAAAAGGCTCCATTGCGCCTACAAACATCTGCCCATTGCTTGCAATGGGATTTACGATGTTCTGTTCCCACGAGCCTTTATTTTACGCGTTGCTGTCAAAATATGGCGCGTAAAATGACGGCTCGTCAAAAGAAGTGCAGGACACTTCTTGGGACGTTTTTGGAGGAATTTTTCATTGACACACCCCTTGAGGAAGCACATCGCGAAACGCGCGTTGGGGTTTCGTTTCACACTAGCCTGACTCTCTAAGTTATCGTCTACTATGGGTAAGTTATCGTATGAGTTGGTGGACTTTTGGCTTACTTAGGTTGCAGTCTCCACACTTACATTTCTTACATGACTGATGGTCTGTGTATTTTTTCCAGATGTTTGCGTTGCTTGTAGGTCTTACACTACCTGTTTTCATGACACTTACCTTTATGAGCATAGCTACTATATTGCTGTCTCACAGTGTTGATGTAAATTGACTTGCTTCATGATATCATCAGTCCATCCACCCGAGTCTATGTATTGTATACTACCCTATATCTGTATTATAGAGAGAGTCTTGTTAGCTGTGCTACAGTGAAATTATTCAGAGTCTTCATGTCCAGCTCTGTACCTTTTTATTTTCCATATATGTTTCTATATGTCCAATAAAGTTTCTTTTCTTTTATTATTGGCTATTATGCTCCTTTGTGTCTCTAGTGTATATCAGTATATATGGGAGTTGCCTCCTTTCTGTACCAGGGTAGTATGCTATACCGCAAGCATCTAGCCCCATACGTGCTGTATGAGTTGTTTTGTATATTCATCTCTGTTACTGGCCTGGTGACCAATCAGCAGGCCACCATGCCGGCGATTGCTGTGATTGGTCAGTCTTCAGAGACTGACCAATCACTGCCGTCTGTGACGTCATCTACAGGAGAAAGCTCCTGTCACTTTCTCTGATCTCATTTCTGTGAGATCCGTGAGGAGATAAGAGAAAGACACGTAGAAAAAACAAAGAAAACAACTTTTTATTAATTCCTTCCCGCAAATGGGTGTATAGTAACGCCCTGAGGGTGAAGCGGGCACAGGAGCTGTGCGCGCTTCCTCTTCAGCGGGTGTCGGCTGTAATATACAGCCGACATCCCACTGCAATTGCGGCGATCACTGTTCTCTCCGATCGCCGTTGTTTAACCCCTTAAATACTCTGATGTACTCTGCACAGCTTACACGTATACTGATGTACTCATTACAGCTTAAATATACCCTGATGTACTTTGCCCAGTTTACATATACCCTGATGTACTCCGCCCAGGTTACATATACCCTGATGTACTCCGCCCAGATTACATATACCCTGATGTACTCTGCACAGCTTACATATACCCTGATGTACATATGCCTCCACATTATAAACTGAAACACGAGTAAAACACTAAATAAAACTACTACCAAGCAAAATGTGCTCTCCAAAAGCCAAAAGGCGCTCCTTCTAGGCCTGGCAGTAGAGACGAGCGAACTTATGAAAAGTTTGGTTCAGCTGGTTCGCCGAATTTCATGAAAAAGTTCGATTCGGACCGAACTAGTTCTGACCGAACCTGTAATTCAAGAAAGCCCCTAAAAATCGTGTATAACACTGTTTAAAAGCCCTAGAAGCACTGTATAACACTCTTAGCTCACCCATGAGTGTATCCAAGTACTTTTGAGCTGTCTTTAAGGCAAAGTTAGTGTCAAAGTTACGCCAACATGTATGGCTATAGGAAAACGGATGGGACACGGTGATAATTAACAGAAACCACTGCACTTGTGCATGTTGTATGCTTAATGCATTGTTAAAAAAGGTACAAAAATTAACCATTTTTGGCGGCAGATGCCTGCCAGCGTTCATACATATAAGGTGGTAAAAGAAGAAGCAATGGCTTTTGACAAGCCCTCAAAAAAATTTACCCTTTTTATTGGCAGATGCCTGCCGGGGTTCATCCATACATGGATGTAAAAGCAACAAGCAATGGCTTTTGACAAGCCCTCCAAAAATGTACCCTTTTTATTGGCAGATGCCTGCCGGGGTTCATCAATACATGGATGTAATGTAAAAGCAACAAGCAATGGCTTTTGACAAGCCCTCCAAAAATGTACCCTTTTTATTGGCAGATGCCTGCCGGGGTTCATCCATACATGGATGTAAAAGCAACAAGCAGTGGCTTTTCACAAGCCCTCCAAAAATTTACCCGTTTTATTGGCAGATGCCTGCCGGGGTTCATCTATACAGATACATGGATGTAAAAGCAACAAGCAATGGCTTTTGACAAGCCCTCCAAAAATGTACCCTTTTTATTGGCAGATGCCTGCCGGGGTTCATCCATACATGGATGTAAAAGCAACAAGCAATGGCTTTTCACAAGCCCTCCAAAAATGTACCCTTTTTATTGGCAGATGCCTGTTGGGGTTCATCCATACATGGATGTAATGTAAAAGCAACAAGCAATGGCTTTTGACAAGCCCTCCAAAAATGTACCCTTTTTATTGGCAGATGCCTGCCGGGGTTCATCCATACATGGATGTAATGTAAAAGCAACAAGCAATGGCTTTTGACAAGCCCTCCAAAAATTTGCCCTTTTTATTGGCAGATGCTGTAATGGCAGAAAGGAGGTGAAGGGAAAGTGAGCCCTAATCTACCCACCGCCCTGTCCCTGCCTACTTGCAATGACCCGCCCTAGGCGACGAGGTACAACTGGGCGGCGGTCCCTACGCTGTCTAAGTGCACAGGAAAACAAACAGGGAACACGCAAGGGAAGGGGCAGTAGCCACGGAACGCCACGAGGAAACGGAGCGGCGAACGAAAGTCAGGACCAGGACGAAGTGAGTACACCCAAGCGGGCACGGAGACAGAAGCAAGCCAGGGGCAAAGCAAGGCAGGTCGAGCAGAACTTGCAGCCAGGCAGAAGCACGGCAGAAGCAGGCTGGAGCAAGCAGCAGTGGGGCCAGGAATCCAAAAGAATTACAAGCACTGAGGGAGAGAACAGGGCAGGTAATAAAGGACAGGGGGCGGAGCTAACTCCGACAGACCAGGCCGCGATAGGCTCTCCCACTCCTGAGCCTGCCACCCTGGTTGGTGGGAGATGGTGTCAGTCGAACAGGTCTGGCCTCAGGTGTCGATTGATTAATCCCAGGAGTATACCTAGATGAAGTACCTGGCAGATCCCTAACAGTACTCCCCCTTTTATGAGGGGCCACCGGACCCTTACTAAGGGGACCCGGTTTAGTGGGGAAGAGAAGGTGGAACCTCCTGATCAATACCCCAGCGTGAACATCACGGGCAGGTACCCAAGTCCTCTCCTCCGGCCCGTATCCTCTCCAATGGACCAGGTACTGGAGGGAGCCCTGGACCATCCTACTGTCCATAATCTTGGCCACCTCGAATTCCACCCCCTCAGGGGTGAGAACGGGAACAGGAGGTATCCTCGAGGGGGACCAGGACGGGGAGCAGCGTTTAAGGAGGGAGGCATGGAAGACATCATGTATGCGAAAGGATGGGGGGAGCTCCAGACGGAAGGATACAGGGTTGAGGACTTCAATGATCTTATAAGGTCCAATAAATCGGGGAGCAAACTTCCTGGACGGGACCTTAAGGCGCAAGTTCCTGGACGACAACCAGACCAAATCCCCGACGACAAACCGGGGGTTAGCAGAACGTCTACTATCCGCCTGAATCTTTTGTGCGCTCTGGGACGCCTCTAGGTTCTTCTGAACCTTGGCCCAGACAGTGCACAGTTCCCGATGAACATCCTCTACCTCAGGATTATTGGAACAACCAGGGGAGACGGAGGAGAACCTTGGGTTAAACCCGAAATTACAGAAAAACGGGGAGACCCCTGACGAGTTACTGACCCGGTTATTCAGGGAAAATTCAGCAAGGGGAAGGAATGAGACCCAATCGAATTGACAGTCAGAGATGAAACACCTTAAATATTGTTCCAGGGATTGGTTGGTCCTTTCCGTTTGGCCATTAGTTTCGGGATGGAAGGCGGAGGAGAAGGACAGATCAATCTCCAACTTTTTACAAAAAGCTCTCCAAAATAAGGAAACAAATTGTACCCCTCTGTCAGAAACGATATTGACTGGGGCCCCATGGAGACGCAGGATGTGTTTCACAAACAAAGAAGCTAACGTCTTGGCGTTAGGTAGCTTTTTAAGGGGCACAAAGTGGCACATCTTGCTGAAGCGGTCGACTACCACCCACACCACCGACTTGCCCTGAGATGGAGGCAAATCGGTGATAAAATCCATGGAGATATGGGTCCAAGGTCTCTGGGGAATGGGCAAGGAACGTAGTAGGCCCGCAGGTCGGGACCTAGGGGTTTTGGACCTAGCGCAAACCTCACAAGCGGCGACGTAAGCCCTAACGTCTTTAGGCAACCCAGGCCACCAATAGTTTCTGGTAATGAGGTGTTTGGTGCCCAAGATGCCAGGATGACCAGATAGAGCGGAGTCATGGTTTTCCCTGAGTACCCTCAGCCGGTATTGCAGGGGAACAAACAGTTTGTCCCCAGGGACGTTCCCGGGAGCTGCACCCTGATCAGCCGCGATATCAGAAGCTAAATCAGAATCCGTGGCAGAGACGATTATACCAGGGGGTAAAATACAAGCAGGATCCTTCTCGGAAGGAGGATTGGCCATGAAACTACGTGACAGAGCATCAGCCTTAATATTCTTGGACCCAGCCCTATAGGTAACCAAGAAATTAAATCTGGTAAAGAATAGTGCCCACCGAGCTTGTCTAGGATTAAGCCTCCGGGCCGATTCTAGGAAAACCAGATTCTTGTGATCCGTAAGGACCGTTACCTGGTGTCTGGCCCCCTCCAGGAAGTGCCGCCACTCCTCAAAAGCCCATTTAATGGCTAGAAGTTCGCGGTTGCCAATATCATAGTTACTCTCCGTGGGCGAAAACTTCCTAGAGAAGTAAGCACAGGGGCGGAGACGGGTGAGGGAGCTGGTACCCTGGGACAAGACGGCCCCCACTCCCACCTCGGAAGCGTCAACCTCCACAATAAATGGCTCCTCTTGGTTGGGCTGAATCAGCACGGGGGCCGAGATAAAGCACTTCTTGAGAGTCTCAAAGGCCTGGACGGCCTCAGGGGGCCAATGGAGGACATCAGCACCCTTGCGGGTAAAGTCCGTAAGAGGCTTAGCGACGACCGAGAAGTTGGCAATAAATCTCCTGTAATAGTTGGCGAACCCTAAAAAACACTGTAACGCCTTAAGGGAGGCAGGTTGGACCCATTCCGCCACAGCCTGAACCTTGGCAGGGTCCATGCGGAATTCATGAGGAGTGAGGATTTGCCCTAAAAATGGTATCTCCTGCACCCCAAAGACACATTTTTCAGTCTTAGCAAACAGATTATTCTCCCGAAGGACCTGGAGCACCTTCCTGACATGCTCCACGTGGGAGGACCAGTCCTTGGAAAACACCAGTATGTCATCAAGGTACACAACAAGAAAATTACCCAGGTACTCTCTCAGGATTTCATTAATAAAATTCTGGAAGACAGCAGGGGCATTACACAACCCAAAGGGCATGACCAGGTATTCGAAATGACCCTCGGGTGTGTTGAACGCAGTTTTCCACTCATCCCCCTCTTTGATGCGGATAAGGTTATATGCCCCCCGTAGATCGAACTTAGAAAACCATTGGGCTCCCTGAACCTGATTAAAAAGATCCGGAATCAAAGGAAGTGGGTACTGGTTCCTTACGGTGACCTTATTCAGGTTACGATAATCAATGCACGGCCTAAGACCACCATCCTTCTTCCCCACGAAGAAGAAGCCAGCACCTACAGGAGAAGTCGAGGGGCGAATGAAACCCTTGGCCAGGCATTCTTGGATATACACCCTCATAGCTTCACGTTCAGGACATGAAAGATTATATATCCTACCCTTAGGAAGCTTGGCACCAGGCACCAAATCGATGGCGCAATCGTAATCTCTATGGGGGGGCAACACCTCGGAGGCCTCCTTAGAAAACACATCGGCGAAGTCCTGAACAAACTCAGGAAGCGTGTTTACCTCCTCCCGGGGAGAAATAGAGTTAACAGAAAGACATGACATAAGACATTCATTACCCCATTTGGTAAGGTCCCCAGTATTCCAATCAAACGTGGGATTATGCAACTGCAACCAGGGAAGGCCTAAAACCAGATCAGACGATAATCCCTGCATCACCAGTACAGAGCACTGCTCCAAATGCATGGAGCCAACCAGGAGTTCAAAAACAGGGGTATGCTGAGTAAAATAACCATTAGCAAGGGGAGTTGAGTCGATACCTACTACAGGGATAGGATAAGGTAAATCAATACAAGGCATCTTTAGAGACATAGCAAATTCCACAGACATGATATTAGCAGATGAGCCAGAATCCACTAAAGCACTGCCCGTGGCAGACCGGCCAGCAAACGAGACCTGAAAGGGAAGCAAAATTTTATTGCGTTTCACATTAACGGGAAATACCTGTGCGCCCAAGTGACCTCCCCGATGATCACTTAGGCGCGGAAGTTTTCCGGCTTCTTATTCTTGCGCCTGGGACAGGTGTTCAGTAGATGCTTGTCGTCCCCACAGTAGAAGCAGAGACCATTCCTTCTGCGAAACTCCCTACGTTGTCGAGGGGACATGGAGGCCCCGAGTTGCATAGGTACCTCCGAGTCCTCCGTGGAGGGGCGAGGAGACGGGACCTCGGGGGGGATCGCAGAAAAGTCAGAGGGGAGCACACTGAAGCGTTCTAGCTGACGTTCCCTGAGACGTCGGTCAAGTCGTACTGCTAGGGCCATAACCTGGTCAAGGGAGTCAGACGAGGGGTAGCTAACGAGCAGATCCTTCAGGGCGTCAGATAATCCTAACCTAAACTGGCACCTTAGGGCCGGATCGTTCCACTGAGAAGCTACGCACCACTTCCTAAAATCAGAACAGTATTCCTCAACCGGTCTCCTACCCTGACGTAAGGTCACCAGCTGACTCTCGGCTAAAGCAGTCCTGTCAGTCTCGTCGTAAATGAGTCCGAGGGCAGAGAAAAAACGATCAACAGAGGAAAGTTCAAGGGCGTCAGGAGCCAAGGAGAAGGCCCACTCTTGGGGCCCTTCCTGGAGTCGGGATATGATGATACCCACCCGCTGGTTCTCGGAACCTGAGGAGTGGGGCTTTAGGCGGAAATACAGTCTGCAACTCTCCCGGAAGGAGAGAAACGTCTTACGGTCCCCTGAGAACCGGTCAGGTAACTTGAGGTCGGGTTCTAGAGGTGAGGTGAGGGGTACTACTAAAGCAGCGTCACCCTGATTGACCCTTTGGGCCAGGGCCTGGACCTGTAGGGAGAGGCCCTGCATCTGCTGGGTCAGGGTCTCAAGGGGGTCCATGATAGCGTCAGCGTAGGAGAAATGGTAGACTAGGTAAGGGCTTGTAATTATGTAATGGCAGAAAGGAGGTGAAGGGAAAGTGAGCCCTAATCTACCCACCGCCCTGTCCCTGCCTACTTGCAACGACCCGCCCTAGGCGACGAGGTACAACTGGGCGGCGGTCCCTACGCTGTCTAAGTGCACAGGAAAACAAACAGGGAACACGCAAGGGAAGGGGCAGTAGCCACGGAACGCCACGAGGAAACGGAGCGGCGAACGAAAGTCAGGACCAGGACGAAGTGAGTACACCCAAGCGGGCACGGAGACAGAAGCAAGCCAGGGGCAAAGCAAGGCAGGTCGAGCAGAACTTGCAGCCAGGCAGAAGCACGGCAGAAGCAGGCTGGAGCAAGCAGCAGTGGGGCCAGGAATCCAAAAGAATTACAAGCACTGAGGGAGAGAACAGGGCAGGTAATAAAGGACAGGGGGCGGAGCTAACTCCGACAGACCAGGCCGCGATAGGCTCTCCCACTCCTGAGCCTGCCACCCTGGTTGGTGGGAGATGGTGTCAGTCGAACAGGTCTGGCCTCAGGTGTGGATTGATTAATCCCAGGAGTATACCTAGATGAAGTACCTGGCAGATCCCTAACAGATGCCTGCCGGGGTTCATCCATACATGGATGTAAAAGCAACAAGCAATGGCTTTTCACAAGCCCTCCAAAAATGTACCCTTTTTATTGGCAGATGCCTGCCGGGGTTCATCCATACATGGATGTAATGTAAAAGCAACAAGCAATGGCTTTTGACAAGCCCTCCAAAAATGTACCCTTTTTATTGGCAGATGCCTGCTGGGGTTCATCCATACAGATACATGGATGTAAAAGCAACAAGCAATGGCTTTTCACAAGCCCTCCAAAAATGTACCCTTTTTATTGGCAGATACCTGCCGGGGTTCATCCATACATGGATGTAAAAGCAACAAGCAATGGCTTTTCACAAGCCCTCCAAAAATGTACCCTTTTTATTGGCAGATGCCTGCCGGGGTTCATCCATACATGGATGTAATGTAAAAGCAACAAGCAATGGCTTTTGACAAGCCCTCCAAAAATGTACCCTTTTTATTGGCAGATGCCTGCTGGGGTTCATCCATACAGATACATGGATGTAAAAGCAACAAGCAATGGCTTTTCACAAGCCCTCCAAAAATGTACCCTTTTTATTGGCAGATACCTGCCGGGGTTCATCCATACATGGATGTAAAAGCAACAAGCAATGGCTTTTCACAAGCCCTCCAGGCCTGCTTGTAGCAGACGGCAGTGGAGGTATATTGGTGGTAGTAGAGGTAGCCAACGGACAGCACGGGTGGTGGTAGTAGTAGTAGTAGCAGCAGCACATTAAAAGACACTGGACAATCACAGGACAAAGCCCTGTGGTGGGGCTGGCCTCAGGCCTGCTTGTAGCAGACGGCAGTGGAGGTGTATTGGTGGTAGTAGAGGTAGCCAACGGACAGCAAGAGTGGTGGTGGTAGTAGTAGCAGCACATTAACAGACTGGACAGTCACAGGACAAAGCCCTGTGGTGGGGCAGGCCTGCTTGTAGCAGATGGCAGTGGAGGTGTATTGGTGGTAGTAGATTTAGCCAACGGACAGTAAGGGTGGTGGTAGTAGTAGCAGCACATTAAAACAGACTGGACAGTCACAGACAAAGCCCTGTGGTGGGGCAGGCCTGCTTGTAGCAGACGGCAGTGGAGGTGTATTGGTGGTAGTAGAGGTAGCCAACGGACAGCAAGAGTGGTGGTGGTAGTAGTAGCAGCACATTAACAGACTGGACAGTCACAGGACAAAGCCCTGTGGTGGGGCAGGCCTGCTTGTAGCAGACGGCAGTGGAGGTGTAATGGTGGTAGTAGAGGTAGCCAACGGACAGCAAGAGTGGTGGTAGTAGTAGTAGCAGCACATTAACAGACTGGACAGTCACAGGACAAAGCCCTGTGGTGGGGCAGGCCTGCTTGTAGCAGACGGCAGTGGAGGTGTATTGGTGGTAGTAAAGGTAGCCAACGGACAGCAAGGGTGGTGGTAGTAGTAGTAGCAGCACATTAACAGACTGGACAGTCACAGGACAAAGCCCTGTGGTGGGGCAGGCCTGCTTGTAGCAGACGGCAGTGGAGGTGTATTGGTGGTAGTAAAGGTAGCCAACGGACAGCAAGGGTGGTGGTAGTAGTAGTAGCAGCACATTAACAGACTGGACAGTCACAGGACAAAGCCCTGTGGTGGGGCAGGCCTGCTTGTAGCAGACGGCAGTGGAGGTGTATTGGTGGTAGTAAAGGTAGCCAACGGACAGCAAGGGTGGTGGTAGTAGTAGTAGCAGCACATTAACAGACTGGACAGTCACAGGACAAAGCCCTGTGGTGGGGCAGACCTGCTTGTAGCAGACGGCACTGGGGGTGGATTGGTGGTAGAAGTAGTAGCAGCACCAACAGCGGCACATTAAAAAAAGAGTGGACAGGACAGAATCCCGTAGTAGCAGGTGGCAGCGGCAGCAGCAGCAATGTCAGATCTAATCAGTGGCATCAGGCACAGGGGTTTTAAAATCCTCACCGATCCACGCTTGATTCATTTTCAGAAACGTGAGATTCTCCAAGCTGTTGGCGGACAATCTTGTTCGCTTACGGGTGACGAAGCCCCCTGCCGCGCTGAATACCCTCTCTGACGCTACACTGGAGGGTGGACAAGACAGTACCCCCATGGCAAACTGGGCCAGTTCTTGCCAATGATCCAATCTGCTGACCCAGAAGTCCATGGGGTCTGGGATCAGGATTTCTGACGGAGAAAGGGCACAGTCCAGGTACGAGTGAACCTGGTTGTTTAGGTGCTGGTGATGGTGAACATCCCTTTGGTGACTACGATGTGTGTCAGGTCGGGGTATTGGATGTAAAAATGTTGTCATCATATTTTCCAAACTGAATTGGCTGCTGCTGCCGCCTATTGCAGAGGTAGCTCTGCCAGAGGTGGTGGAACGATGAGACAGTGGGGAGCGGAGAGTGGCCCCCCGGTCAGACATGCTTGCAGCAGGTGTTTGCCATTTGAAAGCCGTCACAAGCTGGCTGATTAGCTTCTCTCGATAATAAGCCAATTTTGCCTCCCTCTTGGAAGGCGCAAAAAACTCCCCCATTTTGGCTTTATACCGAGGGTCTAAAAGTGTGGCTATCCAGTACTCATCTCTTTGCTTCATGCTAACAATACGACAGTCAGCGCGCAAGTAACGAAGCATACAGCTCGTCATCCTGGCCAGCGTTTCAGAGGGCCCGGTTGGTTCCATCTCCGCCCCATACTGCCATGGTTGTCCATCATCAAGGTCATTGTCAGACTCGTCATCACCATCACTGTCATGTTGTGCGGCTGCCTCGTCCCCTATCCCTTCCTGTGATTCCATCTCCAAATCCAGCTCCTCTTCAGGTCCTGTTTCCTCATCCTCATCCTCCTCCTCCTCCTCAACATCCATAGCCAGATGTGATCCTTCCTCCATCCTTTGCTGAATCATCGCTGTGAGCGTTTGCTCCATAATGAATATCAGCGGCATAACATCGTTCATTCCGCTAGCGTCACGGCTCACAAATCGTGTGGCCTCTTCAAAGGGCCTCAAAACGCGACATGCGTCTCTAACCAGTTGCCAGTGCCTGAGCTCGAAATTACACTGGCTCCAAACGCTGCCCGTCTGCTGCATCAGGAAATCATTCACGGCTTTCCGCTGTTCGTACAGACGGTCCAACATGTGCAGGGTGGAATTCCAGCGTGTTGGAACGTCGCAAATCAGGCTGTGTTCTGGGAGATTGTTTTGACGCTGCAAGTCCAGGAGGGCGTGCTTAAATGCATACGAACGTCTAAAGCGAACGCAAACCCTCCTGGACATGGCCAGCACACCCTTCAAACCAACATATGACTTTAAGAAGCGTGTTATGACCAGATTGATCACATGTGCCATGCAAGGAGCATGTGTCAGGTGACCTAGACGCAGTGCAGCCACAACGTTCTTCCCGTTATCTGAGACAACATTGCCCAGTGTGAGTTTCAGAGGAGACAGCCAGCGTGCGATTTCCTACCTGATGCACAGCAGCAGCTCCTGCCCTGTGTGGCTTTTCTCGCCCAGGCTCAGCAGGTGTAAGACAGCGTTGTGGCGCTTCACCTTGCACCTATGAAAAGAGGAGGGAGGAGGAGTGGAAGATACGCTGTGTCCTGTCGGGGACGGGAAGACCTCCATTGAGGAGGGCAAGGAGGAGGATTAGGAAGAGGAGGATGGTAGGCGCCTGGTGTCCGGAGTTGAACCAGAAAGATACAAGCGTGGAGGTGGTAATGCCTGGCATTGCTGCAGTGGTGCATCGGACTGCAAAATATTGACCCAGTGGGCCGTGAAAGACATGTACTGTCCCTGACCATAGTTGCTGCTCCACGTGTCGACGGTGGCATGTACCCTGCTGCACACGGATAATTGCAAGGACTGGCCCACCTTTTCCTCCACGTGCTTGTGCAAGGCAGGGACAGCTGTTTTGGAGAAGTAATGGCGGCTAGGTATTCGCCACCTAGGCTGAGCGCACGCCATCAATTGCTTAAAGCCGGCGGAGTCGACCAGGTGGTACGGCAGCGACTGCACCACCAACAACTTAGCCAGGTGTGAATTAAGCCGCACGACAAGTGGATGACTGGGTATATATTGTTGCTTATTGGACAACGATTCCGTAATGGATAACTGACGGGACGTAGGAGGAGCACTAGATGACAGTGATGATGATGACAACGAGATGGTGGTTAAGGCCTGGCTACTACTTAGATGACAGGGACTCGGAGCAGAAGCAGCAGCGGCAGAGGGGTCTTCATTAGATGTACATGATGGTGGGGCATGTTGATTGTCCCACATGGCCTTGTGATGCCGCTCCATGTGTTTACGTAGAGCGGTAGTTCCTACATTGCTGCCCTGGCCACACCTTACTTTCTGCTTGCAGATACGGCACTGTGCCATGTTTTCGTCCTCCGGGAAGGTACAGAAAAATTGCCACACGGCAGAGTACCGTAAAGAGGTAGTACCACGTCCACCACCACCACCACCCGAGCTTGCCCCTTGTCTGGCAGGCTTTTTTCGGGAGCCTACACCAGTAGCAGCAGTGTCGCCGTCACCGTCTCCTGAGCTGACCCTACTGCTGCAACGTTTTGCAGATTTACTTCTGCCCCTACCTCGGCTTGGCTGTTTATCACTGCCAGTGCCGCCACTACTACCCTCCTCCTCTGACGCCGTCATCACCTCGTCACCTGGTTCCCATGTCCCGTCTAAAACAACATCATCATAGCCCTCCTCATCATCCCCGCCACTTCTGTCAATGTGTTGTGAATGTGATGTGACATCATGGCGGGCTCCATGCCCACCCTCATTACTGCGTCTGCCACCACGGCTACCACCAACACCCCCACTACCACAGCTATGCGTCTCGGACACGGCTTCCACCTCCACCACCGCCGCAACACACTCCGTTGGCTGACTCGCAGAAAACAAATCATCATCACTATGTTGTTCAGTAATATCTTCCTTCGCACCCGAGGAGATGTCTCTTAGGACTCTCAGGAAAGATGGCTTCCCGCTAGGAAGGGGGAGTGAAGACATAGATGATGGAATGGAAACGTTAGAAATACCCATATTACTACTGTCACTGTGCCAAGGAACTGTAGAGGATCTGGAATCCAACGAAAACTGGCTTGAAGCCAGATCGTCAGAGTCTTCCTGCTGAGATGACCGCGAGCCAGCCAACCAGTCCACAATGGCCGTATTGTCTACGGTAACCCGCCCACCGGAGGAGATGGACAAGTCTGGCTTGCTGATACTGCTACTACTACCAGCAGGCACATGGCTGCTGCTACTAGTGGAACTGGGCACATGTCTTGTGCCACAAATGCTGGTACTGGGTCTGGCACCAACAGATCCAACATTTGGACTGGAAGAAGACATGGCATGGGTGTTTTTTCCTCTACCCCATCCTTTCACAACCTTTTTTTTTACCAGACATTTCACTGCTAGAGTGCAGCAAGTTGAATCAAAACCCCGGGGATGAGCCCCTTCTAAAAGCGTATTCACACACTGGCTTGGCAAATGGCAATGAATGATAATTTCTATCAGCCACTGTGCACTGACTCATGGAATGCTGGCCCTAGGCGTTGTAGTACTACAAAGGCTGCCTGTATTGCAAATTGGATGCAACGGGGATCAGCCCCTTATAAAAGCGTATTCACACACTGGCTTGGCAAATGGCAATGAATGAGAATTTCTATCAGCCACTGTGCACTGACTCAGGGAATGCTGGGCGTTGTAGTACTACAAAGGCTGCCTGTATTGCAAGTTGGATGCAACGGGGATGAGCCCCTTCTAAAAGCGTATTCACACACTGGCTTGGTAAATGGCAATGAAAGAGAAATTTTCTATCAGCCACTGTGCACTGACTCAGGGAATGCTGGGCGTTGTAGTACTACAAAGGCTGCCTGTATTGCAAGTTGGATGCAACGGCCCGGGGATGAGCCCCTTCTAAAAGTGTATTCACACACTGGCTTGGCAAATGGCAATGAATGAGAATTTCTATCAGCCACTGTGCACTTACTCAGGGAATGCTGGGCGTTGTAGTACTACAAAGGCTGCCTGTATTGCAGGTTGGATGCAACGGGGATGAGCCCCTTATAAAAGCGTATTCACACACTGGCTGAGTAGTGAGTAGTGGATGAGCCCCTTCGATTGATGGATTCCTGGCTTTTAGATTCCTAAAGCTTTCCCTTACTGCACAGAGATGCTATCCCTACAGCTCCTGTCTCTAAAATGGCCGCTGAGCTCCGTGCATAGACTTTTATTGCAGGCTTGAGCCCGCCCCTATGCTGCCTCCCGATTGGCAGGGAGAGCCGTTGGCAAGACATTATGGGGTAGCCTGATGTCAGGTGATATTGTGAAATCCTCCATTTTACATCTAACATGTGGCAGGCGCCAAAATGTAGCCGGGTTCGGTCAAAATGGGTTCGGCCGAACCCGGTGAAGTTCGGATTCGCTGCGAATCGAACTTTTCCCGATGTTCGGACCGAAACCGGGTTCGGTTGTCCCGGTTCGCTCATCTCTACCTGGCAGTGTGCCCAAACGACCACATATGGGGTATTACTGTACTCTGAAGAACCCACTTAACAATTGATGGGGTTTGTGTCTCCAGTGGAAAAAGCTGGGCACAACACATTGGGCACTGAAATAGCATATATGTGGGAAATGGCAATTTTCAATCTGCAACATCTATTGTGTACTAATTTCTGCAAAACCTGTGGGGTTAAAATGCTTACTACACCTCATGATAAAATTCCTTAACCCCTTCAAGACACAGCCTGTTTTGGCCTTCAGGACACAGCCAATTTTTTTCAAATCTGACATGTTTCACTTTATGTGGTAATAACGTCGGAATGCTTTTACCTATCCAAGCGATTCTGAGACTGTTTTCTCGTGACACATTGGACTTTATGTTACTGGCAAAATTTGCTCGATACATTAAGTATTTAATTGTGAAAAACACCAAAATTTTGCGAAAAATTGCAAAAAATAGCATTTTTCTAAATTTATATGTATCTGCTTGTAAGACAGATAGTTATACCCCACAAAATTGTTGCTAATTAACATCACCCATATGTCTACTTTAGATTGGCATCGTTTTTTGAACATCCTTTTATTTTTCTATGACATCACAAGGCTTAGAACTTTAGCAGCGATTTCTCACATTTTCAAGAAAATTTCAAAAGGCTATTTTTACAGGGGCCAGTTCAGTTGTGAAGTGGATTTTAGGGCCTTATATATTAGAAACCCTCGATAAGTCACCCCATTTTAAAAACGTCACCCCTCAAAGTACTCAAAACTGCATTTAGAAAGTTTCTTAACCCTTTAGATCTTTCACAGGAATTAAGGCAAAGTAGATGTGAAATGTTCAAATTCCATTTTTTTGCAGAAATTCATTTTTCAACTATTTTTTTTGTGACACAGAAAGTTTTACCCAAGAAACGCAACTCAATATCTATTGCCCAGATTCTGCAGGTTTTAGAAATACCCCATATGTGGCCCTAGTGCACTTATTGACTGAAGCACAGGCCTCAGAAACAAAGGAGCACCTAGGGGATTTTGGGGCATCCTTTTTATTAGAAAATATTTTGGGCTCCATGTCGTGTTTGAAAGGCTCTTGCGGCACCAAAAGAGTGGAAATCCCCCAAAAGTGACCCCATTTTGGAAACTATACCCCTTGAGGAAATTATCTAGGGGTATAGTGAGCATTTTGACACCGCAGGTTTTTTGCAGAAATTATTGGAAGTAGGCTGTGAAAATGAAAATCTACATTCTTTCAAAGAAAATGTAGGTTTAGCTAATTTTTTTCTAATTTCCACAAGGACTAAAAGGAGAAAATGCATCACTACTTTTGTAAAGCAATTTCTCCCGAGTAAAACAATACCCCGCATGTGGTCATAAACGGCTGTTTGGACACACGGCGGAGCTTAGAAGGGAAAGAGCGCCATTTGGCTTTTGGAGCTCAAATTTGGAGCTCAAATTTAGCAGGAATGGTTTGCGGAGACCACGTCACATTTGCAAAGCCCCTAAGGGACCAAAACAGTGAAAACACCAAAAAAGTGACTCCATTTAGGAAACTACACCCCTTGAACAATACATCTAGGGGTATAGTGAGTGTTTTGAACCCACAGGGGTTTCATAGATTTTATTAGAATTGGGCAGTGAAGATAAAAAAAATCCTTTTTTTCCAATAAGACGTAGATTTAGCTCAACATTTTTCATTTTCTCAACAAATAAAGGAATAAAAGAACCCCAACATTTGTAAAGCAACTTCTCTGGAGTACGGCAATACCCCATTTGTGGTCATAAACTGCTGTTTGGGCATACGGCAAGGATCAGAAGAGAAGGAGTGCCATTTGGCTTTTGGAGCACTGATTTTGCTGGATTGGTTTCTTGACACCATGTCACTTTTGCAAAGCTCCTAAGGTGTCAGTACAGTGGAAACTCCCCAAAAGTGAATCGATTCACGAAACTACACCCCTTGAGGAATCCATCTAGGGGTGTAGTGAGCATTTTGCCCCCACAGGTGTTTCATAGATTTTATTAGAATTGGGCAGTGAAAATAAAAAAAATCCTTTTCCTTCAATAAGACGTAGTTTTAGCTGAAAATGTTTCATATTCTCAACAAATAAATGAAAAAAAGCACCCCAACACTTGTAAAGCAACTTCTCCTGTATTCACCTAGGGGTGTAGTGAACATATTAACCCCACAGGTGATTGGCAGAAATTGGTGTGCACGCGATGTTGCAGAGTGAAAATGGTTTTTCAATAGATATGCCAATAAGTGGCGCCCAGCTTGTGCCACTGGAGACACACACCCCAAAAATTGTTAAAAGGGTTATCCCGGGTATGGCGATGCCATATATGTGGAAGTAAACTGCTGTTTGGGCACACTGTAGGGTTCAGAAGGGAGGTAGCGCCATTTGGCTTTTGGAGCGTGGATTTTGCTTGTAGTAGTTTTGTTTGGAGTCTTACTGGTGTTTCCGTTTATAATGTGGGGGTACATGTAAGGCGGGCTGGAGTATATAAGGGGCATAGTCAGGTGGTATAGTGGGGTAAAAAAAAACAATAAAATAATCCATAGATGTGTGTTACGCTGTGACACAATCCTTTCTGCACAGGCCGGTGTCGCACTAATAAATGGTCTTTACTTATTCCCCTTTTGGTCCGCACCTTTGAAGTTTGGGGAATCTTGCTGGGTAGTGTTGTCCTGGTATAATACGGGCGCCCTCACTTCCAGCAGATATGTTTGGGCCCTCCCCTTCCAGGTTCCCTAATTTTAGGGGCCTTGATAATTCGCCACTTGAAACAGAAGAAATGTTCCCCTCAGGCCGGCACAACTGCATATTTTTTATTTCCTAACTTATTGGTGCCTTGACTAATTTTATTTTTTCATAGACGTAGTGGTATGACGGCTGTTTTTTTGTGTGTGACGAGCTGTAGTTTTTATTGGTACAATTTTGGGGTGCATGCGACTTTTTGATCACTTGTTATCCTTTTTTTTTGGGAGGCAATGTGACCAAAAAACAGCAATTCTGGCATATTTTTTTAGTTCTTTTTATACAGCGTTCACCATGTGTTATAAATTACATGTTAGCTTTATTCTGCGGGTCAGTCCGATTCCGGTGATACCTAATTTATAGCACTTTTTATGTTTTACAACTTTTTGCACAATAAAATAACTTTTGTAAAGAGAATGGATTTTTACTGTCGCCAAGTTGTGAGAGCCATAACGGTTTTAAATTTTTTGTTGACGGAGCTGTATGAGGGCTTGTTTTTAGCGAGACGAGTTATAGTTTTTATAGACACCATTTTTGGGTACATGCGACTTTTTGATCACTTTTTATTTCAATTTTTGGAAGACAAAGTGACCAAAAAATAGCAATTATGTCAGTATTTTTTAGTTATTTTTTTACGGCGTTCACTGTGCGGAATAAATAACATAATATTTTTATAGTTCAGGTCGTTACGGTCGCAGCGATACCAAATATGTATGGCTTTATTATTTTTTTCAATAATAAATGACTTGATAAGGGAAAAAGGGCGATTGTGTTTTGTGTTATTATTTGAAACTTTTATTGTATTTTTTACAACTTTTATTTTTACTTTTTTTTACACTTTTTTTTACACTTTTCTTTAGTCCCACTAGGGGACTTGAAGGTCCAACTGTTTTTTTGATGTTCTAATACATTGCACTACCTATGTAGTGCAATGTATTAGAACTGTCAGTTGTTCACTGACAGCAAGCCGATCAGGCTCCGCCTCCGGGCGGGGCCTAATCGGCTAACGTAATGGCAGATAGGAAGCCATTGTTAGGCAACCTGTTGCCGTAGTAGCAGTCGCCAGCCTTGCCATCGCATGGCAAGGCTGCCGATTGCATACAAACCACTTTGATGCAGCGATTGCATTGAATCGCTGCATTGAAGGGGTTAACGGCAGGAATCGGAGATAGCTCCGGTTCCTGCCGATAGATTGGGGTGTCCGCTGTAACATACAGCGGACACCCACTGCTGATGACGCCGGCTCAGCTTCTGAACCGGAAGCTGAGCCGGCGCCATCTTGCCGATGGTACCGGAAGCCTCCTGGGCCCCGCCGACGACGGGACATAGGAGGATTCCGTTACAGGCTGATCGGGAGGTAAGTATTAGCCCTCCGATCGCCTTTGCAGCCACCGGCAACCCAGCGATCACGTTGCTGGGGTGCCGATGGCTATAAACTCCTCACATGCTGCGATCTCTATTGAACGCAGCATGTGAGGGGTTAATCGGTCGGATCGGAGGCTAGCTCCAGTCCTGGCCGATACCTCAGGGTGCCAGCTGTAACATACAGCTGTCACCCGGCGGTGATGTCGCTGGCTCAGCTCCTGAGCCAGCTTCATCTCCATGACGTACAGTTACGTGGAGATGCGGGAAACGGCCATCTCCCATGACGTAACTGTACGTGAAATTGCGGGAAGGGGTTAAAGGGGTGTAGTTTCCCAAATGGGGTCACTTCTCGGGTGTTTTCACTGTACTGGTACCACAGCGCAATGCAACATGGCGTCAAAAAACTATTTTGTAAAATCTCCACTCCAAAAATTAAATTGCGCTTTTTCAGTTTAGACCCTTGCCGTGTGTCCAAATAGCAGTTTACTACCACATATGGGGTATTTCCTTACTCAGGAGGCATTGTGGAACACATTTGGGGGTGTCTTTTCTCCTGTATTCCTTGTGGAAATGAAAAATCATGAGCTAAAACTATATATTATTGGGAAAAAAAATATTTTTTCATTTTCACGTCTCGATTCTAATAGAATCTATAAAACACCTGAGGGATCAAAATGTTCACTATACCTCTAATTTAATTCTTTGAGGGGTATAGTCTCCAAAATGGGATCACACCTGGGAAATTTCTACTGTACTGGTACTTTAGGGGCTCTCCAAATGGTGCAGTTTATTACCACAGGATAAGGGATACATGTGCGATCGCTGGCAGCGATAGGGAGAACGGGGGACCGAAAGTCCCCTGAAGCTCTCTATCACAAACCTCGGACTTCCGAGGTCTGTGTCGGCAGCTCCGTAGAAATTAATGGAGCGCCGGTCGCGCTTGTGCGCATGCGTGACCAGCGCTCCTTTCATTTTTATTGAGCTGCGCAGACGCCCGAAGTCAGAGGTTAGTCATGGAGAACTTCAGGGGACATTCGGTCCCCCGTTCTCGCTATCGCTGCCAGCGGTCACACATGTATCCCCTATCCTGTGGATAGGGGATACATGTCTTTTGTAGGACACGCTATAGGTCGGATTTTTTTGGGGGGTTGGGGCTGTATGGCATTAGCTACAGGGAGGGGGCTGTATAGTGTTACCTACAGGGGGGGGGCTGTATAGCGTTACCTACAGGGGGTGCTGTATAGCGTTACCTACAGGGGGGCTGTATAGCATTACCTACAGGGGGGCTGTATAGCGTTACCTACAGGGGGGGCTGTATGGCATTATCTACAGGGGGGCTGTATGGTGCTATCTACAGGGGGGCTGTATGGCGTTATCTACAGGGCGGTTGTATGGCGCTATCTACAGGGGGGCTGTATGGCGCTATCTACAGTGGGGCTGTATGGCGTTATCTACAGGGGGGGCTGTATGGCATCATCTACAGGGAGGGCTGTATGGCATTATCTACAAGGGGGGCTGTAAAAAAGGCAATATCTACAAGGGGGGGTTATGTGACACCCAGGGGCGGGGCGGCCCCAGTCAAAAGTTTGCTATGGGGCCCAGTCTTTCCTAGTTACGCCCCTGTTGAAAGCAAATGTCTTATATTTATCTGATTTTACATTGCAAGCATTATTTTACAATATAAATAAGATTGCTCAAACCAATATTTAGATAATTAATTTGGTCATTCTGTTTAGTAACAGGAGAATGGGTAACATTTCTCAAAACTAGTGCCAAGGTAAAGTGGAGCAGTTGACCATGTCGACCAATTAGATGTCAGCTCTCATTTTTCAGAGTCCCATTGAGAATTACATTGTGGAGATATAGTCCTCTATAGTCCTGTACAATGGAGGGAGGGGAAGGCATTTTCATGGCATGACTCCTGAAAGACGCATTAATTATTAGAAGAAAAAGTAACCTGCTTTGTTTTTAACCCCTTAATTACCCGCCCTGAAAGGGCCTTAATGACGAGCTGAATTATTCTGTTTTTGCCTCTCTGCCTTTCAGCAGCTATAACTTTTTTATTTTTTCATTGACGTGGCTGTATGAAGCCTTGCTTTATGCGGGAGAAATTGTATTTTTTTTTTGCGTGGTTTAGGGGTAGAAAAAAACCACTGTGTAAGGCCTCATGCACACGACCGTATTTTTTCCCACCCGTAAATACTGGCGTAAATACGGGTCCCGTGTCACACGTATTCGACCCGTTTTGCACCAGTATTTACGGACCCGTGCCCGTAAATATGGGTCCGGTGTCACCCATATTCCACCCGTATTTACGGGCACGTTTTTGGCTGCAAAAGAGCACTGCACTAATCGGCAGCCCTTCTCTCTATCAGTGCAGGATAGAGAGAAGGGACAGCCCTTTCTGTAATAAAAGTTAAAGGGATTCATACTTACCCGGCCGTTGTCTTGGTGACGCGTCCCTCTCTTCACATCCAGCCCGACCTCCCTGGATGACGCGGCAGTCCATGTGACCGCTGCAGCCTGTGATTGACCTGTGATTGGCTGCAGCAGTCACATGGGCTGAAACGTCATCCAGGGATGTTGGGCCAGATGTCGAGAGGGACGCGTCACCAAGGCAACGGCCGGGAGACCGGACTGGAGGAAGCAGGAAGTTCTCGGTAAGTATGAACGTCTTATTTTATTTTTTTACAAGTTGCTCTATATTCTGATCGGAATTCACTGCCGATCAGTTAACTCTTTCAGCACCCTGGACAGTGACTATTTACTGACGTCGCCTAGCAACGCTGCCGTAATGACGAGTGCACACATGTAGCCACCCGTCATTACGGGAGCTCCATAGACTTCTATGGGCTGTCCGTGCCGTTGTTACGGCCTGAAATATGACATGTTCTATCTTTTTCAACGGCACGAGCACCTTCCCGTAAGAAAACGGGAAGGTACCCGTGGCCAATAGAAGTCTATGAGCCCGTTATTACGGGTTGTAATTACGACCCGTAATAACGGGCGTTTTTACGGTCGTGTGCATGAGGCCTTAGTTATATAATTTATTTTTACGGTGTGAATATAGGAAAAGGCGATTTTTTTATTTATTTTTTGTTCCACTCATGTAAAATTAATTCTTCAGGTTATTACGGTCGTGTATGATACCTAATAATTGTAGGTTTTTTGTTTTTATGTAATGTATGGGCAATAAAATTAATTTTATGCAAAATAATTACTTTTTTTGGACATTTTTCATTTATTTATTTTTTGTTATATATTTTTTTTATTCCCATTAAGGCCCCATGCACACGAACGTGCTTTTGCGGCCGCAATTCCCCCGAAAATCCACTGGAGAATTGCGGCCCCATTCATTCCTATGGGGTCATGCACACGACCAAGGTTTTCATGGTCCGTGCATGGCCCCGGAGCACGGACCGCAGAAAGAACGGGCAAGCCTTATTACGGCCGTGTTCTGCGGTCCGGGCTCATTGAAAATAATGGCTGCGGCCATGTGCACAGCCCGTGATTTGCGGGTGGCTCGCGGCTGTCACTCCGTGGCCGGCCACGGCCATGCACATGGCTACGGTCGTGTGCATGAGGCCTAAGAGATAACTTTAATTACAACTTTATTTTTTACTTGTAATGTATTAGCATACTCCTGTATGCTAATACATTACACTGTGTCACTTTGACACAGGCTGCTGTTAGGACAGCACATAGTGTGCCCTAACAGAGGGCATACTGAACAGACAGCCTAGGGGTCCTTTGTAGGTCTGTAGGGTTGACTGTAGGTGGATTTCCCAGTATTCGATCGCATCCCCGGGTTGCCGGTCACGTGATCGAAGAGAGGAGTCCTCTTTGATCATGCCACGGACATGGACCTCGGCGAACAATGGGTTAAGCAGCTGGGGTCTGAATGTTTTCCAACCCCAGCTGTATTTAGCAGGCTGCTCTAAGTTCAGGAGCTGTTAGTTAGAGCTCCTGCTTAGAGGATGAGCGCTCACATTAGCGCTCAGCTGCCTCTTCTACAGAGACGCCAAAAGGCGTCGCTGTAGACGAAGAACCAGTGGGAATTTGTTAAGGGGTTAAATAATATTCTACATGGTTTCTGTTTAGAATGCAGGACACTTCCTGGATTGCAGGACTCTTCAGTGCTTACTTGCATATGGTGCCCGGAGGAATAATAGCAATTATTTCTTGTACACGATGGATTGACTTGGGCAACATAGGTATGTAAAAAAAACAACTTTCATTCTTCCCTATATAATGTCACTCAATGCAAAATATGCAAACCCAAAATTACAGAAAAAGGGGGAGACCCCTGACGAGTTACTGACCCGGTTATTAAGGGAAAATTGGGCGAGGGGAATGAAGGAGACCCAATCATCTTGACAGTCAGAGATAAAACACCTTAAATATTGTTCTAGAGACTGATTAGTCCTCTCAGTTTGGCCATTAGTTTCAGGATGAAAGGCCAAGGAGAAGGACAGATCAATCTCCAGCTTCTTACAGAAAGCTCTCCAAAACAATGAAACAAATTCTACCCCTGTCAGAAACAATATTGACCGGAACCCCATGGAGACGCAGGATGTGTTTAACAAACAAGGTAGCTAACGTCTTAGCATTGGGTAGTTTCTTGAGGGGCACAAAGTGGCACATCTTACTGAAGCGGTCTACTACAACCCACACCACCGACTTGCCTTGGGATGGAGGCAGATCGGTGATAAAATCCATGGAGATATGGGTCCAAGGTCTCTGGGGAATGGGCAAAGAACGTAGTAATCCCACTGGTTGGGACCTGGGAGTCTTGGACCTAGCACTAATTTCACAAGCGGCGACGTAGGCCTTAACGTCTTTAAGCAACCCCGGCCACCAATAGGTTCTAGAAATGAGGTGCTTGGTACCCAGGATGCCTGAATGGCCAGATAGTGCAGAGTCATGATTCTCCCTGAGTACCCTAAGCCGGAATTGCAGGGGAACAAACAGCTTGTTCTCAGGTAGGCTCTCGGGAGCTGAACCTTGATCAGCCACAATTTCGGAGACTAAGTCAGAATCAACAGAGGATATGATTATACCTGGGGGCAAAACACCAGCAGGATCCTCCTCCGGAGGAGGGCTGGCCATAAAGCTACGCGACAGTGCATCAGCTTTAATATTTTTAGACCCAGCCCTATAGTTGACCAAAAAGTTGAATCTAGTAAAAATAACAACGCCCATCGAGCTTGTCTCGGGTTTAGCCTCCGAGCAGATTTTAGGAAAACCAGATTCTTGTGGTCGGTAAGGACTGTTACCTGGTGTCTAGCCCCCTCCAGGAAGTGGCGCCACTCTTCAAATGCCCATTTGATGGCTAAGAGTTCGCAGTTGCCAACATGATAGTTACTCTCAGTGGAGGAGAACTTCCTGAAGAAATAGGCACAGGGACGGAGATGGGTGAGGGACCTAATACCCTGGGACAAGACAGCACCCACTCCCACCTCGGAGGCGTCAACCTCCATGATGAATGGCTCCAACTGGTTAGGCTGGATCAGCACTGGGGCAGAGATAAAGCACCTCTTAAGGATCTCAAAAGCCTGGACCGCCTCCGGAGGCCAGTGGAGGAGATCAGCACCCTTGCGAGTAAGGTCCGTAAGAGGCTTAGCGATGACCGAGAAGTTAGCAATAAATCTCCTGTAATAATTAGAAAACCCAAGGAAACACTGTAAAGCCTTCAGGGAGGCAGGTTGGACCCATTCAGCCACAGCCTGAACCTTGGCAGGGTCCATGCGGAATTCTTTAGGAGTGAGGATTTGACCCAAAAATTGTATCTCCTGCACCCCAAACACATGTTTTTCTCATTTAAATCAATGGGTAGATGTTTTGAGGCGTTTAGCCTACGTATTTTTAGCCATTTTTCGGGGCGTTTACGCCCCGAAAAAGAGCTGATAATAGGCCGTGTGAACATACCCTAACTTTACAAAAGGAGATCACAAGAGAAAATGTATTTGATATTAATGTGAGAAAGCACGATAAGTAAAGCATTTTCATGAAGTTACAACCATGGTCTTTGCGACAACCAAAAGCTTAATAACACAATGCCCAGAGTAATGAGGACCAACTTTGAGACAATAGGGTGCATGCTCATACAACTAAAGGCCACATAACCTATAATGCATCAAAATGAGCAAACAAACACTGTAACAGAACGTTGGGTGGTGGCACAAAAACTACAACACCAGACAAGTGTCCAAAAAGTTTGTGTGACAGACCAGAATATATGGCCCATGGATAGATCTTATGTAAGCGCTGCGGGGTAAGGTAACACTATTAGATATTTTTGTAAATGTTCTAATCTGTAGCGGTACAAAGTGAGATTTTAGAAGCAGGGTTTCAAATTTGGAATCAGTAATCTATGGAGTGGTAAATATTTTGTTCACGTTCCCAAGATGATACAAAAGAGTGAGATTGATCAGAGCTGAGAATCGAATATAAAGAGGATATCGATCAGCATTGGGTAAGGCCTTCCTGAACTGAACATTTCTATGCAGTTTTGGGTGGCAATGTCAAGTCTGAAGAAAGGGATTGGACATAGAGTAAACTGCGGAGTTGTGGTAGTATCAGAAATGTGAGTTCAGCAAGCTATACTTCGATTGCCTTGCAGGGAATTCTAGGAACCTCTTGGAAAAACATCCACAATATCTGTAATAAAATGAGACTCCTATGGAACTAGAACTGTTGTGTGTCCCTCAGGAGTCCAGGATCTAATCCCAGGTTTGGCTTAGAAATAAATAAATACATTGAAAACGTCATCAAAACTATCCTGTGTGAGCAAAACCTCATAATAAACTGAAGCACTGCTAGAAATATCATCTTCTAGACACGTCATCCAGCGTAGGAGCGGAACACAGAACAAAATTGTGCCATGTTCCATTGGCTACACTAAAGGTTAGGTGTATAGTCAATTAAAAGTTTGTATACTATTGATTCTCTGTAAACTGTGAGGCTGCCATACACATAGCAGTAGTGCGACCAAAAAAAAGCAAAGAAAAAACACAGTAATTCACGGCCTACTACAGTACTGCTGCTACGTGTATGGACAGCCATTGATTTATTGCATATATATATATATATATATATATATATATGTACACTACCGTTCAAAAGTTTGGGGTCACACAGACAATTTTGTGTTTTCCATGAAAACTCACATTTATATTTATCAAATGAGTTGCAAAATGACTAGAAAATATAGTCAAGACATTGACAAAGTTAGAAATAATGATTTTTATTTGAAATAATAATTTTCTCCTTCAAACTTTGCTTTCGTCAAAGAATGCTCCATTTGCAGCAATTACAGCATTGCAGACCTTTGGCATTCTAGCTGTTAATTTGCTGAGGTAATCGGGAGAAATTCACCCCATGCTTCCAGAAGCCCCTCCCACAAGTTGGATTGGCTTGATGGGCACTTCTTGCGTACCATACGGTCAAGCTGCTCCCACAACAGCTCTATGGGATTGAGATCTGGTGACTTTGCTTTGGGTCATTGTCCTGTTGTAGGATGAAATTGGCTCCAATCAAGCGCTGTCCACAGGGTATGGCATGGCGTTGCAAAATGGAGTGATAGCTTTCCTTATTCAAAATCCCTTTTACCTTGTACAAATCTCCCACTTTACCAGCACCAAAGCAACCCCAGACCATCACATTACCTCCAACATGCTTGACAGATGGCGTCAGGCACTCTTCCAGCATCTTTTCAGTTGTTCTGCGTCTCACAAATGTTCTTATGTGTGATCCAAAAACCTCAAACTTCGATTTGTCTGTCCAGAACACTTTTTTCCAATCTTCCTCTGTCCAATGTCTTTGTGCTTTTGCCCATATTAATCTTTTCCTTTTATTAGCCAGTCTCAGATATGGCTCTTTCTTTGCCACTCTGCCCTGAAGGCCAGCATCCCGGAGTCGCCCCTTCACTGTAGAAGTTGACAATGGCGTTTTGCGGGTACTATTTAATGAAGCTGCCAGTTGAGGACCTGTGAGGCGTCTATTTCTCAAACTAGAGACTCTAATGTACTTGTCTTGTTGCTCAGTTGTGTAACGGGGGCCTCCCACTTCTCTTTCTACTCTGGTTAGAGTCTGTGTGTGCTGTCCTCTGAAGGGAGTAGTACACACCGTTGTAGGAAATCTTCTTCAGTTTCTTGGCAATTTCTCGCATGGCATAGCCTTCATTTCTATGAACAAGATTAGACTGTTGAGTTTCACATGAAAGCTCTCTTTTTCTAGCCATTTTGAGAGTTTAATCGAACCCACAAATGTAATGCTCCAGATTCTCAACTAGCTCAAAGGAAGGTCAGTTTTATAGCTCCTCTAAACAGCAAAACTGTTTACAGCGGTGCCAACATAATTGCACAAGGGTTTTCAAGTGTTTTCTAATCATCCATTAGCCTTCTAACACAGTTAGCAAACACAATGTACCATTAGAACACTGGAGTGATGGTTGCTGGAAATGGGCCTCTATACACCTATGTAGATATTGCATTAACCCCTTAGTGACCAGCCCATTTTAGGCCCTAATGACCAAGCTATTTTATTCGTTTTTCTATAGTCGCATTCAAAGAGCTATAACGTTTTTATTTTTTCGTCTACATAGCTGTATGAGGACTTGTTTTTTGCGTGATTAGTTGTGCTTTTTAATAGCACCATTTTTGGGTACATATAATTTTTACATTAACTTTTATTAACCCCTTTGTGGGGGATTATAAAAAAAACCTGAAATTCCGCCATTGTTCTATGCATTTTTAAATTGACGCCGTTCACTATGCGACGTAAATAACATGTTACCTTTATTCTATGGGTCGGTACGATTACGGCGATACCACATTTGTAGAGGTTTTTTTATGTTTTACGACTTTTGCACAATAAAAACACTTTTGAACTAAAATTATTTGTTTTTGCATCGTCGCTTTCCAAGAGCCGTAATTTTTTTATTTTTCCATCAATGTAGCGATTTTTTGGGCTTGTTTTCTGCGGGACGAGACGTAGTTTTGAATGGTACTGTTTTGGGGTGCATGGGACTTATTGATTCATTTTTATTATGACTTTTTTGGGGGGCAATGGAAAAAAATTGCAATTTTGCCATTGTTTTTTGCGTTTTTTTTTTACGGTGTTCACTTTGCGGTTTAAATGACATATTAACTTTATTAATGGAGTTATTACGGTCGCGGCGATACCACATATGTGTACTTTTTTTTTTTTTTTTACACTTTTACTAAATAAAACCACTTTTTATGGAAAAAAATGGTTTTATTTATTTTTTTACTGTACTTTTTATTAATAATCTTTATTTCACTTTGATGACTTATTTTATTAGTCCCACTAGGAGACTTTACTGTGCGAGGTTCCGATCGCTGCTATAATGCTCTGGTGTACTTCGTATACCAGAGCATTATTGCCTGTCAGTGTAAATCTGACAGGCAATCTGTTAGGACGCGCCGGAGGCACGTCCTAACAGGAATATGTCCAGGGCAGACCTGGGGGCTTTTATCAAGCCCCTGGCTGCCATGACACCCCATCGGAGACCCGCAATTTCATTCGCGGGCCGCCGAAGAGTGACAGAGGTAGCGCACTCCCTCTGTAAACAAAGTTAAATGCCGCGGTCGCTATTGACGGCGGCATTTAACGGGTTAAACGGCCGCGATTGAAGTAAACTTCGATCGCGGGCGTTGCAGCAGGAGCTCAGCTGTCATCAGACAGCAGAGCCCCGGCTCCTGCCTGCACGGGAGACCCGTGCAGGACTTAGACTAGGCTGACGTGAAAAGGCGTCAGCCTAGCCTAAAGCCCATTAGTGACCAACGTAAAAAGGCGTATTAGTGGTCACTAAGGGGTTAAAAACCTGACGTTTGCAGCTAGAATAGTCATTTAGCACATTAACAATGTATAGAGTGTATTTCTGATTAATTTAATGTTATCTTCATTGAAAAAAACTGTGCTTTTCTTTAAAAAATAAGGAAATTTCTAAGTGACCCTAAACTTTTGAACAGTAGTGTATATATATATATATATATATATATATATATATATATATATATATATATATAAAATCAAATATCCTTGATGCTCATTGACGGTGTCCAAATAATTTCAAAATCTGCCAATGATTTAATGTGATTTTATGATATATTCCTTGGACAGTATTACTTAGTCAGAGAGAACATATAAGCAGATTGTTTGGAGAAATATTCTTGTGCCACATATCCAAGCTCGTATTCACATCCTTGTAGCGATTACGTTTTCAGTATTTGTACATCCTGGATATTGTGGCAAAATGTATCAACTAAACGTAGTCCAACCATATCAATTATAGCACAAAGAAACAGCCTTGCTTCAGAATATGACTGATAACCTCTAGTTGTGACATTTATAGCTGATTAAAGTACATTTGGCAAGTAGCAAAGATATTTCAGCCTTTATTTATTGAAAGTTTTATATTATAACATCCAGAAAGTGTAGACTCAGCTATTAAACATAAAAACAATCTCCCATACAGATTATTTATAGGTTTTTAATGCACCCAACTGCTTAGTATGTATGTTTAAAGAGGCTATATAGTCGTAAATGAAATGTATACAATATATAAATAATAAAATTTCAAATGGCGCAAAGAAACATAAAAAAGTAATGTTACTAAGCTACTGTAACTGAAATGTCACTAAGGTTGCATATAAAAGAGACAAATAATCCAACTACTCCAGAGAGAAACATTTTCCAAAACCCTGTTCAAGAATTAAAGTGCCAAGTAAATAGCAGTATGGTTATTGATGCGTTATTGATGCATATTTTACGGCTGTTTTTGGAGCTGTTTTTCTATTGACCCAATGAAAAACGGCTCCAAAAACAGCTCAAGAAGTGACATGTACTTCTTTTTTACGGGGGGTTCTTTTACACGCCGTTTTTTAAAAAAAAAACCTTGTGGGAACGGAATGCCGTTTTTCCCATTGAAATCAATGGGCAGATGTTTGGAGGCGTTCAGCCTACGTATTTTTAGCCGTCTTTCGGGGCGTTTACGGCCCAAAAAACCGCTGAAAATAGGCCGTGTGAACTTTACAAAAGGAGATCACATGAGAAAATGTATTTGATATTAATGTAAGAAAGCACGATAAGTAAAGGATTTTCATGAAGCAACAACTATGGTCTGTGCGACAACTAAAAGCTTAATAACACAATGACCAGAGTAATGAGGGCCAACTATGAGACAATAGGGTGCATGCTAATACAACTAAAGGTTACCAAAGGCAAGCGGCGGCAGTCGGCGGGCCCCCTTTCCGTTACGTTTGGTTCGGGCCCCGTACAGCAGTACCATTAGTACTGCCCTGCTGGCGGCCCTGAGGCTGCCATACACATAGCGGTAGTGCGGCCAAAAAGAAAAGAAGAAACACAGTAATTCATGGCCTACTACTGTACTGCTGCTACATGTATGGACAGCCATGGATTTACTGCATATATATATATATATATATATATATATATATATATATATATATATATATATATATATATTTAAAAAATATATATATATACATATATATAATGTCACACAATGCAAAATCTGCCAATGATTTAATGTGATTTTATGATATATGCCTTGGACAGTATTACTTAGTCAGAGAGAACATATAAGCAGATTGGAGAAATATTCTTGTGCCACATATCCAAGCTCGTATTCACATCCTTGTAGCGATTACGTTTTCAGTATTTGTACATCCTGGATATGGTGGCAAAATTTATCAACTAAACGTAGTCCAACCATATCAATTATAGCACAAAGAAACAGCCTTGCTTCAGAATATGACTGATAACCTCTAGTTGTGACATTTATAGCTGATAAAGAACATTTGGCAAGTAGCAAAGATATTTCAGGCTTTATGTATTGAAAGTTTTATATTATAACATCCAGAAAGTGTAGACTCAGCTATTAAACATAAAAACAATCTCCCATACAGATTATTTATAGGTTTTTAATGCACCCAACAGCTTACTATGTATGTTTAAAAAGGCTATATAGTCGTAAATGAAATGTATACAGTATATAAATAATAACATTTCAAATGGCGCAAAGAAACAGAAAAAAAGTAATGTTGCTAAGCTACTGTAACTGAAATGTCAATAAGGTTGCATTCAAATTGACATTCGGTGCAGAAATTAAATCTGCGGCAAGTCAATTTATGCTGCGTTTTTGTTGATTTTCTTTTGCGGGTTTTCCCCATTGAATTCAATGGGGATACAAAGCCTGCAACAGAAAGCCAAGTGTTGCGACTTTTGCAGCGGAATCGCAGCGATTACGCTGTAAAAGTCACAACTCCAGAAATTTTTAAAAAATCATACATATCCAGAACGCTCTCCTTCTTCCTGCAGTCCGGCCTCCTGTGATGACGTTTCACAGGCTGCAGCGTCACATAGCCAGTAACATCATTGTAGGAGGACGGACTATGCGCAGAGAAGTACGATCATTGTTTTTTTTCTCCTCAGCGCTTTTTTCCGCTGTGGAAATTCTGTTCGAAAAACTTTACCACCTTGTGGGACCCGTGGGAACACGGCCTAAGGTTAAAATTTCTGCAGCTGAAAATCTATCTGATACATTAGAATGGAGTTATTTCTGTAACATGTGCATATACTGTATTTCTGCAAGCCCCATTTAGATGAATAGTACAGTCACAGAAATTTTTGAAATAGTTTCTGCTCCGTATGTACATACCCGTATATTACTTTTTGTTTTTTTAAATAATACCAATTTGTTTATTCGCTTAAATTTTATTTAAAGGAAGTCTGTCACCGGAATGTCCATATTCAACTAGTAATAGGGTATTGTAGAGGAGACTAACCGTTTCTAGTGTTTAATTTCAATTTTTGCTTACTGCCTCCTTTGTAGAGAAATCCATGTTACCACTGTAGTGCCGATTAGAAAGGAGAGCAGAAAGATCGTACTGCGCATGCGCCGAGTAAAGAGCAGGGATGCGTGTGCATTACAGACCGTATGGGGCCAGGCATGAACGCACTGATTACACTCACTGGGTAGCGATGTAGGAAAATTTAGGGGCAACGGTGACGTCCTCGTTGCACCTAAATGCTCATTTGCATAATGTTAATAAAACTGATTTCTCTACACAGAAGGCAGTAAGCAGAGATGGAAAATAAACGCTAGAAACAGGTTAGTCTCCTCCACAATACCCTGTTACTAGTTTAATATGGACATTCTGGTGAAAGACTCACTTTAAGGCTATATCCACACGCTAAACAAAAAACAGCTGTAAAATACAGAGCTGTTTTCAAGGGAAAATAGCTTCTGATTTTCAGCCGTTTTTCAAGCATCAAGCATTTTTTGATGCGTTTTTTACGGCCATTTTTGGAGCAGTTTTGCTATTGACCCAATGAAAAACGGCTCCAAAAACAGCTCAAGAAGTGACATGCACTGCTTTTTTACGAGGCTTTTTTTACGCGCCATTTTTACAAAAAACTGCCCCGTGGGAACGAAACGCTGTTTTTCTCATTTAAATCAATGGGTAGATGTTTGGAGGCGTTTAGCCTACGTATTTTTAGCCATTTTTCGGGGCGCTTACGGCCCAAAAAACAGCTGATAATAGGCCGTGTGAACATACCCTAACTTTACAAAAGGAGATCACAAGAGAAAATGTATTTGATATTAATGTGAGAAAGCACGATAAGTAAAGCATTTTCATGAAGTAACAACCATGGTCTTTGCGACAACCAAAAGCTTAATAACACAATGCCCAGAGTAATGAGGACCAACTTTGAGACAATAGGGTGCATGCTCATACAACTAAAGGCCACATAACCTATAATGCATCAAAATGAGCAAACAAACACTATAACAGAACGTTGGGTGGTGGCACAAAAACTACACCAGACAAGTGTCCAAAAAGTTTGTGTGACAGACCAGAATATATGGCCCATGGATAGATCTTATGTAAGCGCTGCGGGGTAAGGTAAGGGCATGACCACACATGGCGGAATTCCTCCGCAACTGTCCGCATCGATGCCGCACAGAATCTGCGTTGCAGATTCTGCAGCGGATCTGCACAAAATGTGCAGTACATTGATGCGGACTAGCTGCTGCAGACTGCGGGAAAAGTGCTTCCCTTCTCCCTATCAGTGCAGGATAGAGAGAAGGGACAGCACTTTCCCTAGTGAAAGTAAACGATTTTCATACTTACCGGCCGTTGTCTTGGTGACGCGTCCCTCTTTCGGCATCCAGCCCTACCTCCCTGGATGACGCTCCAGTCCATGTGACCGCTGCAGCCTGTGCTTGGCCTGTGATTGGCTGCAGCCGTCACTTACACTGAAACGTCATCCTGGGAGGCCGGACTGGAGACAGACGAAGGGAGTTCTCGGTAAGTATGAACTTATATGTTTTTTTACAGATACATGTATATTGGGATCGGTAGTCACTGTCCCGGGTGCAGAAACAGTTACTGCCGATCGCGTAACTCTTTCAGCACCCTGGACAGTGACTATTTACAGACGTCTCCTAGCAACGCTCCCGTCATTACGGGAGCCCCATTGACTTCCTCAGTCTGGCTGTAGACCTAGAAATACATAGGTCCAGCCAGAATGAAGAAATGTCAATTTAAAAAAGCAAGACGCATCCGCAGCACACATGACATGTGCATGACAGCTGCGGACTTCATTGCGGAACTTAGAATCTCCATTGAAGTCAATGGAGAAATTCCGCCATGAGTCCGCCACTGCTCCGCAACAGACAGAGCATGCTGCGGACACCAAATTCCGCTCCGCAGCCTATGCTCCGCAGCGGAATTGTACGCATCGTGTAAACGAACACTGCTAAATTAAAGTGAAAGTCAATGGAGAAACGGCTCCGCTGCGGATTAACGCTGCGGAGTGTCCGCAGCGGAATTTAAGTGGAATTCCGCCATGTGTGAACCCGCCCTAACACTATTAGATATTTTTGTAAATGTTCTAATCTGTAGCGGTACAAAGTGAGATTTTAGAAGCAGGGTTTCAAATTTGGAATCAGTAATCTATGGAGTGGTAAATATTTTGTTCACGTTCCCAAGATGATACAAAAGAGTGGGATTGATCAGAGCTGAGAATCGAATATAAAGAGGATATTGATCAGCATTAGGTAAGGCCTTCCTGAACTGAACATTTCTATGCAGTTTTGGGTGACAATGTCAAGTCTGAAGAAAGGGATTGGACATAGAGTAAACTGCGGAGTTGGTGGTAGTATCAGAAATGTGAGTTCAGCAAGCTAAACTTCGATTGCCTTGCAGGGAATTCTAGGAACCTCTTGGAAAAACATCCACAATATCTGTAATAAAATGAGACTCCTACGGAACTAGAACTGTTGTGTGTCCCTCAGGAGTCCAGGATCTAATCCCAGGTTTGGCTTAAAAATAAATAAATGCATTGAAAATGTCATCAAAACTATCCTGTGTGAGCAAAACCTCATAATAACCTGAAGCACTGCTAGAAATATCATCTTCTAGACACGTCATCCAGCGTGGGAGCGGAACACAGAACAAAATTGTGCCATGTTCCATTGGATACGCTAATGGTATGTTCACACACCCTATTTACGGACGTAATTCCGGCATTTTACGCCTCGAATTACGTCCGAAAATACGGCTCCAAACTGCCGGCAAACATCTGCCCATTGAAATCAATGATTCTGTGCACACGGGCATTTTTTTTACGCGCCGCTGTCAAAAGACGGCGCGTAAAAAACGCCTGCGTCGAAGAAGTGCATGTCACTTCTTCAGACGTAATTGGAGCCGTTTTTCATTGACTCCATTGAAAAACAGCTCCAATTATGTCCGTAATTGCCGCCGCGGAAAACGCGAGTACGACCAATTACGTCTGAAATTCAGGAGCTGTTTTCTCCTGAAAACAGCTCCGTAATTTCAGCCGTAATGGACGCTGCCGTGTGAACATACCCTAAAGGTTAAGTGTATAGCCAATGAAAAGTTTGTATACTATAGATTCTCTGTAAGCTGTGAGGCTGCCATACACATAGCGGTAGTGCGGCCAAAAAAAAGCATTACTTAGTCAGAGAGAACATATAAGCAGATTGTTTGGAGAAATATTCTTGTGCCACATATCCAAGCTCGTATTCACATCCTTGTAGCGATTAGGGTATGTTCACACGAGGGCGTCCGTTACGGCTGAAATTACGGGGATGTTTCAGCCTGAAAACATCCCCGTAATTTCAGCCGTAACGGCATGTGCAGGCGCTTGAACGCCACGTCCATTATGGACGTAATTGGCGCTGCTATTCATTGGAGTCAATGAATAACGGCTCCAATTACGGCCAAAGAAGTGACAGGTCACTTCTTTGACGCGGGCGTCTATTTACGCGCCGTCATTTGACAGCGGCGCGTAAATATACGCCTCGTGTGAACAGACAAACGTCTGCCCATTGCTTTCAATGGGCAGATGTTTGTCAGCGCTATTGAGGCGCTATTTTCAGACGTATTTCGGGGCAAAAACGCCCGAATTACGTCCGTAAATAGGCCGTGTGAACATACCCTTACGTTTTCAGTATTTGTACATCCTGGATATTGTAGCAAAATTTATCAACTAAACGTAGTCCAACCAGATAAATGATAGCACAAAGAAACAGCCTTGCTTCAGAATATGACTGATAACCTCTAGTTGTGACATTTATAGCTGATAAAGTACATTTGGCAAGTAGCAAAGATATTTCAGGCTTTATGTATTGAAAGTTTTATATTATAACATCCAGAAAGTGTAGACTCAGCTATTAAACATAAAAACAATCTCCCATACAGATTATATATAGGTTTGTAATGCACCCAACAGCTTAGTATGTATGTTTAAGTTCACACGGAGTATTTTGGGGGAGGAATATCTGCCTCAAAATTCCGTTTGGAACTTTGAGGCAGATTTTCCTCTCCCTGCACGCCGTTTTTCGCGCCGTTTTTCGCCCGCGGCCATTGAGCGCCGCGGGCATAAAACAGCCTGAAATACGCTTTCTCTGCCTCCCATTGAAGTCAATGGGAGGTAAGAGGCGGAAGCGCCGAAGATAGGCCATGTCGCTTCTTTTTCCCGCGAGGCAGTTTTACTGCTCGCGGGAAAAAGACGCCTCCCATTGAAATCAATGGGAGGCGTTCTCGGGCCGTTTTTGCCGAGTTTTGCGACGCGGTTCCCGCGTCAAAAAACTCGGCAAAATACCCCGTGCGAACATAGCCTTTAAAGAGGCTATATAGTCGTAAATGAAATTTATACAATATATAAATAATAACATTTCAAATGGCGCAAAGAAACAGAAAAAATAATGTTACTAAGCTACTGTAACTGAAATGTCACTAAGGTTGCATATAAAAGAGACAAATAATCCAACTACTCCAGAGAGAAACATTTTCCAAAACCCTGTTCAAGAATTAAAGTGCCAAGTAAACAGCAGTATGGTCCCTTAGCTGAAAGAAAGCCATTTTTTTTTACATTGACCAGAAGCTGGTACAATGTCAAAAGCAGCAACAACATACTAGAAAATATTGTATATTTCAGGTCTCTGACGGCTATTTAAAATATAACACATATCATTGCAATGTCTAGTAAACTGGCAAATTTAGGCTCATTTAGGCCAGGTTCACACACACAGTTTTGATGCAGTTTTTGGCTGTTGTTTTTTTAACCAAACACAGTGGATACAAAAAAAAAAAGGAGATGACTCAGCCTTTTCCTTATACCGTTCCTTCCTTTTGGATCCACTACTGGCTTTGATTCAAAGTATAAAGTCAAAAACTGCCATAAAAACGGCATCAAAACTTTATTTTTGATTCCGGCTATACACTGCAAATAGTGTGTATTAACCCCTTCCCGATGTATGACATATACTTACGTCACAGCCGGATAAGGGAAGTATGGAGCGAGGTCACAGATCAACGCGCTTCATACAACGCAGGTGTCGGCTGTATTATGCAGTCGACACTTCACTGTAACGAGTGGGATCCCGGTAAGGTGCGATCCTGCTCGTTTAACCCCTTAGATGCCATGGTCAATAGCGGCCATGGCATTTAAGGCGTTAGAAAGAGAGGTGCAACCCCCTCTGACAGAACATGGCCCCACCCGGAACGCGATCATGGGGTGCCGATGGTTGGCATGGCAAGTCTGCCATCTTCGTACTCCTATGGAGCCGTCTCCCGCAGGGCTTCTTAGGAGACTGTCAAAATCATGATATACTGCAATAAATTAGTATTGCAGTATATCATGGAAGCGATCTAACGGACTAATAAAAAAAGAGTAAAATAAAGGCTTTTTTTGTGCACACAAAAAATAACTATTAAAAGTAAAAAAAAAACAACTTCCTTATTTCCCCCTAAAGTATTGTAAAAAAATAAATAAAAAATAAACATAACTGGTATCACTGCATCCATAAAAGCCTGAACTATTACAATATAACATTAATTAATTTGAAAGGTAAACACCGTAAAACATTTTTTTAAACCACAGAATCGCTATTTTTTGGTCACCACCAAAAGAGCATGGAAAAAACAGTGAACAAACACTCGAATGTACCCCAAAATTGTACCATTTAAAACTACAGCTCGTCCCGCAAAAAATAACCCCCCACACCGCTCAATCGACAGAAAAATAAAAAAGTTATGGCTCTCAGGATGGGGCAATACAAAATTAATTTAATTTTTGCAATTAGTTTTTTCCTTGTAAAAGCAGTAAAATATAAAATCGTATAAACAACCCGCAGAATAATGTTAATATGTTGTTTTTATTGCACGGTGAAAGCCGTAAAATCGAAACCTATTTTTATTCCACCCCACAAAGGATTGTTTTCCTTTTTCCCAGAACATTATATATTGCAGTAAATTGTGCCATGAAAAACTACAGCTCATCCCACAAAAATCAAGCCCTAATACTGCTATTGACGGAAAAATAAAAAAAAGTTATGGCTTGTGGAAGGTGGAGAGGAAAAAATTAAAATCCGAAAAATGGCTGCAGCAGGAAGGGGTTAAGGAAGCAATAGAAAGAGGACCTGCCATTACAAACAATGAAAGTTTACACACAGCATTATCTGCAAGGAAATTTATTTAAAAAAAACAAAAAACACCTTACACTTTGCCAACATGATGATTACAGCTATTTCAATTCATTGTATGCTAATATCAAATGCTATATTTATTCAAGGGAATTTATTCTCAGAAAATAATCTATTGGTTAAATCAAGTTGTAATGTTAAACATTAATACATTAATAAACATATATATATATACACAAACTATATAGACAAACGTATTGGGACACATCTCCTAACTACTTTCCGACATTTGACGTATGCCTACGCAGGGCTGGCCTTTGGGGTGTGTGACTTGTGTCGTCCCCTAGGGCGCATCACTCCAGCAGGTGGAAGGGGGCGCCGCACTGGCTCCCTTCCCCTGCTTGTGTTTCTGAAGCGCTCGGGCCTGGCGATTCTGCAGCTGTCTTTCCGCCAGGGCGCTTCTTCTCTGCTCTACGTGGCACTGTTAGCAGCCACTATAGCTGCTACAGCAGTAGTGACGCCACATTCAATAGTATCTTAGTCTTTAGGATGCAGATACTATTGAACGCTATGGCAAAGCAGGGAGGTACCTCGCTGCTCTATCATTTTCTAGGCTACTGGCCGGCGTGATAATGTCAATGGATCACGCCCGCCTACGCAAGGATCCCGTCAGCGTTGTGGAGCAGCTCTGTTCATCGTCAGAACAGGGCCTAGGGGAATATAATATTTTGGTTTTATTTGTTTGGGGGGCACTGTCTACAAGGGGGTGGTGGGTGACTGTATGGCAAGGGGGAGGTGGGGGGCTGTATGGCACTGTCTACAAGGGGGAGCTGGGGGCTATAAAGCACTGTTTACAAGGGGGAGGTGGGTGGCTGTATGGCACTGTCTACAAGGGGGAGGTGAGGGGCTGTATGGCACTGTCTACAAGGGGGAGGTGGGGGTCTATATGGCACTGTCTACAAGGGGGAAGTGGTGGCTGTATGGCACTGTCTATAAGGGGAGGTGGGGGGCTGTATGGCACTGTCTACAAGAGGGAGGTGGGGAGCTGTATGGCACTGTCTACAAGGGGGATGTTGGTGGCTGTATGGCACTGTCTACAAGGGGAGATTGTGCCAGTGATGCACGTTTGTGTGTCACAGTGCAGCGTCGGGAGCCAGAATAGAGAAGGACTCAGGAGCGCCCGGACGAGTGGTGAGTAAAATCAACCACCGCTCGGTTCCCGGGTCTCCAGACTGCAAGGCAGCAATTATTTATACATAATTATTCAATTACACAGTGGCATGGTGGGGGTATAAGGGGGCTGTTGGGGGCTGTATACTGTGTGAGGAGGGCATAATTATACTGTGTGACAGTGGGGGCATTATATTGCGTGCGGGGGTCACAAGGGGACATTAGACTGTGTAGGGGTCACTAAAAGGCATTATGCTATGTTGGAGCACTAAAGGGGGACATTATACTTTGTGGGGGCACTAAAGGTGGTATTATACTGTAGGCGGGCACTAAAGGGGGCATTATACTGTGTAGGGGCACTTGGGGGACATTATACTATGTGTGGGCACTAAAGGGAGCATTATACTGTGGGGGCACTAAAGGAGGCATTATACTGTGTGGGCACACTTAGAGGACAAAATACTGTGTCCTTAAGGGGATTATAATATATTATTAAATATTATTATTATAGTGTATGGGGCAGTCATAGGAGAATTATAGTGTATGGGGGCACTAAAGGGGCATTATACTGTGTGGGGAGGCACTAAAGGGGCATTATACTGTGTGGGGGCAATATACTCTGTGGGGGCACTTAAGGGGAAATTATACTGTGTGGGGGACACTATACTGTGTGGTGACGCTATAAAGGGCACTATACTGTCTGGGGGCACTAAAAATGGCATTATAATGTGGGGGGCATTATACTTTTTTATAGGGCATGTTTTTTATGATGGGGTGGGGCACCGAAAGAAAATTTTGCACGGGGCACCATCTAAGGCCGGCCATGTCCCTAAGTCATAGCCGGGTAGAGGGAAGTATGGAGCGACTCACGGGCTGGGCCCGCTCCATACAATACGGGTGTTGGCGGTATGTTATAACCAACATTTACAGTAGCGATACTGCTAGTTTAACCCATTAAATGCCGCGATCAATAGCTTCAGCGGCATTTAAATCGTTAGGAAGTGGGGGGCGACCCCCTCTAACAGCTAGGTACATCCCCACGATGCGATCGCGGGGTGCCGCTGGTTGCTATGGCAGCCTGAGGACCTAATGAAGGCCCCTAGGTCTGCCATCTTTGTGCTCCTATTAAGCCCTGCTACTGTAGCCTGTCAGAAAGACGATATACTGCAATACATTATTGCAGTATATAGTGCAAGTGATCCAACGATCACGGGTTTAGGTCCCCTAGGGGGACTAATAAAAAATGTAAAAATCTGTTAAAGTTTTTTTTATTTACAATTTTTTTTATATTAAAGCAAAGTAAAAAAAAAAAAACTTTTCCCATTTCCCCCCTAAAACATTGTAAAAATAATAAATAAATAAACATGATTTGTATCGCTGCGTCCGTAAAAGTCTGAAATATTACAATATATCATTATTTAACCCGTATGGTGTACGCCGTAAAACAAACAAATGAAAACTCCAGAATCCCTGCTCTTTGGTCACCTCATCTCCCACTAAAAAATGTAATAAAAACTGATCAAAACCTTGCCTGTACCCCAAAATGGTACCATTAAAAACAACAACTTATCCTGCAAAACATATGCCCTTATGCCGCTTAATTGATGGAAAAATTTAAGGCTTTGGTGACACAAAATAAACTTTATTTTGCACAGTTTGTTCCTTGTAAAAGTAGTAATATATATAAAAAAAAACTATATATATTTGGTATCGCGGTAAATGCATTGACCCGCAAAATAAAGGTAACGTGTCGTTTTAATTGCACGGTGAATTCCATAAAAACTAAGCGCAAAAACCAAAGGAGGAATCACTGTTTTTCTTCATTTTCTACCCCACAATTAAAATCAATTTTCTTCCCATTACCTAGTACACTATATCGTAAAATAAATGGTGCTATGAAAAACTACAACTCGTCCCGCAAAAATCAAGCCCTCATTGGACTATGTATTGACGGAAAAATAAAAAAGTTATGGCTTTTGGAAAGTGGGAGGAAAAAATTAAATGAAAATCTGAAAAATGGCTACGGCAGGGAAGGGGTTAATCATTGAATTTAGGTGTTTCATTCAGTCCCTTTGTGGGAACAGTTAGGGGAAGACCCTTTTATGTTCCAGCATGATTGTGCCCCAGTGCACAAAGTAAGGTCCAAAAAAGCATGGTTGGATGAGGTTGGCGTAGGCGAACTTGACTGGCTTGCACAGAGCCCTGACCTCAACCCCATCGAACAGCTTTGGGATGAACTACAACAGAGATTGCAAACCAGGCATTCTCATCTAAGATCCGTGTCTTACCTCATAAATTCTCTTTTGGATTAATGGGCAAAAATTCCCCCAGACACACTCCATTATCTTGTAGAAAGCCTTCCCAGAAGAGCGGAAGCCATTCTTTGTTTTTTTTCTACCATTTGGGTATTGGGTATTGGACTGATGCTCTCAGCACAGAGCTGCTTTCCTGCTGTTTTGTATATATATATATATATATATATATATATATATGTTGGTTTTCCGTCGGAACGGAGCCCTGACTGACACAAACAGAAACCAGAGTCGACTACGCTATTGATTCCGTCAAAACAGAGACAAACGGAAGCCGTTTTTTTTTTACGCGCGTATGTCATCCGTATGTCACACGTTTTTTACGTTAGCAACCGTTGCGTGAATCACTGAAAGCACACGGATGACGTCAGTGATTTTCACGCACCCATTGACTTCAATGGGTACGTGATGCGCAAAAAACGCAGAAGAATAGGACATGCAGTGAGTTTCACGCAGCGGACACATGCTGCATGAAAAACACTGAATGTCTGAATGGCCCCATTGAATTGCAAACGACCCGGGTGACGTCTGTTGTTTTAGCTCGCGTAACACGGACGTGAAATACATTCATGTGAATAAGGCCTTACTGTGCACTTTCTATAAGCAAACACTTTCTGTTTTGTAAAGATCACTTTTCAACTTCTACTGTGTACACTTGGTGTATGGGCAACAGTTATCTCACTATCAGAGGAAAGGATTAGAAGCGTCCAGATAACACAGGATCACACAGTTGACAGTAGATGATAGGGACAGATCACTTCCTTCTCTCTCTGCACAGTGACCTCTGCACATGTCACAGAGCATGCTCACAATACTCTCCAACTGAAGTCAATGCATCATGTGTCTGGAGCAACAAAGGCAAGATGCCTGCCCCATGATGTAAAGAAAATTGTATAAAAAATATACTATTAAAAAAAAAAGGATTCCATATATATTTTTAGTTAGGAAAAAAGTAAACTTTTTAATTTTTTTATCTCTTATAACCTCATGAAAATCAGTGACTCATTTTCATCAAAGTGCAACCAAATAGGAAAAAAAAATGTCTTCAATTCTGATAACACAGATGTATTTTCAGGAAGCTTTCGGAAAACCATATAGAACATTCTGAACTGACAGGTGGGCGTCCCATCTCTGGAGATCAGGAGAACAGTGGAATCCAAACAGCAGCACGATCTGCTTTTTCCATAACTTCATAGACTACAATGGCTAGAAACACATTGTCACGTTGGGTTCGTGGACCCACTGGGCCGTACCGCCTTGGCGGTATGGCAGCTGGCCAACAGGACGCAGGTAACAGTCTATAGTTCGTATAGGGTACCTGTGGCAGCTCGGACAGTAGCAAGGCAGGCTCGGCTGGGACTAGGCAGCAGGCAGAAGTCTGGCGTGGTATAGCAGGACAGACGTGGTATTCAGCACAGCACGACTGCAGCTCAGCATGGCACTTGACCAGGATAGCACGGGATACAGGATACAGGTACGGGAGACACTGGGAACTGGAAGACACCAGGAGACCATTTGCATAGACAAACTTTGGGTACGGCAACAACGCTCAGGCATGGGAAGAAGGAGCTGGGCCCTTCTTATAGTCCAGGGTGCTCATTAGCTAATTAAGCATAAAAGTCCGGTGCCCCTTTAAGAGCCGGCCTGAGTGTGCGCGCGCACCCTACGGGACCCGGCCGAGGTAAGTGGAAGTGAGCGCTGGCATCTCCTGAGGAGACTGGGACCAGCGCTCGCAGACCCATGGCTGTGGCCGTCAGGAGGTGAGTGAGCCTGATGGCCCGCGGCCATGGACATGACACACATATTTATCTTTCTCTCCACTTTATCTCTTCCTATATACAGGAACTGATGGATGACTTGAATTGAAATAGTGATCATATAAACCCTGTTTTTCTAATAGGCAGGGGTCCTAAAGGTGGATATGCCTTCAGTGGAAATACCCCTTTAAGACTAAGGCTTTGTTCACATCTGCGTTGGAGGCTCCATTAGGGGCCTTCGTCGCAGATCTGGAAGGTTTTGCCGGAGTTTACCGGAGACAATAGCGCAGCATGCTGCGCTATTGTGTCCGGTGAAATCACGGACACCCCGACGGGAAGCCGACTAAACCCTTTAAAGTCAATTGGTTCCGTCTGCAACTGGCGGTATCCGTTTTGCAACGGAACCATTGGTTCAGTCATTCCCTTGTTCTGCATCTCTGATGGAGCAGAACAACGGTACACACCAACGCAGGTGTGAACCAAGTCTAAGTGTAGCAAATTATGTCGCTTTGGGCCCAAGACACAAACAAATTCATTAAGTATTTCAAGCTGATGACTGTGCTTTACAACCCAACAGTCTTCCCTAGAACACCCACTGTTCAACTTTGATCTACAGTAATACAATAATTTTGGGGTCTACAAAGCACTCATTTATGCAAACAAAAATGCTGGTCTTTCTAGAATGGTTAGATGGCTGGAGGAGCTTTTAACCTAGGATCTGGGTGGAGGGAGGGTGGGGATACACAAGCGGGATTAGATTTAGTTGAGGCTGGGGTTAACATGCCAAGTAAGGAAGTGACTAGGAATAAATATGGACCATAGCAAAATAAAGGTGTCGGTGAGATGAAATGTATGCTGGCAAATGAAAGAAGTCCTGCAAGTAAAATGGACGAGTTGGAGATTCTAATGACTGACATGGATTATGATGTAGTGGGCATAACAGAAACCTGTCTGGATGAAAGCCATGACCGGGTAACAAGTGTGGGGGGCTACACTGTATTCAGAAGGGATAGAAAAGATAAAAAAGGTGGAGGGGTTTGTCTGTTTGTAAAATCCAGCCTAAGACCAGTCCTGAATGAGGACATTGGGGGAGACTGTGACAGTGTGAAGTCTTTATGGGTAAATATTCATGGAGCGATTAATAACGGTAAACTACTAATTGGAGTTTGTTATAAGCCACTGGACATAGCGGAACAGGCTGAGGATGAAATGCTGCAACAAATAGAAAAGTAAATCATAATGGGGTCCTTATTATGGGGGATTTTAACTATCCTGACATTAATTGGGACATAGAGGCCGCTGGATGTGCTAAAAGCTCAACGTTTTTATACACAATTCAAGACATTTATTTCACTCAGTTGGTTGATAAACCAACCAGAGGGGATAATGTGCTGGATCTGGTCTTATCTAATAGACCAGACACAATATCAGATATGGAGGTCCGGGAGCACTTGGGCAATAATGACCACAATATGGTAAGTTTTAATATAATTTTCAATAAAACAATACGAAGGGGAGCTACAAAAACCTGGAATTTTAGAAAAGCAAAATTCAATCGACTGAGCGAAACACTTAGTCGTGTTGACTGGGATCATGTAATGGTAAATAGGGATACTGGAGCGAAAGGGGGAATTTTTGAAGATATATTACATGAATCGTGTAGTAAGTTTATACCCACTGGTAACAAAATGTCTAGGAATAAAAGAAGACATAATATGGCTTAATAGGGAATTACTGAATAATATGGCTTAATAGGGAAATACTGAATATAATAAAACAAAAACAAAAAGCATTTATAAAATTGAGGGCTGAGGGCTCAGCAAAAGCATTCCAGACTTACAAAGATCTCACTAGAAAATTTAATGAAATCAAGTTAGCAAAGTTATCCACAGAAAAAACAAATCGCTAACAACATTATAAATATATAAATGCCAAAAAGAATAAATCTGATAATTTTGGCCTTCTTAAAGATGAGCATGGGAATATAATTGTAAAGGACAAAGGGAGAGCCGAGATATTAACCGGTTCAGGACCGGGCTATTTTGAGCCTTCAGGACCAGACACCGTTTAGCCCTTTTTAGCACGTGTTAGTTAAATGGCTATAACTTTTTTATTTGTTGGGCTAACGACGTGATTTTTGCCATGTTTTTTCGTAGACAATGCATGTTTCTTTTTTTTAAATTGTTTTTATACACATCGTTTTTGCTATTTTAGAATTTTTATTCTTGAGTTTGAAAATAATAGTAAAAAAATAAGCTTTTTTACATTTCAGCTATTTTTTTTTGGTAATAACATAGTTTTACCCTAAAATAGACCTTTTATTTGTGATCGTTATTGTCTACCGTAAGTTTTAATATATTACATGTCTATATTAGGCTAATTGGGTCAGTGCTAGCGTTACAACAATGATTAGCAGGGGGGGAACGTTTTTTTTTTCTGGTGGGTATTTTATGTGTATTTATTATAAAAAAAAATTGCACTTTGCTTTACTTTTATTTTTTTTTATTACTATGGTCTGTCCCTCGAAGGTCAAAAAAGACCTTTGGGAAACTTTATAATTTTTTCTTTCATTTACACCATGCTTTTCCACTGTAAATGAAGCTGCACAGCAGCCCCAGTTACAGGGGAAATCAGCCCTCTCATAGTGACGATTGTCACTAATAGGGCTGTGCTGGGTCTAACGGCACCCGGCGATCATGTGACCAGTCACATGAACACCGGGAGCAATAGAGACAGTGGCACGGCTGCTGCCTCTATTCCTATACACAGCGTTCATTGAGCGCTGTGTACAAGTGATCAGAGAAGACAGAAGCAGCGAAAGCTGCTCCTATCCTCTCCTCAGGGTCCCCGGCAGTCACTGACAGCCGGAGACCCGACATTCAGCTGCCCGATCGCTCGAGCAGCAAGTTAAAACCTGAGCCGTAAAAAGTCTATGGTGCAGGTTTTAAGGACCCGTCCCTGACCGCTGGCTGTAAAAACACAGCCAGCGGTCGGGAACCAGTTAAACACATACTTTGCCTCTGTGTTTACAGATAAGCTCCCAGTGCCAGATATTCAGGGGGACAGTGATAAAGGTTCTTCACCCAATATTACCTGGTAACACAGGAGGAAGTACAGCTGCGTCTGAGCAAATTAAATATTGATAAAGCTTGTTAGGTGTAGTTCGTGTCCTTATAATAATTTCCTTTGGTGGCCTTAGCTACTTCTATACCAAATGTCTACAGCACCTCTGCACCTGTCTTCAATGACAAGCTAACCTCATCAGGATTAATGTACACATCATAATTTCTACTGTTCATGGCTTTGGGCATTGATGTGGCTCAGTATTTAAATAAATTAACATGGCTCAGGCACAGCTGACCCGCCAGAGCATAAAGAGAACAGACATCTCCCCAGTAATTTTAATAAATGCAACCATGAGCCTTGCTATTGCCGTAGCAGCCATAGAGGGCCCAGGGGTTTAGGGGCCCCATTTAAGTTGCAAAAACATTGTTCCATTGTGGGAAATAACTAATTGGTGGCTTTCTGCTATGTAACACTACTATGTGGGTTCTTTGATGTGTGGTGCTATTATCCATACTTACAATGATTGCTACTTATATTGCTGTTTTAGATTCCTATCACTAAGTGATGGGGGCCATCTAATTTCCTATGAATTCTAGTCATACCCCTAAATGAAACTGGGCCTAAAGTTTTTAATAATGTTTTCGCAATTTGAAAGCATATTATAGTCTTTTAAATATTTCTCAGACATTGCAGTAATCAATAAAAGTTTGCTGTTATACTACTATTCCCTATTTCAGTAGCTTATACAGCACCAACATATTCCACACTGCTGTATAGAAGTTGGAGGAAACCCACCTAAACACAGGGAGAACGTACAAACTCCACGCGGATACTGTCCTTGGTTGGATTTAATCCCGGGACCCTAGTGTTGGAAGGAAACAATTCTAACCACTGAGCCACCATGCTGCTATATTTTTAGTACTATATGACAGTTCTTGGTACTGACAGATCATTTTATAACACCACGAGCACAGGCCTTATAAACATAGATGAACATGAACAAAACTACCAATTTTTCTTGCAGTTCAATAGAAAACGACAACCATACGCAGCAGCATTATTGTATGTATAGGCAAGGGTTAATTATTTTAAGCCAGCAAGCAACCCCCTCCCTCCTTGCCGTCTCTATTTCAGGACCATTTAGCATATTATGTAAAAAAAAATATGACTACGTGTTCTATTTTTGTCATCTGAATAATGGTACTATGATCTAATATGACTGATTTGCACATGCAAATAAGAGAAGCATAATACAATGTAGAGAGTAAGAGATAGATGCTTGATAGTAGTGTGACAGCTAGATGGTTGACTTTACAGGCTGCGCCTATGCCTTAGCCATTGTAAATAGTAGCTCATGTCAGATGCGGATGATATGCAAGATCAAACAAACTCCATCATAATCCATCCCATAAATCATGTAGAAGAAATGAAGCATCAGTGTCATGTGTATTATATACAGTGTCAAGAGATTATATACTGTAGGTGGAATTAATGATGGATACAAGAGGAAGCAAAGCCTCGGAGCATCGCACCCGGTCAGCTCTGTTCCATTCTCCAGGCTGCTTCTTTTGTGAGAAGCAAACAAAGGCCTGTTTAAGCATGGGTTAACAATTGCAGTCATCCTTTGTAAACACAAATTTACCTTGCAAAAGCTTCGGATGCGCCCCTTCCTGCTGAGAATTACTGTATTTTCAGCATCCCTCTTTGTTTTGCATGGAATACAGCGTTCCACCATGTTCTGATCACATGATCGCTGGCACATCTAAATAGAGATGATCACCTGCTTTCTGGCAGCGACTAAATGCAGTGGAAAGCATAAGCAGATGCAGTGGTTTGAAGGGCAGTTTGAGGAGGACTCAATGAAATTGACATGAAGGCTATTAATGATGCTAGCCCATTCAATATTTGATGCGTTATTTACAGAGTAAGCGATGCTCTCTTTGGCTTTTATATCTAGCGATGATATATTAGACCATGCAGAATTAAATGTTTTTCTAGTTAGCAGAATTTACGATCTAATATCCTAATGTATTTAAATGAATGCACATTAGGGTAAATCATTTATATAATTAGATATCCATATTATAAGACTTAGGGCCCTTTTACATGGGGCGCTCGTTGTTAGGTCCAAAATGGGCCGATGTAAAAGGGCCCTTAGTGGTCACGATGAGTATTGCATTTCTTGAAAAATAATCTGTGCTGCTGTGAATTTTGGCATGACCTGTATCTTGTTTTGAACTAATTAATAACAAAATGGAACTGTCATAATATAAAAGAGTGATCTCATAAATACCCCCTTAAATGGATATATGCTATAGAGATACTGTATATTCTCCCTTAAGGAGGACCTGTCGGATCTCCTGACTGGAATATATTTTCTTAGAACCCTGCATTGTGCCATTCCTCTGTTATTCTCCTAGAAAATGTATCAATAAATTGATAAGTGGTTGTTACCATGTCTTTTGTCAATTGAGTTCACTCCCATATACTCTGACAATATGCAATCAGGGCTGGCCATGTAAGATTGTGTAAAAAGATACATTCTATTGACAGGGGTATGGTAACGCCCAGTTGCCAATTGATTCATCCTTTTCCAGGAGGATTAACAGAGGAGTCGTCAAATGCAGAAGAGATATTCCCAAATTGTTTTTTTTTTCATGGAAAATACAAGTATTTAATAAAAAAAAACCTGTCGGAAAGTTTCAAGTGCTTCACCAGATATATAAAGTCCAGTGACATCCAGCATTAGGCCTCATGCACACAACCGTAGCCATGTGCACGGCCGTGATTTTCGGGTCGGCCGGCCATGGAGTGACACTTTCGAGCTGCCAGCAAATCGCGGGCCATGAACATGGCCGCGGCCATTATTTTCAATGAGCCCGGACTGCAGAACATGGCCGTAATAAGATTTGCCCGTTCTTTCTGCGGTCCGGGCTCCTGGGCCATGCACGGACCGTGAAAACCACGGTCGTGTTCATGGCCCCATAGGAGTGAATGGGGCCACAATTCTCCCGTGGATTTTCGGGGGAATTGCGGCTGCAAAAGCATGTTCGTGTGCATGAGGCCTTAATCTAATTTACCAAATGAATTCCCAATAAGTACCCACTCCCCAAGACCTGTACCTTTAAATGCAACCTGCTATAGACAGAAATGTATTTCATTATATCTTAGATGCTTAAGAGTTATTTGCCTAAGGGCAATCCATGATTCAGATGTCACACGAGTACCTTTGTTTTAAATAGTGGTTTAGCATTCTGCAACATTATCCTGTTGGTGTGAGGTAGTGCTGGGCATCCCTTATGCAGGGGCATAGCTAGCGGGGGCAGGCGGGGCATGTACCCTCGCCGCAACTAGGTGTTAGGGGAAGGGGTGCCGTGGAAGAGCAGCTGATCGCTGCTGATAGGCGCCCTGTATGTCGGACACCAGCAGCAGCAGCGATCAGCGTTAGGAAGAGCCAGGAGTTCATGCAGCGGCGTTCTGACTGGGGTCTGTGACGGCCCGGGAGTGGACAAGTCCAGTCACCTGAGCTATCACCTGACCTCACTGGTCCACTCCCGGGCTGTCACCGACCCTAGTCAGAAGGAACTCCGCCGCTGCCTGCGCCGCATGACCTCCTCGGCTCCTCCAGTGAGTCACGTCAGGCAGAGCGGAGAGTGGTAGAGGTAGGCTACCGCTCTCCGCTCTGTTTACAGGGTATCTCTATTTACAAGGGGTGGGGAGTGTGGCGCTATATAGTAGGGGGGTGGCAGGCTGTGTGTGGCACTATCTACAAGAGGGGAGTGTGCCGCTATTTACAAGAGGGCGGAGTGTGCCGCTATCTACAAGGGGGGCAGTGGGCTGTGTGTGGCACTATCTACAAGGAGGGCTGTGTTGGTGCTGTTTACAAGGGGGCTGTTTCTGCTTGAATATCTTTGCAGGATGTCAGAATAGCCTCCCAGAGCTTCTGTTTTGATGTGAACTGCCTCCCACCCTCATAGATATTTTGCTTGAGGATGCTCCAAAGGTTCTCAATAGGGTTGATGTCAGGGGAACATGGGGGCCACACCATGAGTTTCTCTCCTTTTATGCCCATAGCAGCCAATGACACAGAGGTATTCTGTGCAGCATGAGATGGTGCATTGTCATGCATGAAGATAATTTTGCTACGGAAGGCACGGTTCTTCTTTTTGTACCACGGAAGAAAGTGGTCAGTCATAAACTCGACGTACTTTGCAGAGGTCATTTTCACACCGTCAGGGACCCTAAAGGGGCCTACCAGCTCTCTCCCCATGATTCCAGCCCAAAACATGACTCCGCCACCTCCTTGATGACGTCGCAGCCTTGTTGGGACATGGTGGCCATTCACCAACCATCCACTACTCCATCCATCTGGACCATCCAGGGCACTCATCAGTAAACAACATAGTTACATAGTTACATAGTTACATAGTTAGTACGGCTGAAAAAAGACACATGTCCATCAAGTTCAACCAAGGGAAGGGAAAAGGGAAGGAAAAATTTCTACACATAGGAGCTAATATTTTTTTGTTCTAGGAAATTATCTAACCCTTTTTTAAAGCCATCTACTGTCCCTGCTGTGACCAGCTCCTGCGGTAGACTATTCCATAAATTCACCGTTCTTACTGTAAAGAAGCCTTGTCGCCTCTGCAGCTTGAACCTTTTTTTCTCCAGACGGAGGGAGTGCCCCCTTGTTTTTTGAGCGGGTTTTACAAGGAACAGGATATCACCATATTTTTTGTATGTGCCATTAATATATTTATATAAGTTAATCATGTCCCCCCTTAGTCGTCTTTTTTCAAGGCTAAATAGGTTTAATTCTTTCAATCTTTCCTCATAACTTAAATTCTCCATGCCCCTTATTAGCTTCGTGGTTAGTCTTCATGTATTTCTGAGCCCACTGCAACCTTTTCTGCTTGTGAGCATTATTTAGGGGTGGCCGAATAATAGCTTTATGCACACTTACACCTCTGGAGGATCCTACACCTTGAGGTTCGCGGGACTCCAGAGGCACCAGCGGCTTCAAATACCTGTTTGCTGCTTTGCAATGGCATTTTAGCAGCTGCTCTCCTAATCCTATTAATTTGTCTGGCAGAAACCTTCCTCATTATGCCTTTATCTGAACGAACCCGTCTGTGCTCTGAATCAGCCACAAATCTTTTCACAGTACGATGATCACGCTTAAGTTTTCTTGAAATATCCAATGTTTTCATACCTTGTCCAAGGTATTGCACTATTTCACGCTTTTCGGCAGCAGAGAGATCTTTTTTATTTCCCATATTGCTTGAAACCTGTGGCCTGCTTAATAATGTGGAACGTCCTTCTTAAGTAGTTTTCCTTTGATTGGGCACACCTGGCAAACTAATTATCACAGGTGTCTGAGATTGATTACAATGATCCAAAGAGCCCTAAGACACAATACCATCCATGAGTTTAATTGAAAAACTAATAATTAAATGTTTATGACACTTAAATCCAATGTGCATAATAATTTGGAACACAGTGTATATATATAAAAATATATAAAAGACCGTAGGAAAGCAGCACAGTGATAATAAGGATGTTCCGGGTGCAAGCCCTTGAATACCAATCCAGTATCCAAATAGTATATAAAACGCAAAAAGAATGGCAGCACGCCAGCTGGTTTCAGTGAAAGAGGTGGAATTTATTTACCTTGCAACGTTTCAACCCGCTCAATGGAGCCTTTGCTTGAAAAAGGCTCCATTGAGTGAGCTGAATCGTTGCAAGGTAAATAAATTCCACCTCTTTCACCGAAACCTGCCGGAGTGCTGCCATTCTTTTTGTATTTTATATATATATATATATATATATATATATATATATATATCTCAAACAAGAAAGCAGCAGCACTCACACAGAATCGATCGATCAGGTGCCTAGCAAAACGTCCCGATCCTCGGACGTGTAGTAGTATATAAAGAAAGAAAATTTTCAGCACTCCAATGTGAAAAAAGTGGTGGTTTATTCAATCCAAGAACAACAGCAACAGCCTGAGGCTTGATAAAGATCCTATTGTAGGATTGAAACGTTGCTGTTGTTCTTGGATTGAATAAACCACCACTTTTTTCACATTGGAGTGCTGCAAATCTTCTTTATTTATATATATATATATATATATATATATATATCTGGGGGCTGAGCTGCTGTATCTAATCCAATCCATAGCTATAGGGGTTGTAGTGCTGTAGATGCTTTGTCTCCGATAGATATATATATATCTATACATATATATAGATATATATAGATATATACATATCTATATATATATATATATATATATATATATATATCTTTTTATTTATATATATATATAAATATATATATATATATATACATATATATATATATATACATATGTATATATATATATATATATAGGAGACAAAGCATCTATAGCACTACAACCCCTATAGCTATGGATTGGATTAGATACAGAAACTCAGCCCCCAGTATCACACATGATAGGATTAGATACAGCGGCTCAGTTGACTATATCACATATGATTGGCTTAGATATAGGACCCAGCGGACAGTATCACAAATAATAGGATTAAATACAGGTACCTGCAGACAGTATCACACATGATAGGCTTAGATACAGGCAGGGTTGTATTTAGAGTTGATGCTGCACTTTTAGTGCTGCTGCCCCCTATAACTCCCAAAGTTACAGAAACAGCGTAGTTCGTGACATTGCAGCCCCAGTGCTGGACCCAGGAAAGGTAAGTATAATAATTGTTTGACAGTTTTATGTGTTACAAATTATTTTTTTGTGTTTGAAATTTTTTACAGGTTTGGTTGTTGGACTACAGATGTAGCCATCTTTAACTTGATTCTGATAACTTGCTGCAGAGTGATATGACACAACAAAAGCCATTGAAAAGTCATTGAAAAAGTCAAGATAAGAGATCTAGCCACTGTGTATTTAATGCGTTAAAAGTCAAGGTAAAGTTGGCTACATCTGTACTTCGGATTCGAGGACTACTATGATGATGGCGTTTTTTTTATTCTCAATAAAATGGTTAATGAGGGTTGTGCGTGGGTTTTTTATTTCAATAAAATATTTTTTCTATGTGTCTCTATTTTTTTTTAAACTTTATTACTAGTTCCTTAGTAATGGCTGCTGGCTGATTGATATGCTAACACGTATCTTATTATCACCCTAGTATCCACCACCACCAGGGCTACTGGGAAGAGCCGGGTATCATCCAGTACCATCTGTAGGGATGGTCGGGCACTTGCGCGGCCTCAGGCTGGTAATATTAAGCTGGGAAAGACTAAAAACTGTGGCCCTTCCCACCCTTGCAATGCTAGCCTGCTGCTGCTTTGTTGTATCTGTCTGGTTATGAAAAATGGGGGTTACTTTTTTTTCATTTATTATTATTATTATTATTATTATTTTTTTTTTTAATCGACATGGGGTCCCCCTAATTTTAAAATTACCAGCCAGATACAACAAAGCAGCAGCAGTCTAGCATTACCAGGGTGAGAAGGGCCACAGTTTTTAGCCTTTCCTAACCCAATAATAGTGGCCTGTGGCCGCCCCAGTTCCAGCTTGTCACAACAGATGGTCGGTACTGGATCGTATCCGACTCTTCCCATCAGACAGTGTAATCTTATACTTACCCATCTTCGACTCCGGGCGCTGGTCCTGACTCCATACAGCGTCATGACGTTCTGCGCGTTGTGACGTCATGACGTTGAAAGACGTCCGGACTAGTGCTGCGCCCAGGAGGGTAAGTATACTACTACTATAGTAACAGAGGCCCGTGTAGTTTATTATATAGGCCTCATTTACTATGGTAACTAAATATATGTGGTGCGGGGGCCCTTGGGCCCCCTGGCTTCGGGCCCAGTCGCAAATTGCGACCGCTGCGACCCCTATAGCTACCCCACTGGCATTATCCTTCCTCCACCAAACTTTACAGTTGTCAAAATGCAGTCAGGCTGGTAACGTTCTCCTGGCATTCACAAAATCTAGACTCGTCCCTCAGACCACCAGATAGAGAAGTGTTATTCGTCACTCTACAGAACACGTTTCCACTGCTTCAGAGTCCAGTGGCAGCGTGCTTTCATCCGACGCTTGGCATTGTGGTTGGTGATGTAAGCCTTGCATGCGGCTGCTCGGCTATGGAAACCTATGTCATGAAGCTCCCGGCGCACAGTTTTTGTGCGAATGTTAATGTCAGTTATTAGGGCGGGTTCACACATGGCGGAATTCCACTTAAATTCCGCTGCGGACACTCCGCAGCGTTAATCCGCAGCGGAGCCGTTTCTCCATTGACTTTCACTTTAAATTAGCAGTGTTCGTTTACACGATGCGTACAATTCCGCTGCGGAGCATAGGCTGCGGAGCGGAATTTGGTGTCCGCAGCATGCTCTGTCTGTTGCGGAGCAGTGGCGGACTCATGGCGGAATTTCTCCATTGACTTCAATGGAGATTCAAAGTTCCGCAATGAAGTCCGCAGCTGTCATGCACATGTCATGTGTGCTGCGGATACGTCTTGCTTTTTTAACTTGACATTTCTTCATTCTGGCTGGACCTATGTATTTCTAGGTCTACAGCCAGACTGAGGAAGTCAATGGGGCTCCCGTAATGACGGGAGCGTTGCTAGGAGACGTCTGTAAATAGTCACTGTCCAGGGTGCTGAAAGAGTTAAGCGATCGGCAGTAACTGTTTCTGCACCCGGGACAGTGACTACCGATCCCAATATACATGTATCTGTAAAAAAACATATAAGTTCATACTTACCGAGAACTCCCTGCGTCTGTCTCCAGTCCGGCCTCCCAGGATGACGTTTCAGTGTAAGTGACGGCTGCAGCCAATCACAGGCAAAGCACAGGCTGCAGCGGTCACATGGACTGGCGCGTCATCCAGGGAGGTCGGGCTGGATGCCGAAAGAGGGACGCGTCACCAAGACAACGGCCGGTAAGTATGAAAATCGTTTCCTTTCACTAGGGAAAGTGCTGTCCCTTCTCTCTATCCTGCACTGATAGGGAGAAGGGAAGCACTTTTCCCGCAGTCTGCAGCAGCTAGTCCGCATCAATGTACTGCACATTTTGTGCAGATCCGCTGCAGAATCTGCAACGCAGATTCTGTGCGGCATCGATGCGGACAGTTGCGGAGGAATTCCGCCATGTGTGGTCATGCCCTAAAGTCAGCAGAGCATTGTTGACATTTATGCATTATCCGACTCACACTCAGCAACCGAGCTCTCTAACTTTACGTAGTCTGCCACTTCGTGGCTCAGTTGCTGTGATTCCTAAACACTTCCACTTTGCAATAATACCACTCACAGTTAATTGTGGATTATTTAAGGTGGGAAAAAATTTCACAAACTGACTTGTTACAACATGGGAAACCTATTGCAGTACCACGCTGGAATTCAGTGATCTCTTTAGGGTATGTTCACACGAGGGCGTCCGTTACGGCTGAAATTACGGGGATGTTTCAGCCTGAAAACATCCTCGTAATATCAGCCGTAACGGCATGTGCAGGCGCTTGAACGCCGCGTCAATTACGGACGTAATTGGCGCGGCTATTCATTGGAGTCAATGAATAACGGCTCCAATTACGGCCAAAGAAGTGACAGGTCACTTCTTTGACGCGGGCGTCTATTTACGCGCCGTCATTTGACAGCGGCGCGTAAATTACGCCTCGTGTGAACAGACAAACGTCTGCCCATTGCTTTCAATGGGCAGATGTTTGTCAGCGCTATTGAGGCGCTATTTTCGGACGTAATTCGGGGCAAAAACGCCCGAATTACGTCCGTAAATAGGCCGTGTGAACATACCCTTAGAGTGACAAATTTTTTAACAAATGTTTGTACAGACAGACTGCATGGTTAGGTGCTGGATTTTATACACCTGTGACTATGGGACTGAATGAAACCCCTGAATTCAATAACTAAGAGGTGTGTCCCAATACTTTTGTCCTTATAGTGTATTTCTACTACCGGAAAAGTATGCTATCAGCGTAACGTTTACAAAGCCCTGAGAACTAAGAAATCAAAAGTATGATCTTAAAGAATGTACTATTTACTTTGTACTACTGCTATGCATGGTTAAGAAACGATAGCTTCCTAGTCAATTTCGTAGAATGAAATGTTTTTACAAAGAATACTAACTACATGCTTAGGTTGCGATAAAGAGGACCTGTCACCTCTTCTGACATGTCTGTATTAGTAAATACTTGTATTCCCCATGAAATAACAATTTTAGAGAATCTTTGCTTATAACTCTGCATTGTGCCGTTCTGCAGACTATGTAGCGACACCCCCCAACTAGTAACACCTAGTAGTCAATTTAATTGTACATTTCTAGGAGGAATAACAGAGGAATGGCCCAAGGCAAAGTTCTAAGAAAAGGTGCTACAGAATTGTTATATTACGGTAATGCAAGTATTTACTAAAACAAACATATCAGAAGCGATGACAGGTCCTCTTCAAGTGCATAACCTTCAGGTCCTCTTCAAGTGCACTTTAAACATAACCATGGGGCCCCAAGGCAAAACTTGGAATAGAGCCCACTTAACTATGACCCCCATCAGCAGCAAATGAGTTCAGGACATGAAAAGTTCCTAATTTTTTTGGTCTGTACTCTGCCCCGTGTCTTATCCTCCTTACTGTGATACGTATTCAATTTTCAGTTTTCCACTGCCGCATTTTTTACTCCACTCTTATCATCCACGCCACCTCTAAGTGGAGATGGGCCCCTTTTCCGGTGGGCCCATAGTAACTAGTGTCCCTGGTAGTTATGCTCATGCTAGGTACATTTACTCCACGCTATGCAGTATTACAAAAAGCACAAATGTCCTACCTTTGATCAAAAACATTAGAAGTACTGTCAACTGCCAGCTCCTTGGCAAATATGCCACCTTCAGGTGGAAGCTTTAATGGCAGTCCTCCTTCTTGTGACTTTAAAAGATTATGTATTTCAGTCTGTGGTTTGGTGGCACTCTCGTCTAGTTTGCACAGTTCAAAGCTTTCCTCAAGGTCTATATCATCAATTTCCCTAACTGATGCCCGATATCCATCCTGTCTTCCGGATTCCATATATAAAATCTCCCCTACGTCTTTATCACAGTCTACAGTTTCTGCTCTGCTAAAAATGTCTTCAGGTGAGGTATCAGAGGCCTCCGCCTGGCTGAGTATTATACTCCAGCTGTGCTCATGTTCTGAGATTTCTTCTGATTTCTTTTTACTCTCTCTCCTTTGTGGTAGAATAGAAGACGTTTTTTCTTCTAATTGAAAGGAGTGCAATCCGGATCCATGGGTCATTTGCTTTTCACTTGCATTTGTCATGGAGATTGACTGAAATGTATCTGGAGACCCTACTGAATAAGTTGTATCAGACATTGTTTGTCCAGGCCCTACATGAGTATCTCTGAATGGGAAAATGTTTATTTTACTTTCAGATATCACCACACAAGGAGCGTTGATTTCTAAGCTGCTGCTATATGTGGAATTCAATGCCGGATTAGCAGGATCTTTATCATCCTGCATGTTGTCATCTTCTTCCAAATCTACTCCAATATAATCTTCCCACACCTGAAGTCCACTGAGTTCTAGGAATAAAAACATAAGTAATTAAAAGGAAGTAATGAAAATCCTCATTCAAATTCATAGCGCAATGCAGAAAGATGACATGCTAGAATATCTATTCCCCAGTCAATAGATTCCATAAATTACACCGAACACTCTCTAAAAGCCCTTTTACACGGGCCAATGATCGGTTGAGCAAGCGTTTATACGAACACTCGCCCCGATCATTGCCCTGTGCAAATGCTTGATTAGCGACTGATCACACCATTTATCTGACCCAAAAAATGGTCACTAGTCAGCAGCACATCTCCCTGTGTAAACAGGGTGATGTGCTTCCGACACGATGCAAATGCATGCAGACAACTGATCGCAGTAACAGACAATTGCTCCCTGTGAATTGACCTAAATGATCGCCGATCGATCTGCAGTATCGTCGATCGGTGCTCGTTTTTACGGCTCATGTCAGGTCGTCTAAAAGGATCTTAACTCTCGTTCTATTGCCATTTACCCTATATCATAGTTCTCTGTTGTGCTTGCATATCTAAATATCGATCTACATTGAGAAACATTGATGGATGTGCTAACAAAGTGGATCAGTACATTCATACACAGCAAAATTTTCTCAGAATTTTCCATGCAGAAATTCTGCAGAGTTTTCGCTAAAGAAATTGACATGCTGCAGAGAGAATCCGCACCCTAGGTTAATTTCCAGTTTTCTGCTGGGTTTTTCTGCAGCATGTGGATGTGTTTTGCTGAAATATCATCCACTTTGCTGCTACTGTAATACCCTGTAACCTCTCCTGACATGTTTGTTGTAGTAAATAATTGTATTCCCCATAAAATAATAATTCTGGAGCATCTTTTCTTAGAACTCTACGTTGTGCCGTTCTTCTGTTATTCCTCCTAGAAATGTATGAATAAATTGACAACTGGGCGTGTGTATCCCTAAACAGACTTACAATGTCCAATCAGTGCTGACAGTGAGATTGTGTAGGGACACATCCCTTTGAGATGTGGAATGGTAACACCTAGCGGGGAATGGTAACACCTAGTTGTCAAATTATTCATACATTTCTATTAGGAATAACAGAGGAATATCACATCGCAGAATTGTCAGAAAATATGTTCTAGAATTGTTACTTCATGGGAAATACAAGTATTTACTAAAAATAGACATGTCAGGAGAGGTGACAGGTTCCCTTTAAGTGCCAGATCTATTATGGTCTGTTCTGTAACGGATCATGAGGGATCCCATTAACTTATAATGGGACCAGCAGGTTTCCATCTCTCTTACTGGATAAATAGATTTGCAGTCAAAAAACACTGCAAAAATTATAAAAACTGTGAATAAAGTCTATCTTGCTAACCTGAAATGCTGGAATGTATGTCCACATTTTAGTTCACATCTGCGTTTGTATTCCCGTTTTTCTGTTCCGTCAAAAATAATGGCAGTGCCGGAAATGTCACATGACGGACAACAACAGCTCCTGATGGACCCCATTGACATTACTGCATGTTGCGCCATTTTTTCCAGCATTATTGATGGAATCTTTAACAGAGGTTCCTAACGGAGCCTACAACGCAGATGTGAACATAGACTTCAAAACAAAACCTGCAGGATTCCTGCCTTAGCTATACATTTTCTACTGCCTATAAGAGACTTGTGTTTATTATTATAGTTTTTGTTGTTACCATTATTACAGACTTTATATGGTCTTACCATTAGCTGGTTGTAATGGACCAGGACTGCCATCTGCTGGAGAAATGTGGTTGTGCCATCCTCTTTCATCTGTAAACCGTGTTTCCCTCTCCGCTGGTCCTATTCCTAGCACAGATTTCAGTTCCCCCTCTATATAAGTATCAGCTCTTTGCTCTGAAATATATTTTTGTTTATGATCACTGTCCTTAATGGAAGTTGAACATTCTGGAAGTATTATGTTGGATGTTTCTGACCTAATAAAATGTTCATGTTCCTTAGTCAATATGTTTTGGTCTTCATGGATTCTACAGATCAAGTCATCCTCAAAAGGAAGAGCCGACTTAATAGAATCAGTCAGATCCTCACTATCAATTTCACCATCAATGTCACCTAACTCATTAACATCTGTAGGCTTGACTGACGTATCTAATCTCTCAATAGTGTTAACAGACTGCAATGTCCGGCCGTCACATGCAAGTGAAGAGAGTGAATATGATAGTTGTGTTTCTTCACCTTCTTGTCTTTCTTTTGTACTTTCCGTCTGATCTCTTATTCTAGGAATATTGCCTGCGTCCGTGCTTACATGCTGCCGGTATGTTTGGCTGTATTCATATTCTCTGCACAAATCTGGGCTACCTGAAGCTTGTGGACTGTTTTCACAACTATATAATACATCAGGACTGTCACTCAGTGATATTTTGGTGTATGCTTTCTCCGTCATATTCCAAAGGTCTGGTTCTACACAAAAAAATGGAGAGGATTGCTGAGTGTAGTCATCTAGGATGTCTGGAATATAGTCTGTTTGGTTTGGACCTTCTTTACAATGGTCAAAGCTGCTTTCCATGTCATTGGGCTGATCTAGAACATTAGAAGACAAATTATCCTCCTGGACAATGCTCACATCTAGTTGGGATTGTTCAATATCATCCATAACATCTGATGGTTTTCTTTTGGCCTTCACATCGATGTTATTAGGCACATTGCATATGCTTTCCAGGTTATCTGCTTTTTCAATGTTAATATTGCATTCCCATAAGTTTACATTACTTGGGCTTTCAATACCAACATTTGCACCACTGAATTGACGAGGGTCAATGTGTGTCAATGTGTTGATGTGTGACTTCAGGTACATTTTTAAAGTTGTGTCCTGTTCTTGTTCCCCCGATTCTGTTGGGTTTACAAGTCGGTTATCTTCCTCGTACCCAACATCAATTGGGTGTGAATTGTTTAAAGTAGGGCAACTTAGATTGAGAAGACTACTTTGATCCAGTGTAGATTGTTCTTGTTCATCTGAAAGAATATTAAGACATTCTGCCTTGTCCTCTGTAATATTATACACCACTGAAGAATATTCATTGAAACAATCAAGTTGCTCCTCCAAACTTTCTTCTTCTGTACCAGGTGTCGTTGAACTGGATTGAGTATCATTAAAGAATGTAGATGTTGTTTTCAGATCCATCACCTTCTCCTGGAAACAGTTTTTGACATTTCTATCCATTGGACTCGAATAATCTAGAATGTCATTGGATTCAGGACTTGATGAAGATTGAGAATCCTCACAAATTTGCGTGTTCCAAATATCCAAATTCATGGGAACTTTACTAATGATGCTGGACGATGTGTTTGCTGGGTTAACACCGTCCGGAACCTTTATACCTGCTTGATAGATGTTGTTTTTTGATACTGGTGAATGGTCTATTTTATTTCCATATGAAATGCCATCATGTAGTACACCCAAGCGGTCAGCTAATTCTGGACTTGGTGAACTGGAATTGGAAGAGCCACTTAGAATATTTACATTATGACATGGGTCCATTTTCAGGTCTTGTATAACATTAGATATACCCAAGCCTAAATCTGAGACTGTTTCAGCTGGTGCAAAGTTACTGTGGGAAGCATTGAACATACGTCCATGTAAAATACCATCGTCAACATCTACGTTATTAGAATCTATGTGAGGTTTGCAAGTGATGTCACCGTATAATATATTTTCCTTTATTTCAATGTTAGTACAGAAACTTTTCTCATAAATATGGGGTTTATATGTGTTGTTTGCCTCTGGACTCAATGGACCAGAATTCTGTGATAAACATTTCTGGTCTATATTGTTGGCCTGAAATTTGGTTTCATTGACTGGAGACAAGTGGATAACAGAGTTTATATTTTTATCACAGTCATCACACCCTTTCCTTACACCCAACACAGGAGATTTATCAAACATATTGACATTTTGTAAAGTATCTAAATCATCTGGAGTGTTCAAAGAGGAGGATTCTGTGTCATACTGCAATTCTGTTTCCCAAGTGTCTATGTCTTCTCCCTTATGTGAAGACAAATCTTCATGTGTTTTACTAATAGCTTCAAACTGATGTTCATTCAAAACATTTATTACCTTATTGAGTATATCGGGAGAAAGAGGTTTGATATTTGGAAGCTTAACAGATGATTGATCATCGAGATCATTAAAACTGACTTTTACATCTTTATTGGCTTCTGCATATTGCCCATGATTTTTAAGGAGAACATCAACTAATGATTCACTTGGTGAAGAACTCACACTTTGTAAAAAATGACTTGAATCATTGATTGCAAAGGACATCTGAAGCATATGTTCAGTGCATGCTTTGGGTAAATTTTCCTCACTGGGTACGTCTTTGCTACCGTGTATCAAACGTTCCCCTTCCATGTATTCAAGGGTAAAGTCTTGCCATGGACAAGGTGTCGAGTTGTTCATTTTATCACTTCTTTCTATCGTGAATTTGACGCCATCTATTGTATCAGATGTTCTAGGTAGATCTTGTGAATTTAGAGTTTCAATAGAATTATTCATGTTTTCTGTATTTGAAGAGCTACTGTCACTCAATTTCAACTCTTCAGTATTAGCAACCACTCGTCGATGAGGAGCTAGCTCAATTTTTGGCTCTTCCCATGTCTTCTCAGGTTCCTTCATATCATCTTCATACAAAGGAGAAGATACTGAGTCTGACGTTGAGTAATTTGTGTCTGGGGGAGAAACAATACAATCTTTACTTGTGCCTGGGTTTGTAAAATCCAGACATCTATAAGACAAAAATGGGTCTTCCCAGTCAATTTCACTATTAAGAATGTCTGACTCTTTATTACTTTGACAAACATCCCACACACAGAGATTTCTTTGAATGTGTCCTAAATCATGTGATGCCTCTCCATCAGGATCAAAGAATTGTAATTTTTTATTTTGGGTGTCACCTTTACACTCTTCTTCAAGTATCTCCTGATCCAGTCTGTTACCTCTATCGTTCATATCTGGAGTATATTCTGAATATTGGTCACTTGCTAATTCACCCACTTCGTTAGCTTTAGAAAAGTATCTCTTATGGCTACCTTTTTGCATAGTATCCCATGTATCAAATGGTTCATTTGCACATGGTCCAAAGTTATCTGGGGAGCCACACCATGGATCTGACGTTGCTTCAATGGGTTGGTTTGATCTCCATAAATCTGAAAATGTTTTGTTTTCCTGCCTTGTATTATTATCATGATTGTCTCGGTTATTAAGTCTATTACAGTTAGGTACTTTCATATGAAATGTGTCAGCTATGTTTCCCGCTTCATGATTTTCTTTTAGCTTTTGGCCCTTCCACGAATCAGGGCTATTGAACACAGGTTCTTGTTCACTTGAACTCCATGTGTCGCCATTTAACAAGGCCTCTTGTGTTAAGCTTGGCTCACCTCCATTCCACCAGTACGAATATTTAACCTGAGGTATGTCAACTGCTCCTATTTCATTAATTTTCTCTATTACATCTTCTGGAAAAAAAGTAGGTGGTCCGTTGTCTAGTGGAGAACTTTCCACTAGACTGTTCATAGGCGTTGGAGGAATTTTAACTTCTGCATGTCCAAGAATATCAGAAGATAAAGGACAGCTGAATTCAACAAGGTCGCTTACGCTGGGATGTTTATCACACAGATCCTCATGGTTTTCAGGACTATGCATGAAATTGTCATCAAACTCTACTAAACTAATATTTTCTACTCCTAACAGTGTGGCTTTTCCAGATTTGGAATTTAGCAATTTTGTTGAACAATTAGCAATATCATCCCTGTAAAAATTGGGTTGTTCATGTACTTTTTGAGCAGTAACTTGCTGTCCCTCTGAGGAATCACTCTGAAAAAAAAAATCATCAGCCATAGAGTAGTCTGCAGAATGCGAAGTAGATTCTGAGCGCATATTAGGGACCAGATCAAAGCTGAAGAGATCAAGATTATCACTGTTATTCCTAGTTGAGGGGGTTTCTTCTTCAGTGATTACACATTCTGGGATAGAACTATAAGAATCAACTCCAGGAACAAAATTGTGATGAGAACCAGCAACTTCTGCACCTGGACTATCATCACTGAGAAAAACAGAACTCTCTTTAGAAGACCTGCTACTTCTTATTGTTGCAAGGCCACTATCTGGGCTCACAAGATCGACATTGACATCCACCTGGGCTTGTACTGATCCATTAATATCCTGTTGATTATCTGAAAAGTTGGATGGATTTTGTTGTGGATCTACATCAGAACCATACAACTCCATAATACCAGATGATCCCTGTGAGAGAGGGGCACTGCCAGCAACAGCTTCTGTTGAGGAAGTCCTGCTGTTGGGAACCATACCAATGCGTCTTCTGTTGATGGCTTCTTTGATGATTGCTGTAACTTGCTCACAGGTTACTAATGGACTTTCTTGCTGATAAACAAAAAAACAATCACACCCGTAATCTGATGGCTCAAGATCGAGGAAAGGATTTTGGCATTCTTCCAATTCACAGCATACCTATGGAACGCAAATTTGTTTAATGGAGAATGAACATAAATATTTGCAAATATTTGAATAGAATATTGTATATGTAATTATTATATATGAAGTGAAATAGAATACATCACATACAGAAATGTCTAGAGGCCAGAATTTAGGGGTGGCATAATATCTAGATGATATAACATAGCATAGTATATATTAGAATGAACGGCTTCAATAGATGATAAATCATGATTGCTACCTGTAATAACGTGTAATATGTCACAAGCTTAAAAAGGAACAATTGTTTAAGTCGAGCAGTTTAACCACAAAATGATCTCACTTGTTTAATGATATATCATTTGTACTTCGTGCTGTTGAAAGGTGCACTTGTTCCCTTTACCTATCGATCACAGTCTTTACAGTACAAATACAGCAGAGCTGAATTTGTTATTCTTGTTTAGTTAAAGAAATATACTTGCAGATTTTTCTAAAAGCACATTATGAGCCAGATGACAAACCCAATTCTGCTATAAATTTACATTAGGAAATTTTTTTTGCACCAATTTCCCTATAAGCAGATATGTGTTTAACCAGTTCAGGACCCGACTATTTTAATCCTTCAGGACCAGACACCGTTTAGCCCTTTTTAGCACTCGTTAGTTAAACAGCTATAACTTTTTTATTTGTTGGGCTAGCGACGTGATTTTTGCGATGTTTTTTTTCGTAGACAATGCAGGTTTATTTGTTTATCATTTTTATACACATCCTTTTTGCTATATTAGAACTTTTAGGCTTAAAGTTTGACAATAATAGTAAAAAAAAAATAAGCTTTTTTAATTTTTAGCAATTTTTTTCTGGTAATAACATCGTTTTACCCTAAAATAGACCTTTTATTTGTGATCTTCATTGTCTACCATAAATATATTACATTAGGGTAATTGGCTCAGGGCTAGCGTTACGACAATGATTGGCGGGGGGAAAGTTTTTTTGGGGGTGGGTATTTTATGTGTATTTATTATTAATTTTTTTTTGCACTTTATTTTACTTTTATTTGTTTATTACTATGGTCTGTCCCTCAAAGTTCAGAAAAGACCTTGAGGGACTTTATTTTTCTTTCTTTCTTCTTTTACACCATGTTTTTCCACTGCACAGCAGCCCCAGTTACAGGGGCAATCAGCCCTCTCATAGTGACTATTATCTCTAATAGGGCTGTACTGGGTCTAGTAAGACCCAGCAGCAGTCCGTCAGTAACGGCACCCGGCGATCATGCGACCAGTCACATGATCACCGGGACCAATAGAGGCCGTGGCGCGGCTGATGCCTCTGTTCATATACACAGTGCGCATTGAGCGCTGTGTTCAAGTGATCAGAGAGGACAGAAGCAGCAAAAGCTGCTTCTATCCTCTCCTCAGGGTCCCCGGCAGTTACTGACAGCCGGAGACCCGACATTCAGCTGCCCGATCGCTCGGGCAGCAAGCTAAAACCCGCGCCGTAAATAGTCCATGGCGCGGGTTTTAAGGACCCTGACCGCTGGCCGTAAATACACAGCCAGCGGTCGGGAACCAGTTAACCCCTTAATGACCGCCCATACTCCTTTTGATGGCGGTCAGTAAGGTTACTTAGGCCACAGCACCACCTCTTCACATCGCTTTGTCATGAGCCTGACACCGGTGCTCCTAAAGAAAGCCAACTCCTGTTCTAACGGCTGTTTAACCCCTTAGATGCCACGTCAATAACTACCGCAGAATCTAAGTAGTTCCAGAGGGAGAGGGCTCCCCCTTTCACCCCATTGGCACCCCCACGACTATGATTTTTATGGCAGCTGGGATCCTAACAAACACCCTCAGGTATGCCATCATTGTATGCCTTTTAGGCCTTGCTAGATTCATGACCTACTAGAATGCTAGTCAGTTTTACACTGACAGACATAATACACTGCAAGACAGAAGTATCGCAGAACGCATAGTGAAGTCCCATAGTGGGAATAAGAAAAAGTAAAAAATAAGTAGTTTAGTAAAGTTAATAATAAAGAAATGAAAAATCCCAAGTAATTAAAAAGAAAAATTCCCTTTTTCCATTACAAAATGCTTTCTTAAAAAAACGTTATAAATTTGGTAACACCGTAATCGTAACAACCCGCAGAATAAAGTTATTGTGTTATTTATAACACACGGTAAATGGCATACTTTTAAGATGCTATTTTTTTTTAATATATATATATTTATATTACCCCCAAACAAGGTAATACAAGTTAATCAATAAATTATATGTACCCCAAAATTGTGTCATTAAAATATTGTATATCAAAAAATAAAAAAGTTTTACATTTTGAAATGCGACGATAAGATAACAAAAAAAAAAAAATCGCTTGATTATTATGGCTTTAAATAGGCTGGTCACTAAAGGGTTAACAATTAAATTACCTAACAATTAGCAACCATGATAGATATATTTACAGCAAAATAATTAAAAACACCTTGAAAATGTAATCTGCTCTTACTTGGTTACACAATTCTGGGTTCTCCGAATAGACAGCTATTTGTTGCCTTGTCTGATCTTCTGTTGAGTAATCGGCCAAAAGAATAAGTATGTCAAACTCGTATTTATCAAGAAATATTTTCAGATCACCAATGATGTTCCTGTAGCTCATTAAATCCTGGTAACAAGGAAAAGAAAACAGTTCACTGAGATGGATGTAAGACATGAACAATTGGGTTACAAGCCATAACCATGACATATGCTTCTATACACTGTGAATGTGAAACAGCAGGAGTCTGACTTTTCAGTTACCCAATCTTTTTCTTTCTTTAAATTACCTTGAATAACGAAAAAAAAATCTATAAATGACACAGCCATATCCCAAGATAGGAATCTGTAACATTTCTGTTCCTTAAACCACCTCATAGCGGATACATTTACACCAATATTTGGCATATATCTTAAGGTCCTATTACACCAGCCAATTTTGGCCGGTGCAACGAGCGCCGATCAACGAGACAGATCGTTGATCGGTGCTTGATTGCTCCTGTTACAAGGAGCTAGTATGGGGACGAGCACTTGTTGGGACGAGCACTTGTTACTCCGATCGCTTGTTACTCCGATCGCTGGTCCCCATACATTATTATCATGTCGGCGGCACGTCTCCCAGTTTACACAGGGAGATGTGCTGCCGATAATGATATTTCAGTTTTTTAAAACGATACGATCAGCAGATAAACAAGCGTTTGCTCAATCAGCTACTGATCGTTGTCCTATTTACACAGGGCAATTATTGGCGTTCTATGAATGCTTGTCTGTCCGATAATTGCCCAGTGTAAACAGTCCTTTAAGTAAATGAGTCCAATTTTAAGACGCCCCTTTTTCTAAAAATGTTTAAAAACTGTTGAGGCAAGTGTAAAATGTATCTAAAACTGCCATGTATTCAAATTATTTGATGAAATTTGCACCAGAATTCTGGCACATTTTGATTTGCAAATCTCCCCAATGTCTGTAGAATTCTCAAAATTCTTTGTTCACCCATATATTCAAATATATAGTATTAACTTTGATTAGGAAATTTCTCACGGTTAAAGTAAATGAAAAGTTTATTTAGAAGTGAGGTTACAGATAAAAAGTTTAAGAGAGAAAAGCATAAGAGATGAGAAAACATGTGACCACGGCGATCTTCTTAACAGGTAGACAGAGAACCTCCCCATTAACTTTTACATTAGCCTTTTTCAGGAGTTTTCTGTCAAACTGCCATCATGGAACCACCTTACAAGTTCTTGGTCACATAAGAAATGCGTATTAATAACACATCATTTTATTAACAAGAATTGCACCAGTTTCTGATGTCTTGGATTACAGGTTGTGCGGTGCGAAACTGCTGACCCTACTTTTTAGTCTATTATTAAAGAGCAGCAGACAGAATTTTTATTTCTTAAAGGGATTGTTCCATCAGGACAACCCCTGTACATATGTTCTATTAGGACATATGGATGTCTTAGAAGGGAGTACTCTGCCTGGAAACCTCCTCAATGAGCCACTGAGTACAGAGCCACTGAATATCAGAGGTAGCTGCTCTGGCAGACCTTGCCTTTCCATGTATTACATGGACAGCCATTCATTTGCCATTTCTTTGTACAAACTTGTAAAGGATACAGGGTTATGTAAAAGGATCCATATATTAGGTGTAGATGTAAATCTTGTATTCACCCTTTAGTATATTGACCTCTATATTCTCTATACATTCCATATGTCAGTACTATATTTAAATAAGCAATGCAGGCCCTTGCAATGATGTTCTATGGGCCTTTTTTTAACGGCCCGTGAATAATGGGCATCAAAAAATGGAAAATGTCCTATTTATGTCAGTTTTAACGGCCTGACGGCCCCCATAGAAGTCAATGGATCCGGTCTTAACGGCTGTCCATACATGTAACAACCGTTAAAATGGATCTGTGACATGGGGATTGGCAAGGGAACTACTAGTTCCCTTGCTGGCTATCGGCGGCTCGATAACACACTCACCGATGCAGCGCCGACCTCTTCAGGTGTGGTTTCTCATCTTCACGAGTTCTGCGAAGGCGACGCGATGACACTCACCGATGCAGCACCTCTTCAGGTGTGGTCTCTCGTCTTCACTGGTTCTGCGAAAGCGATGCGATGACGTTATCGCGCCGCCTTTGCTGATCCCGTGAAGACGAGAGACCACACATGAAGACGTGCTGCATCGGTGAGTGTCATCGCGTCGCTTTCGCAGATCCCGTGAAGACGAGAGACCTTACCTGAAGAAGACAGCGCTGCATCGGTGAGTATGTAGGGCATTCATGTCAGGCTGTGTGGCACCATCTACATCGGGGCTTTGTGGCATCATATACAGGGAGGTGTGTGGTATCATATACAGGAGGGCTGTATGGCATCATATACAGGGAGATGTGTGGCATCATATACAGGGAGGTGTGTGGCATCATATACAGGGAGGTGTGTGGCATCAAATACAGGGAGGCTGTAAATAGTGTCTAGGTGAACATGTAACCTTCCTTTGGTTGTTTGCAGCGGGTTGGGACAAAAAAAAAGCATGACCAATGAGATTCATCAGTTTTTTTAACGGCCATGAAAAACTGATGCAAAACGGATGTTAAACGGCCATTAAAAACGGACAGACGGACTGGAAATGGTTGAAAATTTAGAGACACACTGATGCAAAATGGCCATGAAAAACTGACAGTTGATCAGTTTTTAATGGACATTTTTTTTCACTGTCATGTGAATATAGCCTTAGGGCCTGTTTAACGACGGAATCAATAGCGCAGTCGACTGCGCTATTGATTCAGTTGGAAAACCGGAAACCTGCCGGAATGGTGACGAACGGAAACCATTAGCGATGTTTCCGTCACCATTGATATCAATGGTGACTGAAACGGAAGCTGTGGTTTCACTTTCCGTTGCGGGGTTCACCCGACGGAAACCTCCGACAGAACCCCGGAACGGAAAGCGAACGGTGATGTGAACAGGCCCTTACTCTGTAACCATATTATTAGCAATTTGAGCCATAATAACAATAATACTTTTCTTTATAAAGCACCAACATGGCTGTCCTTATGTTATATAATGGCCTGTGTGGTGCCTTCTATTGGTACCCCCTGACACATATGGTGTATAGTCATACAGTGTACAAATAGCCATACCAAAAAGAGTATAAAAATAAGTGCCATACAGTATCGCCCAGTAACAGTGCCATAAGTTGACCAAGTAACACTTTAATAGAGTTGCCTAAATAACAATACTATACATTGCTGCTTCCCCCATACACTGCAAACATAATATACTGTAAAGTGCCTAAGTAGCAGTGCCGCACAATGCCAAATACCACCATACAGTGTTCAACTATTCAAAGAAGAGAAAGTGATACAGTACTCTGTGGTTTAAAATATAATATTTAACATGCAACATGTGATAATTTTATGTTTTTCCATACAGAATTTATTCTCACCATAATATATCCATTCACTTCAATAGATATTTATCAAATGATCTATTAAATTTAAAGGCTAAGTAAACCTTTGAAAGCAATTTGTTTTAATAAAAAGGTCTGTCAGTGTTTTTCGTGCAACTTTAACATTTGTTTTTATAAAAAATTATTTAGACTTTTTGAGATTTAGCTGCTTTGTATCCTATATACGGAGCAGCTGTACCTAGAGCTGAATCCTGTATGCGCCAGTTCCGCGGGACTAACGGATTTAATGAAAGTGGGTCGATCCACCTGTTATCATAACTTAGAACTTAGATGTCATAGATTACAGGTGGATCCTGCGTGTCAGAGACACACAGGACCTGCTGACACTGAACCCATCAGTCCCACGGACCTGACAAATTCAGATATTAGCGCATGATACAGCTGTTCTGTATACAGAATACAAAGCAGCTGTATCTCAAAAAGTAAAAATAATTTTTAATAAAAACGAATTATAAAGAAACACATTGATTGACCTTTTTATTAAAAAAAACTAAAAAAAATGTGATGGTTTACATAGCCTTTAAACCCTTTAGAAACGTGATATTAGTTTGAATATTCAAAATGCTTCTCTATTGAGAAGACCTCTCCGGTAATCAGAAATGTACTTTTACAGTCTATCCCTAAATTTTCTTGCGGTGCATCCTACATACAGTAAATTACATACTGTGCAGCATATAGTGTACAGATGATATAATTCCTAATTTGGAAAATCTCCCCATACTTAAATTTTTTTATCTATTTTCAAATATCCAAATTGTGAGCTTCCACGTTTATAACATCCTGTGGATAACCAAGTATCCTTCCTAGACGATGAAGAAAACAACCTGGGTGATAGTGACTGACCCAACGTAGGGGCTTTTCCAGCTATATAATTGCAACATTTTGATAGCACTTTATGTAAAATGTAATTACATAGTTGCATAGTTACATAGTTAGTACAATTGAAAAAAGACACATGTCCATCAAGTTCAACCAAGGGAAGGGAAAAGGGAAGGTAAAAATTTCTACACATAGGTGCTAATATTTTTTTGTTCTAGGAAATTATCTAAGCCATTTTTAAAGCCATCTACTGTCCCTGCTGTAACCAGCTCCTGCGGTAGGCTATTCCATAGATTCACAGTTCTCACAGTAAAGAAGGCTTGTCGCCTACAGGTTGAACCTTTCTTTCTCCAGAAGGAGGGCGTGCCCCCTTGTTTTTTGAGGGTGTTTTACATGGAACAGGATTTCACCATATTTTTTTGTATGTGCCATTCATATATTTATATAAGTTAATCATGTCCCCCCTTAGTCGTCTTATTTCAAGACTAAATAGGTTTAGTTCTTTTAATGTTTCCTCATAACTTAGATTCTCCATGCCCCTTATTGGCTTCGTTGCTCTTCTTTGTATTTTTTCCAACTCCAGGGCATCCTTTCTATGAACTGGAGCCCAGAACTGAACTGCATATTCTAGATGAGGCCTTACTAATGCTTTGTAAAGTGGTAATATTACATCCCTGTCCCGCCAGTCCATGTCTCTTTTAATACACGACAATATCTTGCTGGCCTTTTGTAACGACCGTGGTCGCTGATCACGAACTCCTTCCATCCAGTCAACACCCTTCTCTCCAGAGATGTCTGCACATACGGCTGTCCTGTTCCACAGTGACCACCAGGGTGCGTCCGCGACCTCAGTCCAGACTTAAGAAGCCAAAGCGCTCGCATGTGGGAGATTGAGCTGATTGCTCTCAGAGCACCCAGGGCTATAAGAAGGTTACAGCCCCATCCTCCCATGCCTGAGCGTTGTTTGTCATATCCTAGTTTGTCTAGCTAATGGTCTCCCAGTGTTTTCCAGTTCCAGTGTTCCCTGTTCCTGTATCCCGTATCCTGTATCCTGTGCTATCCTGTTCTAGTGCCGTGCTGTAGTCATGCTGTGCTGTACCTACGCCTGTCCTGCTGCTCCACGCCTGACGTTTACTCGCTGCCTAGTCCCAGCCGAGCCTGCCTTGCTACTGTCCGAGCTGCCACAGGTACCTTATACGAACTGTGACATGCACCCTGTTGGCCAGCTGCCATACCGCCAAGGCGGTACGGCCCAGTGGGTCCACAAACCCTACATGACACCTTTGAAGCAGCTGATTGACATTGCATGCTGTTATTTAGTTTATCATTTACAAGTACACCCAGATCCTCCTCAACAAGTGAATCCCCCAGTGTAGTTCCCCCTAGGACATATGATGCATGCAGGTTGCTGGTACCCAGATGCATAACTTTACATTTATCTACATTAAACTTCATTTGCCAACTGGATGCCCAAACACTTAGTTTGTTTAAATCCGCTTGCAATTCACGAACATCGTCCATAGACTGAACATTACTACATAGCTTGGTGTCATCTGCAAAAATAGAAATAGTGCTATTAATCCCATCCTCTATATCATTAATAAATAAGTTGAATAATAGGGGTCCCAGCACTGAACCCTGGGATACACAACTTATAACCAGGGACCATTCAGAGTAGGAATCATTGACCACAACTCTCTGGATACGGTCCTTGAGCCAATTCTCAATCCAATTACAAACTATACTTTCTAAACCTATAGCCCTTAATTTACCCATTAAACGTCTATGAGGGACAGTGTCAAATGCCTTAACAAAGTCCAAAAACACTATATCCACAGCGGCCCCTCTGTCTAGGCTTCTACTTACCTCTTCATAAAAACAAATCAGGTTGGTTTGACAAATTCTGTCCTTAGTAAAACTGTGCTGGCTGTAACTTATAATACTATTTTTTGTCACATAATCCTGTATATAGTCCCTCAATAGCCCCTCAAATGTTTTCCCCACGATGGATGTGAAGCTTACTGGTCTATAATTACCCGTGGAAGACCTAGAGCCCTTTTTGAAAATAGGCACCACATTTGCCCTGCGTCAGTCCCTTGGCACTATACCAGTCACTAGAGAATCTCTGAATATTATGAAGAGAGGGACTGAAATAATTGAACTAAGCTCTTTAAGAGCTCTAGGGTGTAACCCATCTGGTCCCGGGGCCTTGTGCACATTTATTTATTTTAATTTAACTTGGACCATATCTACATTCATCCAATTCAGTATATCAACTGATATATTAACAGCACTGGCACCAGCTACATCAGCTGCTCTTTCTTCTGTTGTATATACAGAGCTAAAGAACCCATTTAGTAACTCTGCCTTCTCTTGATCCTCTGTGACCAAATCCCCATTACTACTATCTAAGGATCCTACAAGTTCAGACCTTGGCTTTTTTGCATTTATATACTTGAATAATTTTTGGGGGATTTGTTTTACTATCATTGGCCACCTGCCTTTCATTTTGTATTTTTGCTGATTTTATTACCTTTTTACAGATTTTATTAAGCTGTTTATAATTTACAAAGGCTACAGCTGTACCCTCAGATTTTTATTTTTCAAATGCCCTTTTTTTGTCATGTATTGCTCTTTTTACAGAAGGTGTAAGCCATGTGGGGGTTTAATTTTAGTTGTTTATATTTGTTACCTATAGGAATAAATTTTGCACTATACTTACCCAAAGTAGATATGAAAATCTCCCATTTATCATTTGTACCATTATTTTACATTCGTTCTTATCAGTCTATTTCCTGAATTGCAGCCCTCATCCTGGGGAAATTGGCTTTCTTAAAATTAAGTGTTTTTGCCCTCCCAGCCTGTGTTAGTTTTTTACAGTATAGGTCAAATATAACTATATTGTGATCACTGTTACCGAGGTTTTCACGAACATTGACGTTCCCAACAAGCTCTGCATTATTAGAAATGATCAGATCCAACAGAGCTTCACCTCTAGTCGGGTTTTCCACAAACTGGCCCATAATATTTTCCTGCAACAGGTTGAGGAAATGTCTCCCTTTTGCAGCTGAAGCCGAGCCATGACACCAATTAATATCCCGGTAATTAAAATCTCCCATTATCACTACTGTACCAGCCTGTGCAGCCCGCTCCATCTGTTTATATAGCTGAACTTCCATCTCCTCAGTTATATTGGGGGGGTCTATAAATTACACCAAAAGTAATTTTTTCAGTGTTTACCTCCCTTTGTAATTCCACCCACAAGGTTTCAACCTCCTCACAATCTTCACCCAATATTGTCTCTTTCACACTCGCCTTCATATCACTTCTCACATACAGACATACACAACTGCCTTTCCTATTCGCCCTGTCTTTCCGAAACAGTGTAAAACCCTGTAGATTTACAGCCCAGTCATGTGAAGAGTCTAGCCATGTTTCAGCAACACCAAATATATCTATATGTTCTTCCATTGCCAAGGCCTCCAGCTCCCCCATTTTGCTTGCTAGACTTCTGGCATTTATGAATATACACTTTAACTTGCCTTTCAGTTTTTCACTTTCATTATCAGAAATGTGATTATTTGACATTATTTGGGCATCTTTATTTTCATTTTCATTGCTGTTTTGTAACAAAAGGATCTCCTTATCTTGTTGTCTAGTCCTCTCCCCACAGTCTGTTTCTCCCCCCACCAATTTAGTCTGACCCGTCTCTAACCTAACTACCCCTTTATTTTCTACATTGACCTCCCTCCTCAGCCCTAGTGTAAATACTCCACCACCCCAGCTAGAATTCTCTCCCCCAGCACAGCGGACCCCCTTCCATTTAGGTGCAAATCATCTGCAGAATACAGTTTGTACCCCAATGAAATTCAGTCCAGTGCTCTAGGAACCCAAAGCCTTCTCCTCTACACCAAGACTTAAGCCATGCACTTAACTCCCTGAGCTCCCGTGGTCTTTCATGTGATGCGCATGGCACAGGCAGTATTCCTGAGAATACAACCTTGGAGGTCCTTCCCTTCAGCTTGTAGCCTAGTTCTTTAAAATTATTCTTAAGGCTTCTTTGTCAATATCGGTAAATATTTGTCCAATACTGATACTACCTGTTTATATTCCACACTGTATGCTGCTGAAACTGTAGGTAGCCCTGCTCATTGTGTTTTATAAAAACTGGACTTTAACATATCATTTTAATCCTTTCTATCCACTATATGTTTGGCTCTAATATAGTTAATAGGAAGGGTCGTAACGATATGTTAGGTGGATGGATTCAGTATGATGAGAATAACTTTCATCTGGGAGAACATAATGTTGTCACATATTTCATGCTTATCTTTACAAATAAACTTTGACCTGTCTTAAAGGGAAGGTGTCATGATATTTTTTTTTATTATTATATTGCTTTTAATATAATGTAAACAAAAATTGTATTTATTTGTGTTGTCACTTTCTACTTTTTAATGTATTCATACTTTTAGTTCTCTATGGGGGCTGCCATTTTTTTTCATCCCTTTATGTACAGAGATGCTATACGGCACATACGACCCCATAGAGAATGCGAACGGGAGCCGTTCCATTCTCAGAAGCGTGCACCGTCAGAAAATGGCGGCACACAGTGTAGGAGGTTTGAAGATTCAAACCCTTCCTTCTCCTGGCACTAAAGAGAGAAAAAACACGGCGCCACCTTGTGCAGATCAGTCGGTAAAGGTGAGACAATGATGCCGTATTACAGGTAATATGCTCACCTAGGTAAGGAGTTAAAAGGCATGTAAATTAAAACCACAGTGCTGCTGCCAGATCCGAGTCGGCATCCAATAGGACCGCTTGGGAGGAGAATTAATGCAGGAGAAAAGAGGATCATTCCAGGGGCGCTGCTGTGTGGTAATAATGATAGGATCGAAGTCCGGAGATAATAATAATAAATGAATTTATTCGAATGAGTGGCTACGCGTTTCGACGATGAACAATCGTCTTCATCAGGCCTGATGAAGACGATTGTTCATCGTCGAAACGCGTAGCCACTCATTCGAATAAATTCATTTATTATTATTATCTCCGGACTTCGATCCTATCATTATTACCACACAGCAGCGCCCCTGGAATGATCCTCTTTTCTCCTGCATTAATTCTTCTCCTGGCACTAGCCAGAAGAAGGGAGGGGGGATTGTGTGATCACACTAGAGGAGAGTGTCCACCCCAAATTTGCAGCATAAATCAATGAGGTTGCTTTACCAGTGACCATGCTGCAATTTTGGGAACTGCTCCCTCTAGTGGCCAGCACATGAAAATGTTATAAATTAGAATCTAATTTATAATATTTCCTGACTTGTGAAAAAATCAAAAAAAATTAAAACAATGTGTAATCACTTATATACTAATTGTTTAAGTGAAAAAAAAATCAAGAAAATTTCGAGCGACACATTCCTTTTAAATGTGAGATGATAGCCCTATAGTCTCTTGGGTGGTGTATATGAAAGTTAACCCTGGAGGTGTTCAGTAATGCTATGTCTAAGATTAAATCAGTCTGAAACGTGTAAGCAGGAATATCTTTGCTGTGGAAACCGTATTTTTATCTTTGTGGATTTTGCTAGATTAACTTCTCTTCTCTGATTCACTTGACTGTGACTCCAGAGGATTCGGGCATCAGGGGGACACGTCTGCTGCACCACCATAAACAGAGATGTCTGGTGAGATGAACGAATACATAAAGAAAGGTAGGAACATTGCCATACTATGTCTACATAATACCGTTAAACCAATAATATTAAAGGCTATGTAGACCTTTGAAAGTGTTTTTTTTTTTTAGAAAAATGTCAGTCAGGATGTTTGGTGCAACTTTCAAATTAGTTTTTATTAAACATTATTTTTACTTTTTGAGATACAGCTGCTCTCTATTCTCTATAAACAGCAGCTGTATCGTTCGCTGAATCCTGTACCTGTCAGATCCGCAGGACTGATAAGTTCAGTGAAAGCGGTTCCTGCGACGAAAGCGGGTCCTGCGACGCCGAACCCGTCAGTCCCGCTGACTTGACGGATTCAGGTCTTCGCGAACTATACAGCTGCTGTGCATACAGAATACAAAGCAGCTGTATCTCAAAAAGAAAAAAATATTTTTAATATAGATAAAACTAAAAACTAAAACTGTAATTTTTATTAAAAAGAAAATCACTTTCAAAGGTGTACATAGCCTTTAAGATTTGTGGTGGTCACAATCTTTGGGTGCCAGGTCAGGCTCCCCCTTCACCAGGAATGGCTGATATGCCCTGTTTGTCCGCACAATTCAAACACCCCCAAGGCTGGCTCTGAGCGCCAACATATTTCACATATTCCCCTTACTGTACTATAAAACCTGAGAAGACTGCCTACAAGCTTACAATCTACCATACCAAGTTGACTTGGCAGTATATTTGTATCTTTTTCCAGTGTTTGCCTTGGATACTTTTTCCAAAATATCACATATCCAAAAACTGATAGATCTTCATCATACTAATTCCTGTGTCTAATATCTAAAAACCTTCCAAATGGGTTTTTAGTGCATGTAACAGAATACAGTGGACCGTCAAGTTACATTGGCTTCAGGTTACAATATTTTCAACATACAATGGTCTTTCCTGGGCCATTGGAACTTGAAACCACATTTAACATTCAATGCCACAAAAGGTCTGGATCTCGGGGGCGTGTGATTGGCTGAAAGATCATGGCATGGGCATTTTACTGGTAAGACACCTGTTGTAATGCAGTACATGCCCTGATTGGCTGTCGAGTAGCGCCTCTCTACAGTACAGCACTGCATGTCCTGATGTAATGACAAAGTAGGGAGACAGACAGGTGAGCCCTAATCTACCCGCCACTCAGTCCCTGCCTACTTGCAACGACCCGTCCTAAGCGACGGGGTACAACTGGGCGACGGTCCCTACGCTCAGTAAGTGCAAGACAGACAAAACAGACAGGGGTACACAGAAGCTAGGGAAACGGGGCAGCTGCCCACGGAGACACCGTGAGCAACAAGAGTGGTGAACGAGCCGAGTCAAACCAGGAGTGAGCGAGGTACAAAATGCAGAGCAGGAGAGTGGTCAGAAAGCCAAGGTCAATAACAAGCAGAGGATCAGTAGTACAAGCAGCAGCAGCAAGCCAGGAAACAAGCATATAAGAATCACAGGCAAAGGAGGAACAGGAAAGGCAGGTATAAATAGACAGTGGGCGGGAACTAGCTCCGTCTGGCCAGGCTGTGATAGGCTCTCCCACTCCTAAGCCTGCCATCCTGAGTGGTGGAAGATGGAGTCAGTCTCACAGACTTAGGAGCAGGTGCAGACTGATTGCCCACAGGCGTCGACACAACCTGTGTCTGGCAAATCCTTTACACCTGCACTGCTCTTTACCTGCACCAGAATGAGTTGCTCCTTCAGACACTAGGTGAGGACGGCTCCATTTTATATTTCTGGTACACTGTGTACTGTACAGGCTCCTGAAGAAGCTCCTGTCCTCATCGTAGAAAGTGATTTACAGCCTCCAGCAGCTATTTCTGACTTTTATATATGAGAACTTTATCTGTATTAGTTGTCTGCTAATTCATCTTTTTATCTTATCTGTGGTTGTCATTTTGGGGGCTTTGGACCCAATTCCTACTTTTGGCCTCAAGTTGCAATATTTTCAACTTACAATCCTCGCCCTGGAACAATTAATATTGTAACTAGAGGGACCACTGTGCTAAATGATGGGGGTACTTTTTGTTCCCAACTTTGATAACTATTATAAAAATGTTAGAATAACACAGATAATTATAGCAAATGTGAACATTATACCCCTCTTGTTGTTGACCTGGGATCTGATCTGATTGGTTCATACATGCACACTATTGGTAAATCAGTTTCTTTGCTAAAATAATACTAAAAAGAATCAAAATGCATTATTAATATAGACCACTAGAGGTCAGGAAACCATTGTTGTATTTTAGGATACATACAATACAATAACATACTAACAGAATACAGCATATGGATATATATAAATGTAAACTATTGCTGATAACTACTTGAATATTCTTATACATATTTATTGACATGTTTTCAAAGAATTGATTGGCCAGAAAATACACATTTACCTTGAAATCAACATACATGATCTGCAGAACAATTCACGCTAACAGAGAATCCATTAAAAGAAATCAAGTTTTAAATCTAGACTCTATTTAGTCACAGTAAGAAATTCTTGAATTACTAACAATACATTTTCTAATGCAAAAATAGCTCTGATTGTTACACTTGCATTGTCCTTATGCATTTATCCCAATGGAGATAAAAAATAAGATTCATATGATGCACTGGTCTCCATAAACTTTTACTATCTTCTTCAGTCAAAATATTTGGAAATCATTGACACCCTTTAGGGTAAATTAAAGAAGCACTCCAGATTTTTTTTCTATCATTAGATATCTATACAAACAATATATATACTAAGCGAGTATTACCTTATTTAGTTATTCCTTTCTATCTGAATTCTTCTTTTCAGTTGGGTCATGTGACCTCACTCTGACCTGATAAAATGTACACAGTTAATGTAATTGAGAGTCAGCCTCTTCACTTTCTGATTTATGGACTGTACCAAACAGGATGAGCAGACACATAACTATCATACAGTTATAAGTCAGGAGACTGAGCTGCGCCCTCTTTCATTATAACTGTATGATAGTTATGTGTCTGCTCATCAGTAGTAAGTAACATACGTTTTTGTATCACCTCTGTGGAGAATCTGTTTGGTACAGTCCATAAATCCGGAAGTGAAGAGGCTGGCTCTCAATTACATTGTCACGAAGGGTCTGTGGACCCACTGGGCTGTACTGCCTTGGCGGTAAGGCAGCTGGCCAATAGGGAGCAGGGGAGAGTCTATAGCTCTATAGGTACCTGTGGCAGCTCAGACAGCAGCAGGGCAGGCTCGGCTGGGACTAGGTAGCAGGCGAGCGTCAGGCGAGGTGAAGCAGGTCAGACATGGATGAAGCACGGCACGACTTTGGCACAGCTCGGTGCTAGACCAGGACGTTATGGAATGTTACGAACTGGAACAGGAACAGGGAACACACTAGGAGGCCATCACAAAGACGAACTTAGGGAACACAACAACGCTCAGGCATCGAACTAGGGGGCTGGACCCCTCATATAGTCCAGGGTACTCAGGGGTCAAAGTTCGTCCACTATGTCCAGTGCGCGCGCTGCCCCTTTAAGAGCGGGCACCAGCGTGCGCGCGCACCCTACGGGATCCGACTGAGGTGAGTGGACGTGAGCGCTGGCGTCTCCCGAGGAGGAGGCTGGGGCCAGCGCTTGCCGACTCGTGGCTGCGGCTGTCCGGAGGGGGACGGAGCTGACAGACCGCAGCTACGGACATTACATACATTAACTGCTGTCGTTTTTATCAGGTCAGAGTGAGGTCACATGACCCACCTGAAGAGAAGAATTCAGATAGAAAGTAATAACTAAATAAGGTAATACTCGCTGAGTCTAGATATTGGGGGACAGGTATCTAATGATAGAAAAAAAAACAGAGTGCTTTTTTAAGGATACAGGAATGAAACATGTATAACAATAACTGAAGAATGTGACATCTGTTTTCATTATACAGTATTATGTAGTAAATAACAATATGCATTTGCAGGCCAACATTGAAAATATAGTCTTTTTTTTTGTAGGGTATCCAACACCCATTGGTGTTATCCACCACCCAATGCTTAGACTTTACTTCAGCCTCAGTTCTACAAGTACCTTCAATTTCTAATCATAACAGAGCTATCATATATCTCATTGATCCTGTGAACAGAGTCTTAGCAGAATATTGCATTTACCCCCTTAGTGACCAGCCTATTTTAGGCCCTAATGACCAAGCAATTTTTTAGGGTTTTTCTATAGTCGCATTCAAAGAGCTATAAAAAAATGTATTCTTCCGTCGACATAGATGTATGAGGACTTGTTTATTGCGGGATCAGTTGTCCTTTTAAATGGCACAAATTTTTTTTTCTGTCAATATAGTGATATGAGGGCTTGTTTTTGCGGGACGAGGCATAGTTTTGATTGGTACTGTTTTGGGGTACATGGGACTTATTGATTAATTTTTATTATGACTTTTTTGGGGGGCAGTGGAAAAAAATGGCAATTTTGCCATTGTTTTTTGCTTTTTTTTACAGTGTTCACCTTTGCGGTTTAAATTAAATATTAACTTTATTGTTTGGGTCATTCAGGTTGTGGCAATACCATATATGTGTAGTTTTATTTATTTCTTACACCTCTACTAAATAAAACCAATGTTTATGGAAAAAAATTGTTTTATTATTTTTTTTACTGGAATTTTTATTAATAATTTTTATTTCACATTTATTGCTTATTTTATTAGTCCCAGTAGGGGACTTTACTGTGCGATCTTTAGATCGCTGCTATAACGCTTTGGTATACTTAGTATACCAGAGCATTATTGCCTGTCAGTGTAAATCTGACAGGTAATTAGGACATGCCTTCGGCACGTCCTAATAGGTATTAACCCAGGGTAGACCTGGGAGCTTTTATCAGGCCCGCGGCTGCCATGACACCCCATCGGAGGCCCGCGATTGCATTTGCGGGCCGCCGATGGGTGAGAGAGGGAGCTCCCTCCCTCTGTAACTGATTCAGATGCCATGGTCGTGGCATTTAATGGGTTAAACGGCCGCAATCTAAGTAAAGTCCCCTGCTCCAGCCTGCCCAGGACACCCATGCAGGACTTAGACTGGGCACCGTGAAAAGGCAATGGCCTAGCCTAAGGCCCCTTAGTGACCACCGTGAAAAGGCGCATTGGTGGTCACTAAGGGGTTAAAATTGTTGCATTTTACATTTTTGAGGGACCCGGCTGGTATTCCCCAGTTCTCCCGAACCAGTTGGTAAAACAGCAGCCGGCTTGGGTAACTGGGGAGAAGCAAGATCCCGACCCTGTCCCCCTCTACTCAATTGTATCCACACCCTTAGGACACCTAAATGGCGCTGGCAGGGGAAAGAGAACCATCAGTTTCGGCTCTGCCATTCGATGCCTTTTTCGTGATGCATGCGTTAGGGAGGTCTGAGCTGGATGGAGAAGAAAATAAAAAAGAACAACTTCAATCAGAGCAGACATCGCCTGTGAGTCATTGAATTTAATTGTTTAATCAGCCTGTGACTATGTTGAATCAGTGCTGGATTAACTTGTATGGTCTGCAAGATGATGTGTGGTGACATTCTTGTTTATGAAATAACTCTCAGCATACCCTTACCATTGTTCAGGTCATACTGGGATCTGTAGTGTTACATGGTACAAATTTATATGGCAGGGGTTAGTTTGACTTTGCAGTTAATTTCTGTTATGAGCTGTATTTGTGCTAGTATTGTATTTATGTAGTGAGCTTAGTTCTGGTGCTATATACATGTAATGAACTTGGTTCTGGTGCTGTATTTATATACTGAGCCTGGTCCTCTTACTGTATTTATATACAGAGCTTTGTTCTGGTGCTGTATATATGTACTGAGCTTGGTTTCTTGGTTTTGGTGTTATATATGTACTGGGCTTAGTTCTGGTTCGGTATTTATGTACTGAGCTTTGTTGTGGTGCTATATAAATGTATTGTGCTTGGTTCCTTTTGCTGTATTTAAGTACTAAGCTTGGTTCTGGTGCTGTAATTATGTAACGTCCATTGTCGCTGACCACGAACTCCTCCCATCCTGTCGACGCCCTTCTCTCCAGATATGTCTGCACATGCGGCCGTCCTGTTCCGCAGTGACCACTAGGGTGCGCTCGCGAGCTCATTCCAGCCTTAAGGAGCCACACATGTGTGAGATTGAGCGGATTGCTCCCAGATCACCCTGCACTATAAGAACGTCCCAGCCCCTTCCTTCCTTGCCTGAGCGTGTTTGTATCTACCCGTGTCTGCCTTTGCAAATGGTTCCTTGAGTGTTTTCCAGTTCCAGTGTTCCCATTCCTGCTACCTGTATCCTATTTCCCGTGCTACCATGTTCCTGTGCTATACTGAGTTGGAGTCGTGTTGTGTCGCCTACTACACCCACTGTGTTTCTCTGCACCTGTTGTCTGCCTGCTGCCAGAGTTCCAACCATCGCTACTGTCTGAATTGCCACAGGTAGCTTTAGCTGAACAATAGACATTGACTTTGTACCCTGTTTGGCCAGCTGCTATACCGCTACGGCGGTACGGGCCAGTGGGTCCACATATCCATAGATCGTGACAGTATGCTCAGGCCATGGACCCCGCTGGTCAACTCAAGACCGTGACGACATCAAAACCCATGCAGTCGGAAATGCTAGTCTGCCAATTATGACAGGACCAACTCCTCCAGGCGGTGAACTCCATTACACACCTCCTGGCAGTGCTGACCCCCGATTTTCTCTGCCACTTCCTCATCACTATGATGGAGACGCGAGGACCTGCAGGGGATTTCTCAACCAGTGCCTGATCCACTTCAGCCTGTATGCCAAAGCATTTTCCACTGACAGCGCAAGGGTCGCTTTCATCGTCTCTCTCCTCACTGGCAGGGCCCTAGCATGGGTGAACCCCATCTGGGACCGACAAGGGCCTGGACAAGGACCTGGACGAGTCTCGTCGGCAGCTGCCTCCTTGCTAAACTTTCACCAGGAAGACACTTCCGTGGGTGAGTACGCCATTCGCTTCCGCACCATAGCGGAAGAGTTATTATGGAAAAACGAGGCCTTGGTGGCAACATTCTGGCAGGCACTGTCCCCCGTGATTAAGGACGAGCTTGCCGCCCGACATCTGCCATCTACCTTGGACGATCTCATTCTTCTGGCCGCCCGGATTGACATAAGGATTTCGAGAACGGTTCCGAGAGGCTCGTCGGGAGAGAGGACTCCCTAGTCCGGCTCTCACATTTCAGCAACCCCTGCTGTCCTCATCTGCTGTTCCACCTAAGCAGTCTTTGAAGACAGACCATCTCAAACTCTCTATCCAGGAGAGACAACGCAGACGCACCTCGGGACTGTCTGTATTGTGGACTCGGAGGCCATCTTGTGCGTCTGTGCCCCAGAACCTAGGGTTGGCTGGAGAAACAACCCTGGGTGAGGAGGGACTTTCTTCCAAGTTGTCCATCCCAGTGACCATAGTGTCCGGTGAGAGAACGCACCGGGCTTCTGCCTATCTGGACTCTGGATCCGCAGCTAACTGCATTCGGAGAGACCTGGTGGATCTTCTCCAGTTGCCCATAACCCCTCTGGAGAGGCCTTTGATTGTGGCTTCAGTGAATGGACTGCCTCTGCAGTGAATGGTCTGACCCGATTGTAGCTGTGACCAAACCACTCAAGTTCAAGCTCCAAGTGGGAGCCCTACATTCCGAGCTCATCTCATTTTTTGTCCTGCTCCGACTACATGCCCCAGTTCTGGACTGGAATTCTGAAGAGGTTCTCCAGTGGGGTTCCGAGTGCCTCAACCGTTGCCTGGGTCAGATCCATCTGACCCAGTCTCCCCAGTCTAGGTCATTGGCAGGATTGCCTTCTCACTACTCTCAGTTTGCGGATGTCTTTAGCAAGAGGGATGCGGAGACACTGCCCCCACACCGGGCGTATGACTGCCCTATTGAACTGGTTCCTGACGCGTCCCTTCCTCGTGGAAGGGTATACCCTCTCTCCTTGCCAGAGAGTCAGTCTATGTCTGCCTATATTAAGGAGAATTTGGAGAGGGGTTTCACATGGAAATCCCCCTTGCCGGCCGGGGCCGGGTTATTCTTAGTCAAGAAGGACGGATCTCTTCGACCCTGCATCGACTACAGGGGTCTCAACCAGATCACAATAAAATGCAGATATCCGTTGCCATTAATTTCAGAACTGTTTGATCGCATGCGAGGAGCCAAAATTTTCTCTAAACTACACCTGAGTGGGGCTTACAACCTAATACGGATTCGCCAGGATGACGAATGGAAGACGGCATTTAACACTTGAGGCGGGCACTATGAATACCTGGTAATGCCCTTCAGTCTGTGTAACGCTCCCCTGGTCTTCCAAGAGTTCGTCAATGACGTCTTCCGAGATCTCCTCTATGTCTGTGTTGTGGTCTATCTCGATGACATTCTGATTTTTTCCCCAGATCCAGTGACTCATTAGAGACATGTCCGTCAAGTTTTGCTGCGATTAAGGGAGAATCGTCTGTATGCCAAGCTGGAGAAGTGCGTGTTCGAGAGAAAGTCTCTACCCTTCCTGGGCTACATTATCTCGGATCAGGGTCTCAAGATGGATCCTGGGAAGGTAAAGGCCATCCTGGAATGGCCACGCCTGCTAGGCTTAAGGACCATACAGCGTTTCTTGAGATTCGCCAACTTTTAACGACAGTTCATGCCAAACTTCTCCTTACTGACTGCTCCCATCTCTACCCTCACCAAGAAAGGCATGAACGCCAAGGTGTGGACTCCAAAGGCAGCATTCAATAGCTTGAAGAGTGCCTTAACTTCAGCCTCAACCCTCCATCATCCTGATGTGTCTCTGCAGTTTTTATTGGAGGTGGACGCCTCCTCTGTTGGTGCCTGCGCACTTCTGTTTCAGAGAGGTCCCGAAGGCAAGACAATGGTATGTGGCTATTACAACAAGCTTTTCTCTTCCACAGAGCGCAATTACTCGATTGGGAATCGGGAGTTACTGGCCATTAAACTGCCTCTGGAGGAGTGGAGACACCTACTAGAGGGCACAGTTCATCCCATCCTGATTTTCACTGACCACAAGAACCTCACCTACCTCCAGATGGCCCAACGGCTGAACCCTCGTCAAGCCAGGTGGTCGCTGTTCTTTGCCCGGTTCCAGTTTGAGCTCCACTATCGCGCTGCCGACAAGAATGTGAGGGCTGATGCCTTGTCCAGGTCATTCGAGACAGAGGACACCATGGAGCCTCCACAAAATATCATTGACCCATCCTGCATTATCTCTGTCAACCCTCTGCAAGTTAGAGACATCCCTCTGGGGAGGACTTTTGTGCGTCTGGCAGACAGATGAATTTTTCGCTGGGGACATAGCTCTAAACTGGCAGGTCATGCGGGTGTCCGTAAAACCCGAGACATGATTGCCCGTCAGTTCTGGTGGCCCACTCTGCCCAAAAACATTGTGGACTTTGTCTCTTCCTACACGGTGTATGCAGCAAGAAAGTTTCTCACTCCAAACCGGCTGGCCTGCTCCATCCGCTGCCTGTGCCCAACGCTCCCTGGCAGCATATTGCAATGGACTTCGTCATGGATCTGCCCCCCTCTGCTGGATGAAGTACGGTCTGGGTGGTGGTGGACCGATTCTCAAAGAAGGCGCATTTTGTTCCGCTGACCGGCTTACCTTCTGCTTCTCGACTGGCCAACCTCTTCATCCAACACATCTTTCACCTGCACGGCCTACCTCTGCATATCATGTCTGATTGGGGGTTCAGTTCACCTCAAAGTTCTGGAGGGCCCTCTGTAAACTCTTCTATATAAAGTTGGACTTTTCCTCAGCCTACCACCCCCAGTTCAATCAGATCATGGAGAACTACTTACGACACTTCATCTCCAGGCAGCATGATGACTGGGTGCAGCTTCTTCCTTGGGCCGAGTTCTCCTATAACAACCATACAAGTGAATCCACCGCCTACACAACGTTCTTCATAGTGCATGGCCAACATCCTCTCCCTGTGTCTGCTGCGTACCAGGTGTCTGCAGCTGACTCTGCATTCTGGGACTTTTTACGGATCTGGCAGCAAACCCGGTCCCCTATTCTGCAGGCAGTCGACTGTATGAAGCGAAAGGCAGATACAAGGAGAAGAGAGCCGCCTCTGTTTCTTCCAGGTACCAAGGTCTGTGTCACGTTGGGTACGTGGACCCACTCGGCCATACTGCCCAGTCTATAGGTCACAGTCTATAGTTCGTATAGTGTACCTGTGGCAGCTTGGACAGTAGCAAGACAGGCTTGGCTGAGTCTAGGCAGCAGGCAGACGTCAGGCGTGGTGTAGCAGGACAGGCGTGGTATACAGCACAGCACGACTTCAGCTCAGCATGGCACTTGACCAGGATAGCACAGGATACAGGTACAGGAACGGGGAACACTGGGAACTGGGAAACACTAGGAGACCATTTGCTTAGACAAACTTAGGGTATGACAACAATGCTCAGGCATGGGAGGAAGGGGCTGGGCCCTTCTTATACTCCAGGGTGCTCATGGGCTAATTTTGACATTAACTCAGGTGCGCGCGCTGGCCCTTTAAGAGCGGGCATGAGCGTGCGCGCGCACCCTACGGGACCTGGCCGAGATAAGCGGAAGTGAGCGCAGGCGTCCTGAGGAGGAGACTTTGGCCAGCGCTCACAGACCCATGGCTGCGGCCGTCAGGAGGTGAGTGAGCCTAACGCCCCGCGGCCATGGACATGACAGTCTTGCTGTCCTGAAGAAATATCCGACTGAGGAAGACGTCATTATGCAAATTCGTTTCCAGGTTCCTCGGACCCTTTGAGATCCTGCAGCGGATCAACCCGGTCTCTTATAAACTTAGGCAGCCCACTACCCTCCGGATCCCCAACTCCTTTCATGTTTCTCTCCTGAAACCTGTGGTCCTGAACCGCTACTCTAAGACTCTTAGCCCTGCAGTTGCCCCCAGCGGTTCGGCCAAGATATTTGAGGTTAAGGAGATCCTGGACACCAAAAAAGTAAGAGGAAGAACCTTTTATTTAGTAGATTGAGGGGGTTTGGTCCAGAAGAGAGGTCCTGGAAGCCAGTAGAGAATCTCAATGCTCCTACCCTCATTAAGAAGTTTCTTTCTCGTTCTGGTCTCAAGAGGAGGGGGCGTAAGAGGGTGGATACTGTAATGTCTGTGGTGTCCGTACTGTCCTCATCTAAGGAGTCTTTGAAGACAGACCATCTCAAACTCTCTATCCAGGAGAGACAACGCAGATGCACCTCAGGACTCTGTCTGTATTGTGGCCTCGGAGGCCATCTTGTGCGTCTGTGCTCCCAAAAGCCCCAGAACCTAGGGTTGGTTGGAGAGACAACTCTGGGTGAGGAGGGACTTTCTTCCAAGTTGTCCATCCCAATGAATGACACCACACGTGATCTCACGAGATCTCACGATATCACGTGTGCTGTCATTCACAGAAAATTTAACTAAGTGTCGGGAGTGATGAATAGACATTGCGTCCTGGCTGGAGGTGATGTCTATTCACTCCCAAGACACTTCAGTAAAGTTAATATGGGAGTAAGTGACTCCACGGCGTGATCTCACGAAATCACACTGTGTTGTGAGTACTGCTAAAAATGAATGGAGAGAAGTGTATGACGCTGATTGGTCAGCGTCATACACTTCTCTTTACAATGGCCAGTTGGTAAAAAAGTAAAAACACGCCCAGTTGTCTATTAAGAAACCAATTAGCATAAATCTAAAATTGTGCATAACTTGCTCAAAATTTATAGTTTTTCAAAATAAAAATCACTGTTGTTATCTACATTACAGCGCCGATCACATTGCGTGGAGATAGGACATATAATGTGGTGACAGAGCCTCTTTAACCCTTTAGACACTTCATAGGAATTAAAGCAAAGTAGAGGTGAAATTTACAAATTTCATTTTATTTTGCAGAAATTTCTTTATAATCCATTTTTTTGGAACACAGAAAGTTTTACCAGAGAAATGCAATGCAATATCTATTGGCCGGATTCTGCAGTTTTTAGATAAATCCCACATGTGGTCCTAGTGCGCTAATGGACTGAAGCACTGGCCTCAGAAGCAAAGGAGCACCTTGTGGATTTTAGGCCTCCTTTTTATTAGAAAATATTTTAGACACCATGTCAGGTTTGAAGGGCTCTTGCGGTGCCAAAACAGTGGAAATCCCCCAAAAGTGACCCAATTTGGGAAACTAGACCCCTTAAGTAAATTATCTAGGGGTATAGTGAGCATTTTGACCCCACAGATTTATTGCAGAAATTATTGGAAGTAGGCCGTGAAAATTAAAATCTACATTCTTTCTAAGAAAATGTAGGTTTAGCTATTTTTTCTCATTCCCACAAGGACTAAAGGAGAAAAAGCAGCACAACATTTGTAAAGCAATTTTTCCCGAGTAAAACAATACCCTACATGTGGTCATAAACATCTGTTTGGACACACAGCAGGGCTTAGAAGGGAAGGAGCGCCATTTGGCTTTTGGAGCTCAACTTTAGCAGGAATGGTTTGCGGAGGCCATGTCGAATTTGCAAAGTCCCCAAAGAGACAAAACAGTGGAAACCCTAAAAAGTGACCCAATTTAAGAAACTACACCCCTTGAGGACATTTTTTAGGGTTATAGTGAGCATTTTGACCCCACAGTTTTTTTGCAGAACTTATTGAAAGTAGGTTGTGAAAATGAAAATCTACAGTCTTTTAAAGAAAATGTAGGTTTAGCTAATTTGTTCTCATTTCCACAATGACTAAAGGAGAAAAAGCACCACAACATTTGTAAAGCAATTTCTCCCGCGTAAAACAATACCCCACATGTGGTAATAAACGGCTGTTTGGGAAAAGGGAAAGAACACAATTTGGCTTTTGGAGCTCAAATTTAGCAGGAATGGTTTGCGGAGGTCATGTCGCATTTGCAAAGCCCCTGAAGGACCAAAACAGAGAAAACGCAAAAAAAAGTGACTCCATTTAGGAAATTATACCCCTTGAAGAATCCATCTAGGGGTGTAGTGAGCATTTTGAGCCCACAGATCTTTCATAGATTTTATTAGAATTGGGCAGTGAAAATAAAAAAAAAACGTTTTCTTCAATAAGACATAGCTCTAGCTCAAAATTTGTCATTTTCTCAGCAAATAAAGGAAAAAAAAGAACCGCAACATTTGGAAAGCAATTTCTCCCGAGTACGGCAATATCCCATTTGTGGTCATAAACTGCAGTTTGGGCACACAGTAAGGCTCAGAAGGGAAGGATTGCCATTTGGCTTTTGGAGTACAGATTTTGCTGGATTGGTTTCTGACAGAAATCTAGTCTATGGCCACCGGATCGTAGTATTTGGTAAGATAGTGAATCCCTGATCAACTACTGATTTTATTCTCTTAACAAGTTAATATCTTTGATATTTCACATGATCTGCATACCAGAAACTTTAAACAATTAATAATTTGATATCTGCCGTCTACCCCAGTGATTTCCAGAAAAAAAGAGAGAGTCTAATAAACAATTCCGGAGACTCTGGAACTAACTGTGTCAATATTAACCTGACCAAATTAAGAGCAAACTGTCTTTCTTGTTCTTCCCTCTCCTCTCATGGAGAGCACAATATGGCTTTTGTCAGAGGTGCTTTATCATTTTGGCTCAAGGATTCTGTCAGTACAGTTTGGGAATCGTTATTCATGGGCCGATATCCTGATGGGTCTAATGAAGCCTTTCTGCTGACAAGTCATTTGCTAAAAATACCCAGCAATATAAAGTATTAATGGGAAGGGAAATTCATTGACGTTCCAGAACGAAAAATATTATTATAGCGAAATAAAGTTTATAAATCTTGTCTTCTGCAGCATTTATGTCATATATAATTTTTTTAGATGATTTACTTCTCTTCTGTTGATAAACTTTGTAGTATATGCTTAAATTGCAGCATAATAGGGTAAACACCAATTGTGCTGCACACATGCAGAGCCAACAGTCTGTGTGCCATTTGTTGCAAATCTAAGCTAATTACCAAAAGACCCCTCTTGAAGATAAAACCATTTTTTCGAAAAGTTTGAGGTTAGATCATCTATGTTTAACAATATTATTTTTTACGTGCAGGAGTGTCCCGAGTAAATCCAGCCTTATTTTGAGGACTATATAAATTTGTACAATATTTATATTATTACTGGGAAAATAAGACAATTTTGTGAAAAAGAAAAAGCAATTCTGAAATAGTTTTTTGTATATATATTTTTTTCCACATGGGTATATATGCTTAACATATGTTACCAATGCAAGAAATGTGTCTTTTGTGTGGGGTTTCTTTTGCATTTTTACTGATTTATTTATTTTACATTCTCTTTAGTTTCTATAAAGGTTTTTGTTTTTATTTTTTATCATACTTTATGACCTATGTTAATAGGCCATTATACTAGCTACATTTACATAACATTTGCCCTAGCAGGAGGCAATATGACAAAATTGTTCTGGGGTCTTTTCTAGAATTGAATGAATGAAACCCCAGTTGAGGATTTCCTCTGTGATGTCAAAATGTGAGTCCCCATTGATAAACATTGCAGTTTACACTATACACAATAAATTGGTGAGAAGACCGGTTTTCTGATCTATGCTATTACACAGAAAGTTTGAATGACCCTACCAGTCAGATTTTTTGTTTGTGACATGAGTATGGAAAGTTATACCACATTAGGGAATACATGTACATGCTGAGAATAGTTTAGTGATTTTGAGCATGTACTTGTTAAATGTATATAACATGAATTAATTTTATATGTTATGTATTTAGACAGAAATAGTAATTTGGTTTCTACTGGGAAGTCGTGTAATGACTTATTCTGTGGGACTACATCAGTCTGTCATTGTTCTTGCCATCATAGAAATTCAGATCATGCGAAAAGACTCAAAACTGGGGACCAAGAAGAATTAACCGATATGTTTTATGGACAACTGCACTCAAATTGTATTTTATGTCAGTTGATCTGCAGCTTGAGAAGGTGCAGATCATGCCGTATTATTATGACCCGCTCTACACTTAAGCTAAACTATGTGTGGGACTTGGTTTTGGACAACTACGCACCAAAATTTGAAATACCAAGTTGCTGATCCTTGCGGAGAAGTTTGGCATTTTGCAAACATAAAGAATTGTCTTAGAATTGTATTAAGACTATAAAAATACAGTTTGGAGTGTCTTTTAAAAAATAACCACTAATATGAATAAAAAAAATAATAAAATATTCATCTAGAATTTTTTGTTTGGCTGGAAATGCTCTTGAAAAAAAAAATCTTAATTAAGAAGACATTGAGAATGTCAGATACATATGTATCCTTAGAGATAATACTTTGGAAATAAAGACATCAAACTGCAGCCTGAGGGTGTGTGATATTTCAATTAAATACAAAAAAAGAGAGAACCGCAGGATCTGGACATGAGTTACAATTATTTTAGAAAGTGAAATTGTAGGACAACTAATTAAATACTACATGTTATATTTTATGATATGCATGATTGAAAACTGCTGTCAAGGAGGCTTTCATTCATGTACAAATTAAGCCTAAATTTAGCACCAACATAGTAACCGGGGATGACAAGTATAAATATTATGAAACGACCTGAAGGCTTTAGCGCACCTTATTAAATGTACTGAACATTACGTGGAGGATGCTGGTTAATCTGACCAAGAGCGGTGGATTTCAGCAGCTTACCCCCAGGTGTACATTTATAAGCCATCATTCACATCTTACAGACTAACTCCCATGCAAACACTGTAATGCAGAAACACATTTCCTGCTGTCGAGAACATTTCTGGCAAAATTAATCAACCATTCATCCATTCAGGCTCTTTGCATACCCTTTTGTCAAAGTGGGAATACTGAGAGATTTCTCCCCTCTTCCAAGCATTCATTTCAATGAGTTGTAGAATCCATCAAGCTCGCCTTGATTTATTGAACTGTCTCTTGTCTCAGCAGTACCACGACAGCAAATGAACTGGTAACTTCTCCAAAAACAGCAGAGATAAAACAATCTCAAGGAGATTTAACACTTTCTATGTCCCTCCACATGTCATTTATTTAACCTTGCCGTTACCAGTCAGGGAGAACCTCACTAGGAAATCTCAATTCACTTGTCGTAAAATGATTGATTCCAATGAAATGGTTTTAAGTTTCCTTTTTAGAGTTTCACTTTAAATTTTAAAAAGCATTTCCACCCCAAAAACGACTATAATTCCTTGAGTCGGTCTCTTCTGTCAATGTGTTACAAATTCTATTCAGCCATCTCTTAGATATATCATTTTTTGTGGGAAATCTGGATGACCATCATTATGGGTGCTATTACAGCTTTCACTGGGGTTGTCACTCAGCTTTTTCATACTCCTAAATGTATAACTTACTATTCAAGCTTGATAATGAAAATGTGGGGGCTCTAATGGTGGCTGTATAGTTGTCATCTCTCTATCTAGAAAACAGAATTATAATTTAATTTATAATAATAATTGATGTGATTTACTTACCATAATTCACAATGATATAATATGAGCAAAAGGGCCAGCTGAATTGAACCCCTGCCCTTGCCCAATGGGCAATGTGGAGCTGCTGAGGGTTGACCCTCTCCATAAGCCTCATAATGTTAGGAAAAAGGAGATGGAGGAACCAGACTCCAGAATCACATTGATTTTCTGTAGTCCAAGTGATGGAAAGGGATAAATAATCTCTGGATGTGGTAGTGAGATGGGGTGAACATACATTAAAATTGGGGAGTTATTTTGATTCCTAATATGGAACACCTTTAATTTCTGTCCAATCCTCTGATGGCTTCACTCTAGTTCGAGTACTGTAGGTACATGTACATATGTGACCTTACATCTATGAGTAATGTAAAAACAGCACAGAAACATGTGGCTTAAAGATGACGAGTCAGCATTCCTCACATGTTTGTTTTTGGAATTACTTGTATTCCCCATTAAATACCAATTCTGGAGCATCTTTTCTTAAAACTTTGCATTGATATGCTACTCTGTTATTACTCATGGAAATGCATGAATACATGAACAACTTGGTGTTACTATTGCAGGTTGTGTGCCTACACATTCAGACACTGTCCAATCTGACAACTAGTCTTGACTGTGTCAGACTGTTTACGAAAACAAGGATTACTATTATAGAAGTGCCCCGGAGCTTCAGTTTTCTATACTACAGATAATAAACAATTGCAACTCACCACTAGATGCTGGTTTCTACCATATGGGTCTCCTCGACCCTCTTAGGGTATGCCCAGACGTGGTGGAGTTCTGCATACACTGTCCGCATCAATGCCGCACAGAATCTGCGTTGCAGATTCTGTTGCGGCTTTGTCTAAAATGGGCATTAAATTGATGCGCACTAGCCATTGCGTATTGAGGGGAAGAGGGCTTAGATTCTCTCTATCAGTGCAGGATAGAGAGAAGGGACAGCCCTTTCCCTAGTAAAAGTAAAAAGAATTCATACTTACCCGGCCGTTGTCTTGGTGGCGCGTCCCTCTTTTGCCATCCAGCTCGACCTCCCTGGATGACGCGGCAGTCCATGTGACCGCTGCAGCCTGTGATTGGCTGCAGCCGTCACTTGGACTGAAACGTCATCCCGGGAGGCCGGACTGGAGGAAGAAGCAGGGAGTTCTCGGTAAGTATGAACTTCTATTTTTTTTACAGGTTGATGTATATTGTGAGCGGAAGTCACTGTCCAGGGTGCTGAAACAGTTACTGCCGATCGCTTAACTCTTTCAGCACCCTATTTACCGACGTCGCCTAGCAACGCTCCCGTAATTACGGGTGCACACACGTAGTCACCCGTTCTTACGGGTGCACACACGTAGTCACCCGTAATTACAGGTGCACACACGTAGTCACCCGTAATTACGGGAGCCCCATTAACTTCACCAGTGTGGCTGTAAACCTAGAAATACATAGGTCCAGCCAGAATGAAGAAATGTCATGTTAGTAAAACCAATACGCTCCGCAGCACACATAACATCTGCGGACTTCATTGCGGAATTTTGACTCTCCATTGAAGTCAATGGAGAAATTCCGCAATGAGTCCGCAACAAGTCCGCTACACGTCCGCAACAGTCGGTGTTTGCTGCGGACACCAAATTCCGCACCGCAGCCTATGCTCCGCAGCGGAATTGTCCGCAACGTGTAAACGAACCCTACTGAAAAGCTGTGGAAGGCAATGGAGAAACGTGTACGCTGCGGATTTCCGCTGCGGATTTCCGCTGCGTACTGTCCGCAGCGGAATTCCAGAGCAATTCCGCCACGTCTGGTCATGCCCTCAGTAGATCTTCCTTTGATGTGATACGAGCACAAATTTCGGTAGACGCGTGATGCTGTCTCCACTAAAACCTAAAACCTTGTTAGGTAATCTCCTGGGTGTAGACTTTGGAAATACACCTTAATTGATTTAAGGGAGAAGAAACACACTGCATAGAGCCTTACGTTACAAAAAGACGTGCACATTAATGGCTACTTTTAGGATAGAATGGCCTAAAATACTTTTAGGCATAACAGCATACAAAATCAATCAATAGCAACATTCTATGAGGTACCCGACCGGTTTCGACTTTTGACTTCCTTAGTGGTCACAGAGTGCCTTAAGGCTCTATGCAGGTCTGTGTTTCTTCTCAATTGAATCGATACAGGTGTATGTCCGAAGGCTACACCCAGGAGATTACATGACACATGAATAGGAGTTGGTGAAGACGACATCACGCATCTATCAAAGTTTTTCCGCGGCTTTCATAGTGTCTGGTCAGATGGAGTGTGGGCAAAAGTGCTTATATCACATCCAGGGTAAGCCGAGTTGGAGAGACGAAGAGACCTATATGGCAGAAACTAGCATCTAGTGGTGAGGTGCAATTGTTTATTACCTGTACCATAGAAAAACGTAGCACTGGGACACCTCTAAGATTTGTAATCAATGACTCTGCTATCAGTCGGCAGGAGACCGATGTCACATGGTAGACTCTCATTATACCAACCTTGTACCTGCATTATTGTTTATGATGTGTGCAGGGAAACACCCCATTGAGAAAAAAGAATGATAAGGCCAAGTTGTGAATTTATTCATACATTTCCAGGCAAAAAAACAAAGGAGCGGCACAACACAGTGTTTTTAAATCATGAGGAATCCTCTTAAAGGTGCATTTATAATACACATTAAAAGAATTAACACCTAACAAAATGAGCAATTGGCATTTCAGTACATTATGTACATATAACTGACTAAGGACCCTTTTACACCAGCCAATTATCAGGCAAACGAGCGATCCCAGAATGCTCGTTCCCGATAATTTCCCTGTGTAAATAAGGCACCGATCAGCCAATGAATGAGCAAACGCTCGATCATCTGCTGATTGTATAGTTTTAAATGACAAAAATATTATCGTTGTCGGCATCACATCTCCCTGTGTAAACAGGGAGACGTGCTGCCGACATGACAAAAATGTATGGGGATAAGTGATCATAGTAACAAGCGCTCATCCCCATACATAGCTCCTTGTGAAAGGGGCGCCGATCAACAAGCTGTCTCATTGATTGGCACTCAATTACACGGCCCACTTGGGGCCGTGTAAGACCACCCCTAGGTCAATTACTATGTAAACGCTCTGATATATCGCTGCACAGAACCCAGAACTTGTATATAACCTAATAAATGAATATTATTATATATTAATAGATCTAGTCTATTTATAATACATTACAAAAGCCAATATATATAGTGCAGCTATATTTCTCTTATCGGTTTTCTGTATCTGTTGGTAAATGCTTTTTTATAAGTAATGATATTAGTTTTCACTTACACAAAGGTCACTTTTGAGAGTGTGCCCATTTGTCATGTAAAGTGTGTAAATGAATTACCATCAAATAGGTAAAATACACAGGGAAAGCTCAGCAGTGGAAGCAGCGTGTGGCACTGTTCAAACATGACTTGTTTTCTGTGCCTCAAGAGGGTCCATTGAGTGCTTGAAGAAGCATTTATCATGCCACTGAGATGCATTTCTCTTCATAAAGATATACGACCTTTGCCTGTTAGTATTCATTAAGAGGGCACCACACAAGGATATTCCACACATGTCAGGAAAGATCACTAAACATCTTTGCCTTGAGGATTTATGTGAAAAAGCCCATCTTCAATCTCTGTCCCTAGGAGGCACTTTAAACACCTGCCAACCACAGCACTATCATCAGAAAAACATTTAGAGATTTATCTTCAGGCTGGTAATTATAAGAGATAATTTGTTTGGAGTATGGATAAAGTTGGTCTAGCATAAACAAACTAGAAGCTTGATTTACATGACAAATGCCATTAGCTAGCTACTTAATCACATACATTTGCAGCAGACAAGGGAGAGGACTTCAGTAATAGCACATCATCTAGGGTAGACCCATGTAATCTGGGTGACGCTGAGAAAGGGCCCTTTGGTGTCATAAAGTTTTCTTGCACTTTCAGAACTTGTTCTAAATATAGTAGAAACAAATTAGTATTGTCAAGACATACTTAAAAGTCAAACTCTGCAGATTTTCCCATGAAAGTTAGACACCATCATGTTATTGGATGTTACAACTGGGGTCTATGAGCTTGGGCTCCCTATAGCTCCTCAAAAGATGGGATCATGGTACTCTTTACAGTGCCCAAACCCTTATAACACTGTTTAGACATTTCGTAATCACATGGGCCGCAGCTCCATGGTTTAGAGAATCTTTGAG